>NC_090933.1:117159171-117467421 GCF_040938575.1 Ambystoma mexicanum
AAAGGAGGATCCAGGGGGAAAAGAAGTGAGGACGCCCTCAGGTTCCTCACAGAGGGCTGATGATAGTAGGAGGTAAAACCTTTGGATGACCATGAGACTCTCTCTTTAGGGGAACGAAAGGACCGCCTCCTCTGCTGGAGAATGCCCAAAGAACTAACCGTCTCTGCGTCAACCCTTATGGCCTGTAGAGTCATGTCGACAGCCTTTGCAAGGAGGTTGTCACCATCGAACAGCATATTGAGTACCTCCGTCTGTACATCCGTGCAAAAGTTGGTGGCTTTAGTCAAACCCTGTGGTGGAGAGCAATGGCATTGCCCATTTGGAAAAAGCCGGAATCCATGATATCGAGGGCGACAGTGATTGCGTGGTCGGAGGCCACCTCCTCTTCCTGGGACAGAGCCAAGGCCTCTGCTTTCTTATTATCTGGGAGGACATCGAGGATGGGCCCCAATTTATACCACAACTCTCTGTCGTACCTTGAGGAAATGGTGAGGGCATTGGCGGCCTTGATTGTCGATGCTGCAGTCATGATGATGCGCTTCCCCCTGCTGCATCCAGCTTTTTACCCTCCTTGTCTGGAGGAACCACAGACGAGGAAGACGGGTTGGAGGACCATTTCCTGGTGGTGGCCAAGACCACTGCGTCTGGCGAGCGCTGGGATCTGGTGCCCTTATGGCCTGAGTCCAGAACCCAGTACTTTTTTTCTAAGCGGTCCATTTCGCAGGAGTGGTATTAGGGGCCTTCATGACCAACAGGCCATCCTCCTAAATGTCATCCAACAGGGGAACTGAAAGGATGTCTTCCCGGAGAACTCCAGTCATTCAAAAGGGGAACCTTCCCTTTTCTTTTCCTCTGGCACTAGATTGAACAGTTCCGCAGCCCTAAGGACCTGATCGCGTCTGGTGGAGAAGCCCTGGAGGGAGGTTCCCCATCCGCAGGAACATAATTATCGAAGTCATCCATGCCATGTGTTCCTGTTTTATCCGTATCAGTGACAGTGTCAGTCTGAGCTACTTCCTCCACCACAGTGGGCAGCGCAGCCGGCAATGGCCGAGGGGTAACTGAAGCCGGATGAGGCAGTGTCAGTTGTGCCTGAGGAAGCCTTGAAGGACTCCTTGTTGGTCCAGAAATGGGAGCAGTGGGCAGGCGCTGCCGGATTTCGGCCACCAGTGTGTGCAACGTGGTCAAAATGTCCAAAGACATGTCCCTTCCCTGGTGCAGTAGCAGGTTCTGGGCCCAGGAGCTAAGGGCTAAAAAGCCAAGAAGGCTGATTGTCGAGGCATTGGCAAAATGTTGTCAAGCTCCCCTTGGCCACCCTCCTGGTCAGAGTAATAACTTTCTGGCAGATCCTCCTCTGAATTGGTGTAGGGTTGCTGGAGACCTCCTGGGGGATCCCAGAAGGGTTAGGGTGTAAAGTGGGATGGCCTAGGCAGAATATGCATAGCTGGAGGCATGACCCTCACCAAATCTGAGCCTTTTAGGAAAGAGGCGATGACTGGAGCCTGCAGTGCAGGAAAAGGCGCTGTTGTCGACGGGGCTGCCATCAGAACCACCGACTGAGGTCTAGGTGATCAGGAATCGCTGGGCGTGCTAACCGTCATAGTGGCAACGGTGACGATCATTGACAAGCCCCTTGGAGTAATCGAAGGTGTAGATGAAAGACCAGTCTTTGTAGATGAGGTCAACGACGAGGTACTCGTCGATGGTGTGGTTGTCGATGGGGCAACAGTCCTGATGGGTGAGGTCGTCGAGAAGACTTATGTCGACGACTGGGTCGATGACAGTGAAGCCGTTGATGGGTCCTTGGACGACATCCTCTTTGGCGAGGCCTTGTGTTTAGCTGATGGCGTTAACACATTTCTTGGCGACAGATCCTGCCCACCTGCCGACAGGTTAACCATCGATGACGCCGGTGATGGTGACCGTCCTCTGTCCATGGTCGCCACGGCCGTGGGACTGGGACACAGTTCAGACAAAGAAAGTGCTGGTGAGTGTGATGGTTTTGCCTTCTTTTTGAGCTTCACCAGTGAAGCAGAGCGCGCACTATGGACCTACCAGTCCTGGGAAAGGCATGACTACACCCGGGGGCTGCGTTAGATGCCTACTCTTCCTCGATCCACGCCACTAACCTCCGATGACGGTCCTTCTGCATCTTGGAGGAGAAGGCCTGGAAAATCGAACACCTGTCCCCATCGTGGTCGGGATGCAGGCAGTAGATAAACCTGAGGTGCAGTTCTTCAATTAACATATTCTTCAGGCTGCAGTTCTAACAGGCCCTGAAGAGACATTACTTTGCGTCATCCGCCATGGTATTGAAGTAAAAGCCCAAGCCTAGGCCTAAGGTGCCACGAGCTGGAGATCCGGTGATGGACAGAGGATCTCCTCCAGCAACGGGACCCCGCCGCTGATAGTCACAACGTGACGGAAGATGAAGATTTGAGATGAATTCTCACAAAAAAAAGTCAAAACTGCAAAAAGTTGTCAGATTTCGATGCGTGAAAGAAGAGGACTCCCAACACGAGAAACGAGCAGTAAAAATATGAAGATGGCCACCAGGGTCGGAGCTTAGGAGGACAAGTGTCATTGGCTGGGGCAGTATGACCCAAAGTGACAATGATAGGTTATTATAGGCGCGATGAGCAGTTTTTAGCTTAAAGCTAAACTGCTATAATTTTACCGAGGATTCCCAGCCTGATGACGGGGAATATTCATGCGCATGTGTATCCATGCAAGACCCCATGCTGAACAAATGACTATTTTCTTTGCAGAAATATAACTTTAAGTGTTCTAATAGTAGTTTAGTGCTCCCTATTATGGTACTTGTGGGCTTTCATTGTTTATAAAGGGTTCAACCAATCGCTAGCAGCAATTGCTCCTTTTGTTCCATGATTTGACTGAAAATGTGATGGCTAGTATATGCGCTGATTCAAGAAAGAGATGCATGTTGCGCTGTTTATCAGTTGAGTGGCATCTGAAAGAATAGTGAAGGATGTGAGTGTTACGTTTTGTGATAAGTGTTTTGTTCATTCTCTGTCCAACGCAAAATCGAGGTCACAACCATTTCATTTCTGATTGGCATGCATATGGGCTTGCCTCTTTCTGTGTTTCCTACGGCTAGCACAAGGGCCACATCTTGCAGGTGCAGGAGTTCAAACAGGGAAGTAAAAATAAAAAAA
Source organism: Ambystoma mexicanum (assembly GCF_040938575.1). Lineage (NCBI taxonomy): Eukaryota > Metazoa > Chordata > Amphibia > Caudata > Ambystomatidae > Ambystoma > Ambystoma mexicanum. The sequence continues at coordinate 117,162,348 of NC_090933.1, forward strand.
TAAATGAATAGTCCATCAGAGGATTGTGAGCTGTGGTCATCACAAGAGGCCAAACAATGGTATGTGTTGTCTAGAGGAAGAAGGTCTTTGTAAAATACTGTACTCCTCATTTAACAGAGTCAGAAAGTCCATGTCCGTATTCTGTATCAGAATATGTTAGACTTCTGCTCCATTATTGTTTCCTCCTCATGCAGTCCTGCTTAAGACAGTATCAACACACAACTCTATACATAGCCAAGACGCAGATGGAAATAGAGCACTTCATTGTCTGTGTTGTCTTCATCCTTTTAATTGCCATTGGTCAGCAGGGCTCACTTCCACTCAGTAGGGTTCCTGTATCTGGTCTGAGCTGCAATCTGGTACAACCACATTATGCAACAAAATGCAATGTGGAACGCCCATGTCATTGTGTTGAGCTGGTGACTAGATCATTCATGAATAGTTTCAGATATAAAATAGGTGCCCAGACAGTGCCAGGCAAGGTGCAGTTCACTCCGTTAGTGCCCTTTCCATGCCACAGGTCTACATATACCCGAGGGTACATTAGCCAGCAAGCATTCATTTTCTAGTGGCCCAACTATGTAATGGCTTTGAGACATATCTGTACTGCCTGGAACCATTAGACATCCTGTGGCTCTCTGGATATTTTGAACTACGACTTCCATGATCCCTCAGCATGGTCTATGCTGGCTTGGGTTAATGAGAGTTATAGTCCAAAACCGCTTGAGCGCCAACTGTTGCAGACCCCCGCCATAGCAACTAAAATCGCATATATATTAAGCTCAGGCTAGGAATACAACACACAGCCACTTTAACAAAAACTGGCAGAATAACAAAGTTGATAAATGTGCGCATTCTAGTACCATGAACGAATCATCTTTAGTTTATTACTAGAGCAAATGGAACTGGCTACCCACCAAAACATCAGTTCCATTTGCTGTAGTGATAATCTAAAGATGAAAACATAAAACATGTAGGAGGCTAGTATAACACATCACAAGAGGCACTTGCTTGGTTTTGTTCCACCAGGGGGTACCAGAGCAGTGAGTTTGGTGGCACTCATGGTAGTGTCAAAGACTTTGAAGTTAGGGTTCAGTTATACACTTCTGCCTCAAAGCTTTGTTTACTCCAACACTGTTAGTACCAGGATTGCACAGCATCTGAGAGTACTGGCATAATGAAGGTAGGGTTCAGGGCTTCCTGGAGTGATATTTGGTCATTCTGCTCTCTGAGACGTTTTCAGTACTCACTAAGAGAGGAAGTGTTGCGCCACAGCTACAAAGCACCACACTTTACTGCTTCATGGCATTTGGCTTCCAACTGGCAATACACAACCATAACTAATTGTTTTGTTGATCACATTAGGGACAGGTAGCCTCTGCTGTCCCTCAAGCAGACTCTGTGAAAGCCTCTTGGCAAGGAATAAATAGCTTTTACTCACAAACACGCTTTATATCCAAAATTGTCCAATAAACGTGGCCAGAGCTTGCTATAGGAAACCTAAAACAACCTTGAGTGATGGGATTTTCAGGGTCTATCCAATGGCAATCTCCTTGAAATGGACCGCCCTCCATCTTGTGCTTCAGTTACCATTTAGAAAAAACCCATCGCTATTGTCTGACTACATTATCAAATCTCAAGCCCCACTTCATGTTTCGGGGGCATATCTACCTGTACGATAATCTTGCGGCGTATTTGCAACTGTGTTGGTTCTTTCTGATGTTAAAACTAAGGGGTTTCAAATAGCTAAACTGTCTGTGTTCCCTTGTGTGCTAGGATCAGGTTTTTAATAATCCTGTTAGGGAAAAGCTCTACAGTACAAGACTGCCCTCTCTACACAATAAGGCCATTTAAACCTGTACTAGGCAAAACAATGGGCTCATTACGAGTTGGCTTTTGAGGAATTAACGTGCCAGTATTAATGTTTAACAGGGCGTTTCCGCACTGGCCAACTACAACGATGGGTAACAGCAGAATCTGGGGCCTGGGAACACGCACTGCCAGAACAGAAACTAGACAACAGTGAAGATCGGTTACAATGGGTGGCGCTGACGGTGCCTTTATTCAACTCAAGGAACGAAGGCACCACCACAGAAGAAACAGGCAGCTTGCAATCAGAGCCCTGAACAGATAGACTCATCTGACGGATTGTGGAGAGGGGGGGGGGAGGGGACGAGGAATACAAGTGAATGCTAACAATGCACTAATGATGTTAAATTGGTCTGTTGGTATTGTTAAAATAAAATAAAAATAAAAAAAGAAAGGGTTTGGCACCATGTTAGTTTAGTACAGTAGTCTCTGTGATCCTACTACAAACAAATGTGCCATTTGATGCTACTAGATTGGTGGTTAGCTAGGCTAAGTGTTCAATTGTTTTGAAAATACTGTCAAACAAAATCCAAGTTGTGATTCCTTTTATTGGACTGAGAATATTATCGTGTGACCACCATCTGATGAAGTCTTTGTACTTCAAAAGCTAATGGCTCTTAGTATTTCTGCCAGTGATAATACTACCATTTTTCTGGAGGCTCCAATCTTATCTTGGAGGTATTGCACTGTTATGGGTTTAATAACTCATAAGCCAGACTGACAAAACAATACCTTCACTGCATATGTTTTCAGTTCCCTCAACCGGTAATGAGGCCTTTTATGTTCTAAGAGCCCCATTAACGGTTTGATGAACTGAAATACTGTTAGTCAGTGTTAATGGTTATTCAGTGCCTGATTATGGGTTTTTTGGGATTTTGTTACTCCCCAATTTGAACTCTCATAGAACTTTATAGGGGAGTGATGCTCCTATTGCAGTACTACTGCCTGCACCACTACCGCCATTACGCTATACTCATGGGAACCCAAGATGTTATTTAACCGTGTTGTTAGGGTAACCCAATCTAGAGGGAAAAATAAAATAAATCCTGTTGAGTACTTCTTTGAAGAGACACGAGGCAGCCAAATAAAGTACAACTAAACTGTGAATTCCGTTTAAAGGGTTATGAAAAATAGTCCTCAAATAAATGGCATATAAGGCGAAAAAAGGTAAATGAAAAAAGCACTTCAATGCCAAAGAAAGAAAAATCGGTAAAAAGGCCGGAACAACTCAGATAAGATTTTATTGCAACACATGTTTCAAAACAGAGACGAATGAACATTGATTTAATTTGTAGAAACGAAAAGTGACAAAACCTTAATGAACTGCTCCAACTGTAAAGAGCTTCTAGACTGCGCTGCTCAGCCCGGGCCCAGTCTGGACATGTCGCGCCAGACTGGCTGTGGCAGCTGCAAATGAATGAAGAAACCAACTGGCCCGAATGCGGCTCGGGGTATCTTTAGAACTGAAGCACCAGCAAGGAGGGGATAGAACATGCGTCCTGTCTAAAGGTTCCCAGAATGCCACACAGGATTTCATATTTTTAAGAGCTCAAATGTATTTCATTAAAAAGGAAAGCTAGGGAGAACACACAACCGACTGAAGCACCCATGTGCAAAGGCAGTATTTAAAAATCACATATCAAATTGTCTCAAAATAACATCTACTCATTTCATGCAGGTCTCTAATTGGATACGACAGCACATGGCATCATTGTTAAGGTTTCAGTAATGCCGATTTGGTTTTAAGACTATTCTGTAATAATGGGTTTAATATTATAGAGGATGATTTAGCTTTATAACGATGCTAGCTTGGTTTTATGCCAGGTGTGTAATGGGGAGCGTTGAGAGACACCAGAGGCCACGGGGAAAACCATTTCCCAGTGTGAAGTCTGCCGCCGCCGGTGATGCGGGCGGCAGCGGGAAGGTGAAACGGGCTCGCAGCTGAGGCCTGCTCGGGTGCGCGGCATGCAGGGCGCAGCGCAGCAATCAACACACGACCACACGTTGTGCTGCATAAACCCGGACTGGCGTGAACCCGCCAGTTCCGGTGATTCCTTTATTTCTCCTCCCCCTCCGTGTCACGTGACCTTCTACGTCAGGGCACGTGACACCACATTCCTCCCCAACTTGGAGGCAATTTCACAGATATCAACAGAAAACATTTTAGCTTGGACTACCGTCTTTCTGCACCAGTTCTTTGACGGTATACTCCGTCCACGACATATCCCTGGAGGCGAGATGACGGCTTGGGCTTCTCTCTCAGGCTGTAGCGGGTGTTCCTTTCCCTGAGCGGGTCTTCTATGGTGGTCTCTGCTCCAGTCTCCGCCTCTTGCGGGTGCGGTGTGTCCGTTTCTTCCGGCGCATTTTCGCTACTCGGTAGTGTGCGTCTTTGGGGCGTGCTGGTTGTCCCTTCTCTCGGAGATGGTGGGTGTTCTTCCCACATTTCCGGGGGTACCTTCCTGAAATGGGATACGTTCCTGGTCACGGTCTCCCCTCCTCGGGTGGCAGTGACCATGCTATGGTTAGCGGTCTTAACTGTCAACGGGCGAACTTCAAAGTTGAGGGACATCTTCTTCGGCGGTGCCCGGTTTCTGACGAGGACCGTGTCCCCTGGGTTTAGTTCTCTATGGCACGCTCGTCTGGCGATGCTTTCTTGCTCGTTGTGCCTCCTCCGCCTTGCGTCCATTTCTGGGATGTCTGACTCTGGTGCAATCCAGTGGGGATGTACGGGGAGTTCTGCCTGTATCGGTACTCCGAACATGAGGGGTGCTGGGCTGATCCCAGTGGCTGAGTGTGGGGTTTGCCGGTGCGTTCTTAGAAACCGATACACTGTCTTCAGCCAGGGGTGCCCTTGCTCCTTGGCGATTCTGATGATTTTGTTTAGTGACCCCATGAAGCGTTCCACGTCACCATTTGCCTGAGGTCATCTTGGGGTAATACGCTGATGTTTTACGTTCACTTCTTTGAAAAATCCACGCAGCTCCTGGCTGGTGAATGATGGTCCGTTGTCACTTTTCACTTTCCTCGGGATGCCATGTGTGGCAAACATCTTCTCCAGCGTGAGGATGGTGGTTTCGGCGTTGGTGGATGCCACATGCTCTACTTCAGGGTATCTACTAAATTCGTCGATCACTACGAGCAGGTACCCTTCGCCGGCAATGGTGCAGTGGTCCATGCTGACTGCGTCCCAACGTTTGCAGCTTCGTGGGACACTGCTGATTGGTTCCGGGTTCTCCGGCCTCCTGGACTCTTGGCAGGCTGTGCATGACTCTACAAGCTCTGTTATTCCTTGGTGCATGTTTGGCATCCACATTCGGGACTTGAGGTACGCCGTAGACTTGACAATCCCTTGATGTCCACTGTGGGCTAGTTTGAGCGCCCTTTCTTCGAGGGACTCTGGCAGTATGATTCGGTGACCTTTCAGAAGCACCCCTTCCGGTGCTATTGAGAGTTCGTGCCTGATCCCAAACAGGGCTCTGAGTTTGGTTTGAGCTGACACTGTGCGGTGGGTCATTGACATGAGATAGTTTTTCCAGCTTCCTGATTGAATGGCGGATGCTGTGTGTTGCAGGATGGTGTCCTCTTTTGTCTCTTGCACTACTTCCTGCAGTGTCAGGGCTCGCGGCCGGGCGCAGGCCACCACGTGACAGACATGCTCATCCGTTTCTCTCGCGTGGTGCTGTTCGCTGTCTGTAGCGGGTCGCGGATGGCGGGACAGGTAGTCTGCCGGGTTGTCCGATCCTGGCCGATATTCCACCTCAATGTTGTACGGCTGCAGCTGCAGCATCCACTTCTCTATGCGGGCAGGAGGGTGAGGGGCGGAACCCCGGAATATCGGGATCAGGGGCTTGTGGTCGGAGAAGACTTTTGCCTGCTTTCCTAACAGGTATACCTTGAAATGGCGGCACCCCCACAGGATGGCCAGGGCTTCCTTTTCTATGTGGGCGTAGTTCTGTTCGGGTTTCGTGAGAGCTCTGCTGGCAAACGCGATGGGGAACACTCTGCCTTCACTGTCGGTTTGGGTCAGCACTGCTCCTAGGCCCACTGGGCTGGCATCGACGAGGAGTTCAGTCTGCCGCTCTACGTTGAAGAATGCCATGGTGGTGGTGGCTGACAGGGCGTCTTTGATCTGTTGGAACGCCTGTTGGTGTATTTCGGTCCACTCCCACTTTTGGTCCTTCTTAGTTAGCTCCCTGAGAGGGCTCGCAATGCTGGCGAGATCGGGGATGAAGCGTGCACCATAGGTTGCCATCCCCATGAAGCTTCTCACTTCCGAGGCAGACTGGGGTGGCTTAAAGTCCTTTATGTCATGTACTTTGGATGGGTCTGGGGATACTCCTGCTGCGCTGAATATGTAGCCGAAGAAACATAGTTCATCTTTGCTGAACTCGCATTTTTCCGCATTGAGTGTCAAACCCGCCTCTTCAAGCCTCTTTAAGACTGCTGCTAGACGTCGGTGGTGTTCGTCTTTGTCTGAGGCGTACACAAGGATATCATCACTGATGTTGGTGGTACCTGCCAGCGCTGTGATGACTTTGCGGATCTCGTGCTGGAAGACTTCCGCGGCGGACGATATCCCAAAATTTAGTCGCTTGTACCTCATTAGGCCGAGGTGGGACGAAAACGTGGTAATATATCGTGATTCTTTGGATAGTCTTAGCTGGTGATATCCAGAACGGAGGTCGAGTTTGCTGAATACCTTCGCTCCCGTGAGATCTACGATGAGCTCATCAATGGTGGGAGTTACATGGCGTTCTCGGCCGATGGCTACGTTGGGAAGCCTCATGTCAATGCATATCCTTACTGCATTTGGCTGTTTCGGTTTTTGGGCTACCACCATCGGCGAGACCCACCGGGTCGGGCCTGATGTTCTCTCTATGATCCCTGCCTCTTCGAGCTTGGATAGTTCTTTTTCTACTGCGCCTCTCAGGTGAAATGGGATCCGTCTGTGTCGTACTGCCTTGGGTTCAACGGTAGGGTCTATGTGGAGTTTGATGGTTCTCCCTTTTAGGCACCCGATGCCCTGAAACAGCTTCTTGTGTCGACCTAGGAGGTTGTTAAGTTCGTCGTGTTGAACGCTGAATGCGAAGTGTATCAGCTTCAGTTTCTCGGCTGTTCTGCAGCTTAGTAAAGTCTCGCAGCCGGCATCTACGACGTAGATCCGTGCACGGCAGTTGGTGTTATTGTGCGCAAAGTCTGACTTGAATGACCCGCGCACTGGGAGGGGTTTCTTGGACCCATAGGCATACAGCCTGACCTTCCTCTTGTGGAGTTCTGGTTTTGGGTGAAGTCTGTTGAATGCCGTCACTGGCATGACGTTTACTGTTGCGCCGGTGTCAATTACTACTTTGAGCGGGTCTCCGTTGGAGAGGACTGTGCACGATGGTCTCTTCTTCTGCCGTGATCGGCCTGATTTGACTGCTGATATTAGGTGTACTCGGTGCACTTGTCTTTTCCCCTTTTTCTTCCTCCCTTTGTCTCGCCTTTCGGGGGATGAGCTGCTGTCGCTGTCGTCGCTGTCACTCATGTTTGGGGACCTTTGGGACTTATCGACTGCTCTAGCTTTACCTTTCCTCGCTTGTTGGCGGGAAGATTCTCTGGGCGCGAACTTTCTCCGTTGTTCCTGTGCCGGGCGTGGGCCTGAGTCTTTGTCATTCCTGTTCGGCGGATTCAGGCAGATGGCTGCATAGTGGTTAAGGCGATTGCATTTTCTGCATGTGGATCCCCAGGCGGGGCAGGATTCTCCTTTATGCCATGGGCCTCCGCACCACTTGCAGGCTTGGTCTCGTCCTTGTGACAGGTGATGCCTCTGGTTCTGTTTTGGGCGTGTGCCTTGTTGCTTGGAGATGGCCGCTACGTCTTCTGCGGGTCCGGGGCTGTCTAGCGGCAGTCTCTGGATGGCTGCTTCCATTACCGCCACTTGGTCTTCTGTCTGTTCGCGGAGACGTGCTGTCTCGAGAATGCGTGACAACTGCATGTTCTTCTCTGATAGAATTGCCCTTCTTAGCTTTTCAGAGGAAATCCCATTGATGATTTGGAGGCGAATGGCGAATTCTTCGTCTGGGAATTCACAGCCTACGGCCATTTCGCGAAGGCGAGCGTGAAATTTGTCCACCGTCTCTCTCTCACGTTGTCTCGCCATACAGAAATGGAACCGCTTGTAGTCTGGATTGAGATCCGGCTTGAACATGTTGGTGAGCGCGGCTCTCGCTGCTGCGTAGTCGATATCGCTCCCACGGTTTGGCAAAGCGTTGAATAGGCGCAGGGCTGCTGATCCCACGTTAAGTAGGAGGAAGGTGCGCATCTTTTTGGGTACGGTAATGTCTCTGGCCTCAAGATGCATCTCAAATTGCTGCAGCCATTTCTCCCACCTGATGGCAGCCCCGCTGGTGAAAGGGTCGAATGGGGGCATGAATGTCATCAGCGCAGGGTCACTGCGCTCATCGGTGATGCTCCTCCTTGATGATGAGTTGGTGCTAATTCTTGCGTGGCTGGTGCTTGGGCTCGGCATGCTGCGCCACCGAGTGTCTTTGGAGGCTGAGCATCACTGGTGAGCTTATTGTAGCTGCTGGGGCACTGTTATGGGATGGCACGTGACTCCACGTGGAATGCTGCAGTTTGGAGCGGGCCGCGTATGATACGCGCGGGCCGCGTATGGTGATGTGGTCTGCGGCTCTCCTGGGGCACGGGTGTAGCAGGTTGTGCCTTTTTCTTTTAATATATTTTTTTTTTTAGCGCGAAACGAGCGCTGTTCTGGGTGCGGCCGGTGGGGATCGTGGGCGGAGCCGGCGTCGGTGCTTACCGGCATCCGCGACGTTGCGTGGGTCCGTGGATGCGGCGGCTCCCTCCGATGCCGGGAGGTGCGCAATCCACTACCGCCTCGTCGCCAGTGTGAAGTCTGCCGCCGCCGGTGATGCGGGCGGCAGCGGGAAGGTGAAACGGGCTCGCGGCTGAGGCCTGCTCGGGTGCGCGGCATGCAGGGCGCAGCGCAGCAATCAACACACGACCACACGTGCTGCATAAACCCGGACTGGCGTGAACCCGCCAGTTCCGGTGATTCCTTTATTTCTCCTCCCCCTCCGTGTCACGTGACCTTCTACGTCAGGGCACGTGACACCACACCCAGCTCTTGCCAGACTATTCCCTCCCCAGTGCCAGCGGACCTCTGAAACTGTTTCAGCCACCAGTGGTTGCAGCGCGACTGTGTGTTGGCTGTGCTCAGCACAGTCACATACACATACGGGGTGTGACGTCTCAGTTCCACCCATTTCTCTGGTGCTCAGCAGCTGAGGGACCACAGCACAGATGTACAAGCTTTCCACCGAGAGGGTAAGGTTGGGAGGGCGAAGAGGAATCTGTGGGAGGAAGGACTAATTCATCAGAAAAAAACATCACAGAGACACAAGTAATGTGTTCATATAAAAGATTCCTTCCTCACAAAAATGTGTCATCTTGGATAGACTCGCAGAGATGTACAAAAATAACTGGAGGAGGGAGGAGAGTGAGAAACCATGCCCTATATAAGAAAACTCTTTAACACCACTCGGCCAAAGTGCGACCGGCCCTGAAAAGGAATCCAGGCAGTAGTTTTTGGCGAATGTGTGCAACGAATCCCAAATAGCCTCTTGACAGATGTCCAAGGCACTGACGCCTCTGCAGGGCAGAGGTGGCAGTCAGGCCTCTTGTGGAATGAGCCCTGGGACCATCCAGCGCATCTCTCTAAGCCAGACCATAAACTTTCTGACTTGCAGAGGATGATCCATCTGGAAAGGGTCTGTTTAGTAACAGCCTTACCTGGCATGGGTGCAAGATTAACCCACAAAGTGCTTTTCATCTTTCCTGATGTATCTTGTCTAAGACCTAGTAGTTTAAGGCGTGCAGATGTTGCAGCCAATACAACCTCTCCCCACCCACAAAGATGGATATTCTTAGACATATGAAATTCTGACACAACCTTGGGTAGGAAACACAGCCACACCCAATATCACCTTCTTCATGGAGAAATCAAGTGTGAGGTTTAATAGAACAGACAAATCTTGGATCTCGCTCAAAAAAATGCACAGCTGCAGGGTTTGTGAAGAAAGAGCCCTGCACTGGAGTCCATCGAAAGACCAAAATGGCAGCGAGGTACCACATCACAATGCAAATCTTCAGGCCGGTCTACACCTAAGTTGGACAGGAACAAGGGTCCAGACCTCTCTTCCGACAACAAGCTGCGAACATACACCACCCTACAGGTATAGATAGTCTGGGTGGCAGGCCTGTGAGCAGAAGGAATGTCCAGATTGTTGTCTGAGGAGTTCCACTACTTGCACCTCAGTCTCTCAGCAGCTAAGATTTATGGTTCAGGCTGTTGGGGCTCGGATGGAGAATCCGACACTAAAAATAGGAGATCAGGACTGCCCTTGCTGGTAGGCACCGGGCAGGACAGACCACGGCACCACGCCCTACGGCCCCAGTAGGGAGTGATCAGAATCAACGTGGGCCATAATTTCAGCAGTCTTCTGATAATTAGTGGGTGACCGGGCTCGGCAGGAATGAGTAAAGGAGTTTGAAGCATCTTCCAGAGCTCCCTGCAGAGGGAATTGACTGGAGCAGAACAACTCGCACTTTCTATTGAAACTGTATGCAAATAGGTCTACTTGAGGAGTCTTCCAAAAGGTAAATCTCTCCTCAAGAGCTTCCTGGCAGAGCTCCCACTCATAAAAATCCAATGTCTGTCTGCTCACCAGTATATGCAATAATGTTCACTGTCCCAGCATTATGTATCGCTGTCAATGACACAACCTTTTACAGAGTCCAGCACCACAGTCGCATTGCTTCCTTGCACTGAGGCAATGACCCCGACCCCACCCTGCTTGTTGAGGTATTGCATGGCCACTGTGTTGTCTGTCGGGATCAACATGTACTTGCCTTGCACAGAAGGGAGAAAGGCAATTAGGCCTAGCTTCATAAACCACAGTTCAAGCATGTTGATGTGTTCCTGAGCTTCTGCCGGGAAGCAGAGAATATTCGGAATACGGTCTAGCAGGTGAGCCCCAGTCCCTCAAGGTCCTCCATGACCATAGTTAGTTGAGGCCAAGGTGGCCAAAGCAACATCCGTCTCAACATGTTGCCTCACAGGGCCCACCACAAGAGATTTCACGACAGCATCTAAGACTTGCAAAATATATGACATGTCGCCCTGGAACTGAGACTACTAACTCAGAAGTCGCCACTGAGCATCATCACGTATAACTAGGCCTATGGTACCACCAGGATACACGAGGACATGATGCATGTGGCAGGAACATCCATCAGAAAGAACATTACTGAGAAAGAAGTCATTTGCTCTTCTAATAGATTCTTTTCCTGCCACGGATTCCTCATCTATGATAGACTCCCAAAGCAGTACCTAAATCTGGTGCGGGAGGAAGCAAGGACACCACCTAAACCAGAAAACTCTAGAGGACTGCCCTACCAAATAGGCATCCTGGCCCGCAAGAGAATCCAAGCAGTAATGCTTAGCGAACATGTGTAGAGATGCCCACGTTGCCACCTGGCTAACATCCAGGACAGGGATTCCCCTTTTCAGGGCAGGGGTGGCAGCCCCTCCTTTGGTAGAATGAGCTCTGAGACCCACAGGCACATCCTTTCCAGCCAGATGGTAACATTCTGATATGTAGAGAATGATCCACATGGTCTGTTGGTCACAACCCTGCCAGGGTATGCATCAGCGTAACCAATGAACAGCTGGTCATCCTTCCTAGCCTCTCTAGTATGAAGCCGTAGAACTTCAGGGCCTGTGCCGGGTCCAGCCGATGGAATCATTCCTCTGCCTTGAAAGGGTGTGGCAGAGGAATAAAAACAAAAAGGGAAGATGAATCTTCTGAGAGGGATGGAAATCCAAGACCACCTTCGGCAGAAAAGAGGGTCTCACTCTCAAGGTCACCTTCTCTTTGGAAAAAAACAAATGGGGAGGTAAAACAGACAATGCCTGGAGCTCACTCAACCGTCTCCCGGAAGTGATGGCAACCAGGAAAGTCATCTTAAGAGTGAGCAATCTAATATAACAGGATTGAAGGGGCTCAAACGGAGTGCACATAAGAAATGTTATAACTAAATTCAAATCCCATGCCGGAACCACAAGGTGGAGGGGAGGAAACTGGTTACACAACCCCTGCAAGAACCGCATAACAGTGGGGATTGTGAAAAATGTGCTCTTTTCAGAGTGCCAATCTACAGGCCTGCATGGGGCAAGGAAAGCAGTAAATCCAACACAGGGGACAGAGGATAGGATAAAGTATCCAGGTCACTCTCCTGGCACAAAAACGAAAATGTACACTTCCTGCAGGCATAAATGGATTTCATAGCAGGTCCTCAAGCTGAAATGAGTACCTCGAGGACATTGTCCGACAATTCCCACTCCTTGTATCTAAGCCTCTCAGTAGCAAAGCAAGAAGGTTTAGGCTGCAGAAGTTTGGATGGAGGACCCGCCCCTCTGATTGGGAGAGCAAGTCCACTCTCCTTGGAAGGTGCCAGAGAGGGCAGATGGACATGTCCAGCAGCTCCAGATACCACGTTCACTGGGCCCAGTGTGGGGCGATCAGGATCATCGTGGTTACGAAGAGGCGCACCCTCCTGAGAACCAGTGGAGGGAACAAGTTACGTATATGTAACTCCTGTTCGCCAGCATGGGGTCTTACATATATTCACATGCTCATGAATATGATTACACAGCAGTACATATACAAAACAACGGGCGGTGGCAAGGCTCACAGAAGCAATACACTTACAGCTGTAACATACTCACTTCATGCAAACAGGTTGTGAAGCACTGCTTGGCCGACCCAGGACTCTTCCCTTGAATTCTTGTTGACACAGTAGAAGCTTGTGAAGGTATGTGGTAGACCTCCACGTAGCAGCCCTGCAGATGTCACGCATGGGAACACCACAGAAAAACGCTGTAGTCACACTGGTGGCTCCGGTGGAATGGGCGTTCGGCCGGCCTTGTAGCTGTCTGTTGGCCAGACAATGGCTAATGCATGATACAGCTGCAGAGCCACCTGGACATGGAAGCCTTACACAGGGCTTTTCCCATGTCCCACAGGTAAGAAATTATTGCACGCACGAAGGACTTTCAAAAGACTTCTCAGCTTTTCATCATAGAACTTTAAGGCACGCGCAACATCCAGCAAATGCAAAGATCCTTCTGCAGGAGAAGCAGGGTTTGCAAAGAAAACTGGTAGAACCAAATGCTTGTTTAGATTAAAGTTCGACGGGACCTTTGGGATGAAGAAAAGAGTTCGCAGAACGACCTTGCTGAATGGAATAACAAATGCAGAGGCTTGCAGGAGAGCGCCTGTATTTCACCAACCCGGCTGGCCGAGGTGATAGCCACCAGGAAGGTGGTTTTCTATGACAGAAATTTCAAGGATGCCCGATGCATAAGTTCAAATGAAGGCCCCACCTGTTTCGACAACACCACATTTATGGCCTCATCAAAAGTTGGGCGGTGTGTTAAAAATGTGGCAGTAATAGCGTTACTGCCGCATTACTGCACCGTCCAATCACGAGTTTGGGGGAAAGTCAGAGGATTCACCTCCAGCTCTGAGCCACCGTCGTGATGATGAGCTTCCAAGTCAAATCCAGCTTCTTACACTCCTGATCAGGAGGAACCATAGAAGAGGAGGATGGGTTGGAGGACCTCTTCCTAGCCGCAGCTGAGACCACTGAATCCGGTGATTGTTGAGACCTGAGGCACTCCGGGACCGAGTCCGAAACCCAGTACTTTTTCTCCAAACAATCCCTTTTTGCTAGAGTGTCATGCACACTCACACCGCACAGACTCACACCACACAGAACACCGCTAGCATACCCGCAGCATGACACTCCTTGTCACAACAGAATTACACGATCCGAGACTCACGTGGCGGGTTGCCCAACAGGACCGAGCGCGGTGTGCCAGGTGCAACATGCAGAACCGCCTGGATCCGTTTCTGCATTGGCAGTTGCCTTGGCGATCGCACGCTAGAAGGATCGGGCTGACGCTTCCGCAACTCGTGACCGCTCGTCATCGCTCACTTGATGGCTTGCCTCGATCACGTGTTGCCGATGCTCGTCACGTGGTCCGGAGGCGCTCAGCACAAAATGCCTGATTCGCGAAGTAGTCTTCGCTTCACAGCTGTTTTCCAGACACTGTTTGGCGTTACGTTCTTGTTTCCTTCGGCTTTGTTTGACCTCGGATTTGTTGCTACACGGACTCCTTTGGATTGCCCTCTTGCTTTGTTGCTGCGAACTACTGAATAGTTGCCAAACTTGGATCGCCACCCACACTGCTTTGGACTTCCCTTTCTGGCATTTGTTGTTACTTCCACAGAATTACTTAATTCTAGTCTTCTGGAATCAACTCTACGCAACCAAGATTTCAGCTCAGGTGGTCTTGCCTGTATTCCTCCATGGAGCTGGTCCTTGCAAACCTGGTACTACCGCCCACCTGAGTCTCGGAGCCACCCCCCATTGCATAGGTTCCCCGTGTCCCAACTTACACCAATAGGTAAGCCTCTTCAGAATCATTGTGTTTCAAGTTTCTGTCATGGCCTGGTACTTAACGATATTTCCTTTTCAGCGGCTTCGGGGTCTCCAAGGTTCCGTGGATCCAGGCATCGACATCTTCCACCTGTGGCCTCAAAGGTTGCACAGGGAGTGACTTGTGTTTCCCTGTGCGACACTTGAGGACGGAGGTATCTCAGGTCTACACAACACTCAAGTCACAACACAGAGTTGTGCTAGGGGTCTGCATGACCAATAGGCCATCCTCCCAAATGTCATCCAAAAGGGGAACTGAAACAATAATCCTCTTGGAGGATTCCTGCAGCACGAAAAGTAAACCTCCTTTCTTTTTAGAAAGGAGGTTGAATAGCTTTGCCGCCCTTGAGATCATAAAATGAAATTAACCAATCTTGTCTTGTGGAGAATCCCTGGAAGGCACCTCAACGTCAGGATGCTCCCCATTTGCAGGAACCTAGTCATCAAACTCATCAGTCTCATGTGTATCCTGGGTCGTGACAGTGACAGTATCAGTGTCAGTGTCTGTCTGGGCTGCTTCTTCCACCACAGGAGGAGGTGCAACAGGCAATGGTACAGGGGTAACAGGGCTGGATGAGAAGGCATCAGCTGGGCACAGGAAGGCCTCGGAGGGCTCCTTGATGGAGCACGTATGGGAGTAGCTGGTAGACGCTGCTGGATTTCAGACACTAGCATGTATAGGGTGGTCAACATGCCTAATGGAATATCCCTTGGTTCAGGAGCAGGTGCTGGGTCATGAGGAAAAGGGCTAAAAGGCACTGGCAAAATGGCATCAGGCTCCCTTTGACCACCCTGCTGGTCAGAGTAAAACCTTTCTGGCAGGTCCTCCTCAGAACTGAGGGAGTGCATGATTGGTGGGGGTGACATCCTAGGAGGTCCCAAAGAAGACAAGGTGAAAGGTGGTGCAGCCTTGGTGGGTCTAGGGAGAAATGCAAGAGCTGGAGGCATCTCTCTCTCCAAATTCGAGCCTCTAGCAATAGAGCCGATAACCAGGGCTTGCTGAGCAGGAAAAGGTGCAGTTGTTGATGTGGCCATTGTTGGTATTGCCGATGGAAGTTTAGGCGGTTAGGCTACTCTGGGCATGGTAACTGTCATTGTGGCAACGGTGACCGTAGTGGACGAGCCCTTGATGGGATTGAAGTCCAACTTCCTGACAGAGCTGCCACTCGTAGGAGGCTGAAGTGTCTCTGCTCAAGGCATCCGCTGTGACATTCGCTCGTCCAGACAGATGAGCTGCCATCACAGAGACACTGTTCTCAAGAGCCCAGAACCACAGTCTCATTGCATCTCTGCTCAGAGGAAAGAACCCCACGCCACCTCACTTGTTGACGTAGTGCATGGTCACTGAGAGGAGGAAAGCGACAAGGGCCAGCCTGATTATGTGTTCCGAGACTCCTCGGGAGACTACAGTCCTCGCACTGTCAGGTCTGACAGGTGAGCACCACAGCCAGTCAGAGATGCATCATTGACACCATCACCAAGGCCAAGGTTGACTAAACAACACGCTGCACAGAAAGTTGTCCTGCACGGCCCACCACACAAGATCTGGGGCCACCTGGCTTGAGACCTGTACATGTAAATACTGCCAATTATAGTGATCACGGCACTTAAAATGGCCACCACGTAGTACGCAAACACGCAATGACGTCATTGCGCACGTGGGAACGCGAGCGTGATGACATCATACGCAGAAAGCGTATTTAATGCGCGCATTGTAAATCTAAAGCGCGCCGGAAGAAGGAGCAAGGAAGGGACAAACGGATCGCTTCCAGAATAGAAGGTAAGCGAAGGAAGCCTTTGATTCCCCCAAGGTAGAGAAAAAATATATTCACTGCAAGTTAAAGGAAACCTGACTAGGCTTATGCTTTATTTATAAATATGTGCTTTCTTGTTTGAATAGGGCATTTACCCAAAGGAATTTCATAGGTGTGCCCACAGAGAGTGAAATTGATATCAAATTGAATAATTGAATCTTGGCAATACAAGTGCATACTAAACGAAATTATTGAGTCCCATTTTTCTAAATATCCTTTAATATTTTCTTTCTGTGTTGAAAAATAAGATAAAGCATTACAAGACTAAAAAATGATGTTTTAAACAATATCACTGTTAAAACTTTTCTTGCTTAGAAAATATTTTTCTTTTCTTTGAATAACTTACAAAAAAATTTATCTTTTTCATTTTTTTCAAACCAACAGCAAAACAAATCTCTCCTGATGATCCCTTGTGAAATGAACAAGGGTGAAACACGTGTAGAGACAAAGAATTTGTGTATGGAATAAGAGAGAAAGTATTTGTGTATGGAATAAAAAGACAAACTTTTGAAAAAGAAATTGACTAGTGTGGAAGACATTTTTTTTATTTTGGCACTCACATCACAGAATTAAAACACCATATGGAATGTTGCAGTTGGATATGCATGTAATTTGAAAAAAAGGTCCGACATGTGGCCTTGGAACTGCGACCATTGACAACGGAGAAGCCACTGAAGCGATTTCATGCGTATCCTTGACTCCAGCACAGTTAAAGTTAAAGACACACGGTGTCCAGTTAAAGTTTCGAAAACAAAAGGATCGAATGCCAAAGGTGAGTGCATTTGACCGAAAACAAAAGGATCGACATTTTTTTTTTAAATGCATATTTTTGTTTGCTCTAGTTTAGCTTAAAAAAAGGTGTTTTTACACCAAAAACAGGGGCTTGGGGGGGGGTCAAGAATTGACTCGACCCTTTTGTCATTCGACCCTTTTGAGTCGATACTATAACCTATAACCCTGGGATACAGGAGGCCATGAGAACCAGGAAAGACTAGGCACAGACTTGGTCCCGTGATTGATTGGAGGACATTGATCATCCGAAAGATGTTCGCCACTCGATCTTCTTACAGGAAAGCCCTGACCAGCCAAGTATCCAAGACTGCTTTGATAAATCGGAGACACTGGGACGGCAGTACCAGAGACTTTTTGACGTTCAGGGAAAAGCCCAAACTGTGTAAAAGAGTGCATGTGCGGAGCAGATCCTCCGACACTAGCTCCGGTGAGTGGGCTCAGTCCAGCCAGTTCTCCAGGTAGGGAAAGACATGGATGCCTTCCCACCTGAAAGGAGTCGCTTCGGTACTTGCTGTGCGTTAGATGAATCGGCACATGAAAGAAGGCATCCTGAAGATCCAGGGAAACCAACCAGTCATGCAGATCGAGTGCTTGCAGGACCTGGCCTAGAGTAACCATCTTGAACTTGTACTTTTTTTAAAAAACAAGTTAAGCAGCCACCGATCCAGAATGGGGCACAAGCCTCCATCCTTCTTCGGCACTAGAAAATAGTTTGAGTGCCACCCACTTGCTCCTTCGGAGCAGGTAACCACTTTGATCATGCTTTTTGCCAGAAGCTTATGGACCTTCTCTAGAGGGATGGGATCCTGAGACAAGAGAGTGGCCAGAAGACTGGGCCTTACAGGTTATCTGCCGGGGTTATTGCCTCCTGTTTTTCCAGTGCACAAACAGCGTATGTGGTCTCCAACCGTTCCATACTGAACAAGGAAAGCCTCCCTCCCACTGGTGAGGATAGATGAAGACCATCGCTGAGGTTTTGGGCCAGGAGGAGCAGAAGGAACAGTGGTCGCTGAAACACCTCCCCGCTGGGTACCCTTCCTCTCTACCTTTCAGGAAGTGCCTGTCATGGCCCCTTTCCAGGGAAGGTTTTCCATGGCCCCTCTTGGCAAAGGCAGGAAAGGGGCAAACTCCTCTGCCCTCAAGAAGAGGACTGCGTGGAAGGCTGCTGGTCTCCAAGATCTCAAGGCTTAGCATTCACCTTAGACAGTTGGATCTTCTGGAGGGCGTCGTCAGCCTTAACTCCAAAAAGGCTCTGTCAGTCGAAAGGCATGACTAACATCCTTGCCTGAATGTTGGCCACAAAACCCGATGTCCGTAGCAAAAAATGGTACCCGACCACCCACTGTGCTAGTGGACATGGACCTGCCCACACAGTCCGCTGTGTCCAATCCAGATTGCAGCATGTGTCATGCCACCTCTTTGCCATCTGAGACCAAGGAGAGAAACCCATCCCTCATCGTACTACGCCTCATTCGAGGCTGAAGGAAAATTTCGCCATGGCACAACAAAGTCATTCACGGCCTGCAGTGCTAGACTGCCTGATGTAAACACCTTCTTGCCCGACACGTCAAAGCTCTTACTCTCCCTGGTGGAAGGGACGGAAAAGGTAGAGGTCTTCAAGCTCGCTGTTGCGGCCTGAACCACCAGGCTTTCAGATGAAGTGTGGGCGGAAAGAAAAGCTGGGTCTGACAGAGCAGGACAGTGCTTCCTCGCCAGGTCCCTGTTCACTGCTGAAACAGATGCAAGTTTTCCCCACAATTTCAATACCACCGTCACATTAAAGGGCAGGAGTATTTCCTTCTTTGGGGCATCGGAATGTCAGAGAGTTCCTATTGAACTCTGATCCTGGACGGAGCAGAGAGAACTGGCCACCTTAGCCATCAGACGCTGGAAGGAGGCCTGAGGGTTACCTGGGGTGGGAGCCTATAAAATAACCAATTGAGGAGAAATGTCTAGGCCGCTGGCACCTTAAAGGTCCTCTGCCAGGTTGAGCACATCCTCAACACGTCCATAAAATTATTATGGAAAGTCTCTCGCTTCCCTAGAACCCATGGGTTCAAGCCTAAAAGGGATCTGGTTGACCCTCATTGTCGTAGATGTCAGACAACTTAGACATAAAGGCATCCCTGGGTAATGGGACATATTCCTGCTGAGCGACGGAGTCCCCAATGTCGATCGGCGCCGCCGAAGATGCTGCTGCTACCGAGGGGCTGCGCTCTCCTTCCGGACCAGGCTCGAGTCCTTAGGCGTGTAGGAGTTGTCTTCTGAGGGTACCTTGCCAGTCGTGGAAGACACAGTGGGACCCACCAGCGATGCAGCTGAAGCAGACCGCTCTGCTGCCAGCGCCACAGGTGCTGAGGCCAGAGCAGCTGGCGCCTTGGTGAAGATGTCAAGCATCTTCAGGTGGAACCTCCCCCATTGGTCCAGCATGGAGGCATGGGTTGGAAAAGGCACTTGTTCCGGCCACTCAGGGAAAGGAACATTGGTCTGGCATGGATTCACATGCTCATGAATGTTCCCTTTCATCAGGCTGGGAATCCTCAGTAAAAACAAAAGCAATTTCGCTTTAGCTTGAAAACTGCATTTCCCTTCTTGACCAATCGCTGTCCTTTGGGCCATACTGCCCCCATCCAATGACAGTTATCGCCCTAAGCTCCACCCCTGGTGGCCATCTTCAGATTTGTTAAGCACTTAAAGTGGCAGAATGAACCAAGAAGAGCCACAGAGTGGAAGGAGGGAGTTTTCACATGTGAATCCATGCCAGACCCATGCTGGAGAACAGGAATTACAGGTAAGCAACTCGTTTCTTCTCCAGCATGGGGTCTGGCATGGATTCACATGCTCATAAATACGATTACATAGCAGTACACATACAACCATGAGAGGTGGCAAGGCTCAACAGAAGCAACACTTACCCCTGGGACAGACTCGCCTCAAGCAAAAAGGTTGCGTAGCATCCCTCGGCTGACCTGGGACCCCTCCCTGGAATGCTTTTCGATGCAGTAGAATCTTGTGAAGGTGTGGGTAGACCTCCACATAGCAGCCCTGAAGATGTCAAGCAGGGGAACAACAGAGAGAAATGCTCTTGTTGCAGCGATGGCTCTGGTGGAATGGGCCCTCGGCCGGCCTGGGAGAGGTCTGCTGGCCAGATGATGACAGTGCATGATGAAGCCAGAGAGCCGCCTGGAGATGGAAGCCTTAGAGAGGACCAGGTCCAAAGTTCACAAAGAGTTTAGCTATCTTTCGAAAATCCTTCATGTGTGCGACATAAAACTTCAAGGTATGAGCAACGTCCAACTAATGCAAAGTCCTTTACGCCAGGCGTAGGGGTTCGGGAAGAAAACTGGCAGAACCAAAGGTTTGTTGAGGTGAAAATCCGACAACCTTTGGCATAAAGGTGGGGTGGGTCCGCAGCACCATCCTAGTAGCATGGAAGGACAGGTACGGCTGTTTGCAAGAGAGGGCTTGGATCTCCCTGGCCCGCCAGGCTGAGGTGATCACCACGAGGAAAGCCATCTTCCATGAGAAGAACTTCAGTGGGGCCTGATGCATTGGTTCAAATGGCGCCCCCATGAGTTTTTGTCAAAACCACGTGGTGCTCCCAAGCTGGAGCAGGAGCCTTCACTGGTGGAAAAATCCTGAAGAGGCCTTTGAGGAACTCCTTGGCGAGCCTGTGCGACCACATGGAGGGCCTACCAGGTGTCCCAGTGTAACAGAATACGGCAGCGAGGTGCAACTTGATAGAGGCATGAGTCAGGCCAGCCTTGGCCAGGGTAAGCGGGTACGGCAAGAGCTGCAGAGCCATGACACGCAGCAGCGAAATCTTCTCAGCCCTGCACCACAGTGTGAAGCATTTCCATTCATGGCCATAGTATGACAGTGTGTTCATCACTTGTAGCAGGAGTGGGAACGGAGGGTAGGCATACAGGAAGAATCCCTCCCACTGGAACGAGAAGACATCCCCAGGCTCCTCGGCTGAGGAAAGCTGCTGGTGGAACTCCGGCACTTGGAGTTGGTCGCTGTCACGAAGAGGTCGATCTGGGGTTGAGCCCACTTGCAGAAGAGAAGAGATACTTGATCCTGACAGAGTTCCCATTCGTGGAAGGACTGCAGCTTCCTGCTGAGCGAGTCTGCAATGGTGTTTTTTGTGCCTGCCAGGTGAAATGGGTCAAGGAACATATCCTGAAGAATGGCCTAGTGCCACAGGGTCTGGGCTTCCAGGCAGAGCACCGGGGAGCACGTCCTGCCCTGCTTCCAGCTGTAGGACATAGAGGGGCTGTTGTCCACGAAGATGCTCATCACCTTCCCTTAAGCAATGGCAGGAATGATTTGAGGGCCCAGAAGACTGCCTGGAGTGCCATGACGTTGATGTGAACGTCCTTTTCCTGCAGAAGGCTGAGCCCTCTGGCGTGCAACTGTCTGGTGTGGGCCCCCCACCATTCTAGGGAGGCGTCCGTGGTGACCATCTCCTGGTACGTGGTATCTGAAAAGGACCGCCTTGCATGAGATGTGGGTGCACTCCCCACCATCGTAGAGCTTGCCGGAACTCATGGGTGAGAGTGCACCTGTCTGTCCAAGGGCCTGACACCTGTAGCCACTGTGCGTCCAGAAACTCCTGAAGAGCCTTCATCTGCAGCTTGTAGAAAGGGATGAGGTGAATGCAGGAAAACAACATGTCCAACAGCAACTTGATATCTTGTACTGTCAAAGTGTGCCGACGACAGGCACTACACCTTGGCCAGGATGGTCATCATTCTCTCCAACAAGAGGGTCGCCAAGCATGCAACTGTGTTGAGATGGACGCCCAGGAACAGAGCGTTCTGTGATGGCTCCATGCAGGACTTTGGATAATTGAAGGAGAAACCGAGCTACGTCAGAAGTGGAATGGTCTCTGCCGTGTCCTGGATCGCGAGAGCGGGAGCGGATGCACCAGTCATCCAGGTAAGGGTAGACGTGGATGCCCTCGAGACGTAGATGCACTGCACTTCGTGAACACCCGAGAGGCCGATTTCAAGCTGAAGGGGAGGGCTTTGAACTGATAGTGCTATCCCTGGACTACAAATTGCAGGAACTTTTCGATGAGGGTGGATGCCCTTCCTCAGGCTGGCGGAGCACATGCTGCAAAGTGACCATCCTGAACTTCTGGGACTTCAAGTACTTGTTGAGACATTTTAGGTCTAGTATCAGCCGCCACCCTCCTAAATTCTTTTGTACCAGAAAGTATCTGAAGTACACTCCAAAGCCGGTTGGGGATGGGTTCTAGCACTCCCTTTCCTTCACATGGCTTGTGTCAGACTTGACGTCCAATAATTTGATTGTTTGTCCGCGGAAGCTGCTGAAGCCCCACAATCCCCCATGTATGCTTCCTTCTCAACTGAATAAAGAACAGTTAAGCTGACAGCACCCTCAAAGGTAAAGGAGAAATGGGATAAAATAATAAATCACACCAGGT
Organism: Ambystoma mexicanum; assembly: GCF_040938575.1. Lineage (NCBI taxonomy): Eukaryota > Metazoa > Chordata > Amphibia > Caudata > Ambystomatidae > Ambystoma > Ambystoma mexicanum. The sequence continues at coordinate 117,184,842 of NC_090933.1, forward strand.
CTGCACGGTCTGCTGAAGCCGTCTTTTAACCCAAGGGGAAGAAAGTAGAATAATATACAATACGTTGTCACTAACCTTCAACTCAGATATTCTCCCATATTCTCCATTAATAAAATTATCTTAAACACCATGCCTGGTCCTCTACTATAGCCTAGAGAAGTATTTACATGCAGGACTTCCTTGATAGCCGAAGAGTCTGCCAGAAACTGTTTAAGCTCCTTGTTTGCAGTCTACAAAGTTTGTCAGCATCAATTTGCATTTCATAAAAACTTGCTTTACTGCTTTCTTTTTAATCTTGTAAATAAACTCCTGTAATCTTTGTGTTATGCGCCCTTATAAAGCATCCTGAAGACAAAATTCATTTTACTTCATCCAAACTCTTAGCTTTGCTATCCTTGTTAGGTTGAAGCTTTGATAAAAATATGCAAGTTGCAACCAGAATTTAAATTACATAAAAACTTGGACTGCGCATGTGCAAGGAGATTAAAGTCTTGGGCTTGAATTTTATTTTCGAGTTTCACCACATACACACGAAGAAATCAGTGTCTCTATTAGCATAAGGATTCAAGCTAATGTGAGCCGCTAGTTTGTAAGCAGTGATCTCACTGTTCTCATCCTCCTAAGTTTCCGGATAACAATACGAACTATGCAAACCGCCGCACAGCACACGCGCAACAGAACAGTGTTTATGTGAGCCGCGCGAACCGCTGCACACGCGCAATAAAGTAGTGTCAATGTGAGCCGCGCGAACTTCCGCACACACGCAATAGAGTAGTGTCTATGAGAGCCGCGCGCAAGCAATAGAGCAGTGTCTTACCTCCGTCACGAATCACAACGCTAGCCGCACACGCAGAAGAGCGGTGTCTTTAACATAGTTTTTGAATATCTATGCGAGCCCCACACGCAAGCCGCTAACGCGCAGTTAAATGTCTGTGTGAGTCGTAAACTGAGATAATGTTAACAAGCGCATGTGAGGCAATCCAAGTTCCAATCCAATTTCTTTTTCTGAGTGATACGCGCGCCTGCAGAGAACTTCAGATTACACTGTCATTTGCGCAGACAGTGTGAAATGTTCTGCTCGCCATGCCTCAAAGTATGAAGACTAATTAAGTCTTCAAAATATTTAACTTATGAAACAAAGTGTCTGTTTAATGCACATTAGAACGTTAACAGGTCACTCAGCAACAACTCTTTGATCAACTGTTATTGTAGAGAAACAAACACGCTTTTCTGAATAAATATCCAAGAGTTAAACATTTCTTGTTAACAGTACTAAAATAGTGCAGATTAACTTTTAAAATCTACTACCAAACAAATCTGTGCTGGGATAATTTTCTATAAAGTGTAAATGCATAACTAAGAACAGTTCATAACGAAGTCATAATTTTTTAAATCACTTAGCTTGCTTCTTTCTTTGAATGGTAAGAAGATCTTTCTCTGTATTGACTTCCTGGTCCTTCCGGATACTAAATTCCACCTTCATAAGTTAGAGGCCTAACCAAAGTTAAATAAGTTACCAGAGCCTCTTACATAGGACCTTCCTGCTGGACTGCTGACAATGAAAGGCAGTTTAGAATGTTCCAACAAAACTTGAGATTCTGGCCAGTCAGAGAGCTACTTGGAAACTTCATCTTGAGTTGGGAAGCTTTCCACACACTGCACAAAAAGGTTAAGGCCCAAACCAAAGACATGGGAAAAAACAGTTCTCAATGACACCATTGACCTCCGACAGCTTGGACCTCCTGCAGCAGTTGAGCCATGTGTAGTTCTTGACGCACCACAGGATGAATGCAAGGACACCCATGTTGGAATTCCAAGGTTTGTCCCTGATGAAGAACTTCCAGCACCCATTTGTCTGTGGTGATGGTCTTTCACTTGTTGACAAAGTTCGCTAGCTTGACTCCCACTGGTGGCGTAGGGGGGGGCCATAACTACGGCCAGTTCAAAGGCCAAGACGCAGACACCCAAGCAGGCCTGGGCATTGACGATGCTTTTCCCCCCGCTGCTGTAGGCCTCTGAGCGGGCCTCTGTAGGCTTCCTGGACCTTGGGACAGGGGGGTTGATTATAGGGGGTGTTATACCCATTGGAGGACCTGCCGGACTTCCCTCTCGAGGATCTAAAAAACGACAACCTCCTCTGCTGCAATGTTCCCAGCGAGCGCGCCGTCTCCATATTCATCTTAATCGTCTGGCGAGACTTGTCTACAGTCTTGCCAAATAGATTGTCCCCATCAAAGGGCATATCCACCACATTGGACTGGACATCCACCCTGAAGTTAGAAGCCTTCCGTCAGCCTTGTCAACTGAGGGATACCCAGTTGAACATCTGGCGGAACCCAGTATCAGTGATGTCCATCGTGATGGCATGATCAGATGCCAACTCCCCTTCCTGGAACAAGGCCAAAGCCTCGACCTTCTTGTTCTCTGGCAGGAAGTCCAGAATGGGTCTGAGCTTATACCACAGCTCCCTGTCATAGCGGGATAAGATGGCCAGGCCATCAGCAGCCTTTACGGTGGAGGCTGCGATGTCAATGATGCGCTTCCCCACATATCAAGCTGCTTCCCATCCTGGTCTGGAGACACCATGGCTGTGGGTTCAATGAGCGCTTCATGGTGGTGGCAGACACCTCGGAGTCCAGAGAAGGCAGCAACCTCAAGCACCTGGGCTCTGAGTTTAGGACCCTGTACTACTTCTCCCGCTGATCTCTCTTGGGAGGTGTGGTACTCTACATCTTCATCAAGCCCAAACCTTCTTCCCAGACATCATCCCACAGAGGAATCGAAATGGTCTTCCGCCTGGATTCCTGGCTTTGTAAGAGGAACCCCTCCTTCTTTGTCGTCTCCGGTACCAAATTGAAGAGGGCAGAGGCCCTCGAAATCAGACCATAAAAGGAGGCGACCTCATCCGATGGTGAAGCCCTTGCGGACTCGTCGGCACCCTGCGCTCCCCGTCTGCCTGGTTATAGTCATCGGACTCCTAGGTATGAGTCGCAGTAGCGTCTGATGCGTAGGCGGTGTCGGTTGACGTCTTGGGCCAGACGAGTCTTTAGACTTATTTATTTTATGTATTTATTTCTTAAGCACGGGCGCTACACAAAACATAGAAACAAAAACAAAAATGTCCTCGTTAGTATGACGATCTAAGTTATGTTATTCCTGTTTAAGTCAATAAAAAGGGTAAAAAATGTTTTTTTTTTAAATCGAATCAATTATACGTTTTACATTCGAGGAGCCCTTAGGTAAATAGTGATCCTACTATTACACAATCCCTATTTTCCTGGGTGCACTAATGGTCTATTTCCAGTCTTTGAAGATCTGCTCTCCAACCTCGACTCTAACACCCCCTGCGTCCTCATCCTGCTTGACCTCTCCTCTGCCTTTGTCACTGTCAACCATGCCATCCTGCTCAACCGTCTACGTAATAATCTGGGTATCACTGGTCAGACTCTGGCGTGGCTGACTTCTTTCCTCTCCGACCGACCCTCCCAGGTACAACTTGGGTCCTTCCTCTCCGAGATCTTTTTCTCTATCTGTGGTGTCCCACAGGGATCCAACCTCTCTCCCTGGCTGTTCAACCAATACCTGGCACTCCTGGCCCACCGCATCTCCGCTCCCTGCCCCAATTTTCAGTGTTATGCGGATGACACCCAGCTCATTTTCAGGCTACCCTCGGCCTCCTCCTCTCCCATCTCTGAATGTCTGTCTGCCATCCAGGAGTGGTGTGCCGCAATTATGACCTCTGCCTTAATGCCAGTAAGACTGAGATTCTACTCATCGGCACACCCACTCCCTCTTTCCCTGTTGCTCTCTGGTCGGCCTCTCTTGGCCCTCTTCCTGCTCCCAATTAATGGGTACTTCAGGACACATATAGCCAGTTATCTGTGTATTTTGTATGGACTCTTATTTTCTCAGGTTGGCAGTCCGTCTGGCAGAAATTATCCACTTTGGGACTGCAGCATTCCTTTAAAGTTGGAAAGGGTTATCAGTTTGGCAGAGCTGACCCAACTTCACTGGGCGATAAGTCTCAGCATAGTTATCCAATAAAACCAACCATTTACAAAAGTCAGAGAAGTTGTTACACATGTTCAATTCCTTAGAAATGTTTGTCTTAACTCGCGTCTATTGATCTGAAGAGAAATGCTCCTGTGGACTCTCTGGATCCACCAGTGGCTGAGATGTAAAGAGTCAATGGCTCAAGGTTAGCTCAAATCTCCATTACTGCTAACGGGCATGTTACAATGGAGGAAGCTGCCCTGGGGCTCTCATTATTCATGGGAAGATTTTCAACATTAATAGCCCCCAGATTGTTTAATTGACAGTGTCGCTCATTGCACCCATTGTCTGGATCAGTGTACCCAATAGGAGTATCATTAATCCCCAGGCATAATCTCTGCATCCTGCGCCTACTCAGTGCTAGAATCTCAGCTAAGCGTTCCCCGTTAGATACTGGAGAAACAGTCACAGGTACAAAATTGAGCAGAGCAACAGAGTCCTGCTTGGAGGAGGTCAGGATAGGCTTATAAACTGTTAAATGAGACAACAGCTTTTTTACGCTAAGAATTCTTTTTCGAGACAAGTATGATGTACTGGGGAAGGAGCACCAATCGTTGACACTCGTAAACAGCGCAGATTAATGAGACGTAATGAGGCGTGTTAATGGAGTATGACAATCTGTTACTCACAAAAGAGAAAATACCTGAAGTCGATTTAGCTGCCAATCAAGGCAGAATGAGTGCTCCACCAGAACGAGAGCCCCACCGAGGTACAAACACACTGGCACAGAAGAAACCCACCTGCAGAGCATGCCGCAGACATACGGCACAAGCACACTGGAACACCGAAATCCTCTAGCTGCAGCAGTCAGCTCCAGGAACCGGTCTGGAAAAGGAATGTTAAGCTGCACCACGACAGAAGTCGCAGCCGCTTCTGATGTTTTCACATGTCATACTTACACTTTGTCGGTGGCCTTGTGGGACTCTGGGTTGGGACAGGCACAGGAGTCGCAGGCAGCCTTTGATGTATCTCTGATACCAGAGTGTGCAGGGCAGTAAGGATGTCCAATGACATGTCCCTGGTCACTGGCTGAGGCGTGAGGGGGAACAGCCGGCAACGGCTCTGGGTTGAAGCATTTCCTTTGGCTAGATGGGGATGCAGGTTCACCTCGTGAAGACCCCTCCATGGATAAGGTTTAGCGGCCCCCTTCGTGGTCCGAGTAGTAGTCCTCGGGCAAGTTGTCTTCATTGGAGCTCGTGTAGATGTGCACAGGCTCCTTCAGAGGATCTCTTGGCCTCGATGGAGACATTCCCCCCTGCCTGGAGGGAAACCCTGTGTGTGGTCCTTGGCCTTACCAGATTCCTTTGGGAGTAAGGCGACGATGGGTACCCCCACCTCCACAGGGGTGTCAGCTGATGGCGTGGGTGGCGGTGCCACCAAAGCCATACACCATGGAGGCAAGGCCACTCAGGGTGTCGTAGCAATCGTAGAGACCACCTTCACTGCCAGACCCCCTTTTGACAAAGGCGTGATTGTCTACGATATCGACGACGACGAAGTGGGTGCCAGTGCTCTCATCGACAGGATCATGATCGTCGACGGAATCATGGTAGTCGATGAAGTGATGAATTGGTCATCGATGAAGTCATCATTTTTGCTTCTGCTGGGGGCGGGGGTGAGGAGGGGCGAGAGGAGCCACCCGAGGACTTCTCCTTTGTAGTGTTGTCCAAAGATGCCAAGAAAGTTATTGGAGCAAGGTAAGAAAATTCTGTGATTCCCTTACGAGGGATAGCACGTTTCTTTAATTACATCTTGTCTGCATCGATCCGACGAATAAAAATAATGCTAACTAATACGTAATTTTGGAAAGAATGTTACTGGCAATAACATTAGACGTGCGGCTCTTGTCACAGACGTGTGATGTGGCATTTTTTTGCAATTTGATATGAAATCACTTGCAAACTAAAATTAGAATCAGTACTATGATCGGCAAAATTTAACTATGAGATTAGATGAATGAGGCGACAATGGAAGTAGTGCCTTCTTACATGAAAGCATATATTAGTGTATTAATTCCGTAAATACATGTTTAATGTTTTAAATTACTCATGGATTACTCATGGACAAGACTAATAGAAGTGTGACACTCGCGTAACACGCGGGATGCAGCAATAAACACAACAGGTTTAAGTTGCTTAAAGTATATGGAAATTCACAGTATGACTCATTGAACATAGGCAGGATTTATGATGAACGCGGGGTGAAATAATAAAGACAAAAAAAAATATTTGGATATATAAAACATTTATATTGTTAAATATGGAACTGATCCTTTGCAGGAGGGATTTGAACCCCACATATATTATGTAAGAACAATAATGTGATGTAAGTGACAATGGGATAGCCCTTTTTGCTTTTTTCTTTTTTCATCAAGTGCACACTGGACATACAAATCAGTTGCATGTTTTTCTTTAACTAGATTATGTTAAAGAGCACAACATGTATAAAACTATTAGACTATGTGGCCTTTCGTACATGAGACAATGAATGTTTCAACATTCTTTTCTTATAATTTACAATGTTCTTTTCTTTTTCTTCTCTCATTCATTTCTAAAAAATGTTTTTAATGTTCTCTTTTTAACCCAATCCAACCCTTTTGCCCGTCCTATTTTCCTGTCAAATATATTTGTTTCTCTGTAATTTTTTTACATATGTCAATGAATATGGTAAATATGTTGTAATGGGTAATCTACAAAGATATGGGAATGAAATATATATGCCCTTTTGTTTTGAGAAAGGCTGCGCATAAACCCAAAACATGTGTCAACAGTATCTAAGGGCGATCACAAGATTTTATACAATTTGAAAATACAAGATTGTGTAATAACCAACTAAACTGTGGCGCATTTCTTTGGTGTGAAAAAATACATGTTTTTAACCACAGAGGTGGGGATCTTTGGCTCCTCCGACCACATCACAGTGTTTTTGTGACACACAGATATACTAGGATAAAAGTCGCAGAGCATAATAAGTTGCACCAGAAACAAATATCCCAAAAAGCAGGTTTATTAACAGAAAGATCTTTCAAGGTATCTCAGGATCAACACCCTCTTTACTCCCAGAGGTATAATGTAAAATGTTCTAGAGAAAATGCCTTAAATCTAATATCTTCCTCTGTAACAACCAATTCTAACAGTCGTCCATCTTTTAATGGGTTTAAGGGAAATAAATCTACCCTAAAAAGTAACTCAATTGTTAAGAGCAAATTTTGTTGAAGGGGCCTACACCTTTCATAATCCCATAAAATGAGCAAGAGGACTTTAGAGGCAAGCATTTGCAGTAGTCCGCCAACTAAGCCTAACAACCCACACCTGAGAGAAGCTGGGAGGCATAAGCGGCCCCCTCAGATGCAGGCAATTGGAAGGAGTGGAAGAAGCTGGAACTGTGACTGGAATGCAAGCTATAGCAGTAGTAGCAGAAGGAAGAAGGCATGAGGCTGGCAAACCAAGCAGAACTGGGAGAACAAGAGGGACGCAAGAACGTGGAGACAGCAGATTTAACTTGCTTGTTCTAAGAGGGTCCTGTTCCCCCAAACTATGACGTGCAGAGGCTGTGCAGCGGAAGAGTTGCTGGAGAGTTGTCTTTCCCCATGTGAGCCTGATTGCTGTGGTTGGCGTGCAGTGAACGTGCTGGAGACCGAGGCGAGGAGCAGTTGCCAAGCCGTGGCCCTCGGGAGTGAGAGGGGCTCCATAAACTTGTGTCCGGATGGAAGACACCTTCACAGAGGAAGGGTGTGTGTGCCCAAGAAGCCAGAAGTAGTAGAAGGTGTGGCAGAAGTCAGGGAAGCAGTGCAACCCACAGAGCAAGTGTTAGAACTATGTACTTCACTCACCAGCTTTTTTAATACCTTGCACAAGCATTGCCGGCAACAGTATCCAGTTCCCTATTCACTTGCGTATGGTTTAAAGCGAGTGGAAGTTGTTAATTGAAGCTGAAACACCTGAACAATGGAAATGTAGCACTAGCGTATAATATGAAAGTCCTTTTACTCGCCTAGAAATCAAACGCTGCTTCAATCCATTGTTCAACCTTTAAAAGACTTACTGTCTGAAGGAGTGGTCGCGTGTCACTAATCAATTAATTAGAGTGAATGTTGCGAAGACCATTACCAAATACCTAATCTTGATCACATAATTGTTGAAACCTTTAACTTGTGAAAACTACATCAAAGAATGCTTGCATGTGCCTAAATGTGATTCACAGAGGAGGACTGAACTCTATCCTTCACTTTCACACGGGAATACAATTCAATACCAATCTTTAAACTTTAAAAACTACATCATAAAGTGTTTGCATGTGCCTGACTGTGATCCCTAAACAAAGGCTGAACTCTGACTTCATATATATGAAGGGTATGCCATGTTAGAGTAAAGAATAACATTTAAATACTATTGGAGACGAGAACAAGCATTGGCAAAGCTAAGAGTCTCCCCATATAAACAGTGAAACTAGCCTTTCTCAGAGTTAAAAAGCAATCTAACTGTTACTGTGTAGTTAATAACAGTTCAATTGGCCTGAGATACATGTGTGCAAGTTAACTGAAGCTAGGAGAGTGGCAACAAGGCTTCTGGGTAAATACTTGGGCTGATAACTGGCAGAAACTGGCAGAAAGGCTGCCCCTTTTGAAGAGAGCCATTCAGAGGAAGAGCGTCTATTTGAAGGTGTTGAAGTACTTTAAAGTATATTTTGTCAAAGCTTGTCTAGAAGTACAAATCACTAAAGCTGTAGTAGTAGTCCAAAATACTGAAGCTGTGGTGGTAAAGCTGGTTGTCAGCAGATGCAACATTGTAGTAGTCTAAACAAAGATGACTGTTCTCATAGTGAATCAAGTAGTGGTGAAGTTGTTGAATTGGAAGCACCAGCACTGAGAAGTCATCCTGACAAATATACCATTGTGAACTATAAAACTGTAACTAAGAAAATACTAACTGTTAACCAAGAACTGTGTATCACTGACAGTTGTGGACATTGCATTTCTTTTGAACTGTAGCAGGTCTGCTTTAAGAAGTGACAACGCATTGTGGCTGGGATTACCATTGCTGCTATTTGTGAAATATCAACTTTCCATTTCCACCAAAGGAGAAGAGATTTGCTATCATTGGAACTTTGGTTAACAAATGTTTACTATGACTTTGAAACATCAAGAATGGATTTGGGACATTTCTTTTTTTAGTTGAACATTGGCAGAATTAACCTTGAATCACGGGGAAGGGAAATTATCCAGGACATTAGAAGGTTATTGAGAAACTGTGAATGCAGTTAATGTAATGTTGTATTGCCATATATTTCCTTTGTGTAATTGTTACTTAGCGTGAGGGCCAGTTATCTAGTGTTAGAGTGTTTCCCCTTAGCCTTTGTTAGGCATGGAAATCCTCAGCAGAGTAGGGATAGTGAGGCATTTCTGATCATATTTCTTTTGAGAATAAAATGGAATGTTTTGATAAATCATCAAACAGTCTTCTGCCTCGCATTACTGACCCCTCTCAACAAGTGATGACTTTGTTTACTGGAGAACAAAGATGAGGGGTGCCTGTAAAAGACTCTAGGCAAGCAGGGCCTCTTAAATTGGTTCTTATTCGTACTTTCCTTCTCGAACAGAGATCTTTTCATGGTCTTCCTCGGTTCCGAAGCTAGGAACTTGGAAGAGGTTTACTTTCCATCTTTGTGGAAATAACAAAAAAAAGAGTTTTGCGGCATGCTCCATGCGTGCATTTGAGTAATTGGACTGGCAGGAGCTGCAATCCTCAGCATTGTGGTCCTCCAGTAGGGAGTACAAACACAACCTTTGAGGGTCCAACACAGACATTTGCTTCCCAGAGTCATGGAAGAGCATGAGGTACTGTGACTACATATACACTGGCCTCAACATCATGCCCAGCATCTGAGCAGGCAACGGTGCACCCCAGGTGTCTCAAAATCCTCCCAAAGTCGGCAGATGCCGAAGTGAATATCTAAGATGAGGAATCTGTGGGAGGAAGAAATGCATTAGAAGCGGAATGTTCTGCTTTGTCCTCTGCTGGATCTCTGATGAAGTCCCAAGCCTCACTCTTATGGTGGGTGATGGGTAGCATAGGAGGCAGAGTTCCATCACCTTCCTTGCAATGTTGGGCCTGAGAGTAGTATGGGAAAGGTAACCCCTGGCTACCCTCATCACTCCACATGCAAGGGGCATGGGATCAGCACATTGCTGATTCAGTGAACATTGGAACTTTATGAGCAGGACTTAGTTCCCTGCAGAACGTCTCACAGATTCGCAGTTGAGTACAACTGAGACAGAGAACCGTTTACTCTGGGATCAATCTCCAATGTGTAGCAAAATTGACACGCAGATGCAGGCCGCCAAACAATGCCCAGCCCAGTGAGACGATGAATCAGGCAGTTATATATAAAAACAGATACCGGCAAGAAGTTTGGGTATTTGGAGATTTCATGCAAATTGGAGAGCAGCATACATTGGAGAAACAAGAGGTTGAGGAGAGAAGTGAAGGAGAAGGTTGGGCAGAGGGGAGCAGAGGAGGGAGAAGTGACGAGATAAGAGATAGCTGAAACTAGTGAAGTGGAGGCAGTGAAGAATATTAGGTATACATAGGGCTTGGAAAAGAAAAAAGGAGGCATGGAGGAGCATTACTGGGGAGGAAGTAAAGACCATGGTAAAGGATGAGCAGAGGAAGTTGAAGAGGAGAAAGAGTGAAACATCAAGAATGAGGACAAGAGCACCACATCAGACCCGGATCAGGGAAAGGAGAAGGTTGGATGTGGGGTGAAATTAAAGCCATGGGTACTAGAACAGGAGAAGTTAGTGTACCCTGTGTCCAGAAGGGGTACACCTGTAAGGGCTGGAGGAATAATCATGTGGCAGAGCATTAAGGAGGTGCAGGAGAAGAGCATTTGGATGGCAAGAGTGATGGAAACGTGGTGAGGGTATAGCTCAGAGCACCACAGGAAGGAGTATCTGATGAGGCACCAAGGAGAGAGTGGGGTTGGGCAGGGAATATTACCAAATCCCTTAGAGAGGGAGGTGATAAATGTCCCAAATTCAGTCAATAGAAAAGCAAATGAAGGCATTAAGTGCAGGCTGGAAACTCTGGCCCTGTTGACTGCTATCTATGAGATGGTGCTGGACCTTTATCTTGTGGATGCAGCTGGAGGAAGAGGAATAGTCTCCCCATTTGTACCCAGCCAATGAGAGCATCACCCAAGAGCTCCAGTGTTTTTCAAGAGGTTATGGCATAGAAAGGACTTTCAGTGGCTTGGAAATCACTGGGAGAGTCTTACAGAGAATAGAACAACTTACACGAGTTGTTCTGAAAGATAAACATTGTTTTGTCATCTTCTCTGGTCCCGTTGTTTGTAAATCCTGCAATAACTTACCTTAAGCGCATTCTTCTCTAGTAAGCCAATTTATGGACATCATTCAACTCAGTCCCCAGGTCCATTCTACGGACTGGCACAAAGGGCAGAATCCTCCATGTCCACCCCTCACCTGCCCTACATGTAATGAATGGTTTAATACCTTAGACAGTGTTTTAAACTTCCAACTCGGCTGGTTTAGTTTTATGCCTAGTGGGTATTAACTCACTCCACTTGGCATTTCCAATGATAGTATAATTTACATTTATATATTTTAGTAAACATAACTTAAATAAGTATGTACAATTTTCAACGTGCCAGCCATAAAAAGTCCCTTTCTAACTCAATCCTACACATAAACACAGCACACCATTTCCTACTCGCCAAGAGCCTATTATCACTAGCCAATCGCTATATAAAGATTCAAGCATTGCTCTTCTCTCCTTCTCAGGTTACCTTTCCCTGGGTTCTCAGTCTCCAGAATAAGGGGTTCCACACCTTTCTTTTCTGGTCTTCTCAGGTTCCCTCTCTTTTTCTCTTCAGCTTCCCTACTGAAGCAACTGAATTTGCCTGCCTTTGTTTGCACAGAGGCAAGTCTTAGGAGCACATTTGTCACCATCTTCATTTAGAGTCTCAAGTCCTTCCCTCTTCACCCTCTCTCTACACTTGATTTGTTCCTGTGCCTCCTTATCATTGCAACTCCCCTTGGTGGTTGATTTGAGGTATCATCCCTAACCTCTCTCTTGGGCCAATATTCCCTCCTGATCTTGCTAGCTATGATCTTACTAGTCACTTCTACTTCCTACTGCAATCTCCTCCTGGGGTCTCAACCCAAACTCCTTCAAATGTATCTAAGCAACCACTTCCTAATGTTCCAGCGCAACTCCTCCTGAGATTGCCAACCAAACTCTTCCTTAGGACTTAACTCGCCCCCCTCCTTTTGGCTCCAATATAACAACTCATTTTATGTGCAAGCAACATACCCTTCCTGTTGTTTCAAACTAACCTTCTCCTGTTGTCTCCAAACCACCTCCTCCTGGGGACTCAAACCATTGTCCTCAATTCACTTTCTCCACATATCCTAACCCACCTCATTCTGTTGTCACCAATTCAGCACTTCCTGATTACTCCTCTCCCACTCGTCTCCAATCTCTTCCTTCCAGTCTTCCTCCAAACACCTTCCTCACTCCAAACGCCCACAGCCAGCTCCTTTTGTTAATCACCCACAGTACTTGACAGGCCCTCTGGGCATGTATAGCCATGAGATCCCTCCTCTTGTGTTGGGCTTCCAACAAGGGCATGCTCCTGTGAATGAGGGAGGGGCTGTTACTGGCTCCATTCAATTGCTTCACCTGGTTTTGATGTGGGTGTTTTAGGCCACACCAAACCATCAAAAGGTTGTTCTACCATCTTGGATTTAACTTGTCTCCCCTTTGCTGCCATGGGTTGTTCATTTTTTTTCCTTGGTGGGCTAGGGAATGTGTGCTCATGCTCCACAAGTGCATTGCATGTAGGTGTAGCAGAATAAAAACATTTTTGAATTTGGTGCCATTTCTCCACTAGTGAATTTTGGCTTTATACTGTCAGGATATTAACAGAGCATCAATTTAAGTGGACTCACTGGACCCAGAACAGGTGTGCCTCTAATGTCTCTGCAGGTCTACTGCAGGAGCAGTGTAAAATAATCTGGTGTCGTTTCTGAGATGGCAAAGTGTATGAGCACCAAATACAAATGTGAGGTGCCTCTGATGTCAGAGTGTATCTCCTATTAACATCGGAGGAGTATGAATGCTTCCCTACATGGTGTCCTTCACTCTGAGAGGTTGGTTCGCTTAAAGGCATGGGAAATTTTCCTTGAAACAAATTGTGGTGTTTTACAAAATTAATGTTATTCCCATTATGCTGGATGGTGCCGAAGGAACCATGCCAAAAAAGCGTGCTTTTTGGGATCAGCTTGAGTCAAGGTATTGGAAACAAACATCTACCCAGCAGCACCCCGATAGCCTTGATACGCCATGAATTTGGTCTCCTGTCACTGTACTAACAGGTGACGTGGAAAAAGTGCGCCTTACTTCGCAAATGTCTGTTGGGTTTGGAAAGCTCGAGCATATTAGAAGTGATAGCTCACTACCTGTTAACATCCAAAAATATATTCCCAATTACTTGGCGTAAACATGTTCTGAACAACTTAGCAGATTCAGATGTTACAATTGACCTGCTATTGTCCAACCCAGATCGGGCAAAAACGAAAATCTATCAATTAGATTAGGCTAATAATTCAACAAATTATACACGATATAAAGATTTCAACATTAAGAGATATGGAGCCATGGCAGAATATTTGGTGAAATGTCCTTCTCCTAATACTCGTGCAAAATACTTGAGGTTTAGATTAAACCTATGGAACATGGGCGTGTTCCTGTGCAAGAGAAAAATGCTGTCACTTGAACAAAATTCTTGTTGATATTGTCGGAATGCAAAGCAAAAAGAAACTCTACAGCATTTAGTAGTGGAGTGCAATGCACTAACAATGGTCAGAGAGAAGTGTTTTAAGAGGGTGATCACTATGCAAATCCATATGAGTAGTGATCAAATAGGGCAATTCTTATTTTCAAATCCACCTTCAGCTTTACAAATAGCCATAGTGCAATGCTTAGAAATGATTTTACCTGTTTGTAAAGAATGACAACATCGGGGCTGCCTATTGATGTTTCGTGGTCGAAGATATAAAATATCTGTAGTAGAAATTCTTGAAATTGATTACTGGCAAAAGTCAATCTATGTTCTGAAGCAGTGGAAAGCGAAAGGTCCTTACTTTCACTGTTTTGCTTTTATTTTTTTTTATTATTTATGTATTTATTGTGTTTTTGTATAAGTTGTGATTTTTTTGTAATATGTGAATGACAAGTGCTGAAAAAGATTTGAAAAGTTGTTAATTCAACTAAACAAATAAACATTAAAAAAAAATAAAGGCACATGACTTAAAACATTAGCTACTCTGTGACTGTATAAAGATTTTGTGTTTGGAGACAGAGGAGACTATTTATAATACAGTCAATTCTTATTGACGTCCTGCCTTCCTAAAGAGGCATTGGCATTGGATGACCTCATGTCACGGTCCTGAGAAACCCTGCCCCTTTGGTTACCCCAGTGGATGGGCCCACTATTAGGCAGAAGACTGTCACAGGTGTGATAGGAGTCCAATGGGGTAATGCTGGGGGAAAAGGCATACGAGTAGAACAGCTGATGCGACCAGATTGTCTGAGATTATGAATTACGGAGAAAAATTCTGATACAATGAGTCACAACAGAGAAATTAATTGGGAAGTATCTTACTAAATGCATTATACTGTGGTGGCCGAAACAGCTACGGGAAAGGGCTTAAGAGGAGAGGGAATGCATCTTGATTCTCATTAGTGAATGCACATCACTTATGCAAATGACACACTTACAATGCATGCTGTGCCCCTGTCGTACTGAACGTGTACCTAGTTGCTTTGTGGAGGCCCATTCAAAGGTGTGGGGGTATTCCCTCCCTTGCATAGTCTCATGCTCCATGCAAATAAGAGAATCCGTATTGGCCCATGCGCATGCCTTGAATGATCAAACATGCACGTTGGCAATTCTACCCTGTGGTTATGCTCTGCATATGCACATCTAGCAGAAGGTGAACGGGCACCGCGCATCTACAGTGTGCCGTTTAGAAGGTGGAAAAGAAGGCCCCAAGGACCCTCTGTTGGCTTCTCCTCTAAGGACTTTGCAGTTAGAAACTGTACCTCCTCACCCATTGGCGCACCTGGACTTCATCCAAATGGAGCTCAGGTGCATGAGTAGCATAATTTAAAAGAGAGGCAGGTGAAGTTTCCATGCTGTTGAAGTGTGTTGCTCTAGAGGGCAGCAGCATTTTAATTGGAAATGGGAAACAAAGAGAGTGCAACACTTGGAGCAGCCTGTGTGCACTCTAACAAATGCAACATGGGGCTTAGTTAACCTGACCCCTCGTGGCCAGGTCAGGACAGTTCCGCTTCGGCCTCAGTGAAGATATTTTTAGTTGTCACATGAATGTATGAACTCTGCATTTTGAGCCTCAATTACAGTACTTGTCAAACTCTTGTAATCTTGTCCGGCACACGATGACACCTCAGCAGAGAAACTATACCCTGGACCCAACTCCCTACACGTTTATTTCCTTTTTGCCCATTGGGAGTACTTCGAAATAACCACTAAATGCACCTCTCCACCTGCTCCACTGAGCAGTGCTAGTTGTAAATAGTTCTACCCATGAGCAGGTTTCAAGCCTATCCATGTCACATTGTCTGTTGTACAGCAGTGTAGGCTCTGAATGTCTTTGGCAAGACAGTGTTTTTACTGTGCTGTTTTTAGGCACGCATGCTATTGTACATGAATTTTTAGGCATGCATGAACTTGTACATGATTCATAACAAGCATTGGCAGTGTTGGAGTTTAGACACATGATTCCACTGCTTTATTTTTTCACATTTTTTAAATGTAGCCTCTTATGGCCTTATATGGCCTAACATGAAAACTATTTTTTAAATAGAAATAATGTATGTGAAAGTGTTTTAAACAGATGATGAGAGTTGTAAAAAATAAAGAAAAAAGCTTTGGTTGTCTGGCACCTAGTGAGAGCAATGCCCATCTGTGAAGTTTAGCCAACCCAAACATACCCAACATGTTGCATTGTATCGTAAGCCCTAAAAGGCTTCATGTTGCATAATCATATACTATTTTGTGTTTAAGCTTACATATGTGTGTACATGCTTCACAACCAGGGCATTTTACTGTGGAGGTTTGAGGCTTTTGAATTGACTGAAAAAGGGAGAAGCATAGGAGCTGGATTTGAAACTCTCTCTTTACACTCTGTCATGTGGCTGTTATTAGGGAAGGTCAGCCACACGTGAGTCACTGATGGATATGTTTATAGAGGAATGAAGGAGACGGAGAAGAACAGCATCTGGCAAACAGACTAGCAGAGCTGCATGAAATAAAATGAATGGAGCATTGGTCATCTGAAGGCATATACTCGAGAAGTGGAAATCATTTGAAAAAATACACGAGTCCCTATAAGCATTAATCATTTAGGAGATGAAACTGAGTAATGAATAAGCTTAGGATCATAACATCCTACTTCTGACTGAATATGCATATTAGGTTTTATGTACTTACTTTATAATGTGTATACATGCAAAAATTGAATCTTACATATAGTGCTTCCTGTAATGACTGAACTAGAAAAGAATGCCACAAATGTTCCTGAAGAGCATCAGTCATGATCAGCCATGTTAAATGACAAGGACACAGCGCCTGGGCAGTGGGGGTTGACTATGGAGGAAGTGCGGTAGGGATAGAAAAGCAGCACCAAGGCATACTAATGCATGGCTACAACGATAGAGGCATCACAAGAGAAAAACAATCAAATAAACAGTAGCTGAAAACTGTGCATAAAAACTGAATGCTACCAGCAATCTTGCATTATACATTTTGGACCCCAAAAACCCCTAGGCTTTCTTTTCCTCTTTTTCTCTACAAGGACGACAAAGGTAATCAGCCCGACTGAAGCAAATGGCGCTTGCTTGGCTAGTCGCACCTTTCTGACAAGTACTTCAGTTCCCACCTACTGTACTTTCTACTTGCCATACAAAAATATTCATAAAGGGTCTCTGATCACTCTGGCCCCAATAACTCTGCTCAGAGCTGGGTAGTACTTCTGATGCGAGGTGGGGGAGCTGACAGCAAATAGCAACTTTTACTGATGGTGGTGGTGTGCTATCAGTAACAAAACTGAGCAATAGGATGGCATTGATGGATGCAAAAGCAGTGTCTAGGGGATGCGATTATCCTAGACATCGGTCGCCTTCGATGGGGTGGGTTGACACTATGCTTCAGACGATAAGTTATTGAAGGCCTTACTAGATGGCACACAACCTGACTGTACTTTTCGAGCATGGCCATCCTATTACACAGTATTCTCCTGTTACATTATCTCATATTGTTAATTTGTATTTTATTGTTACTGTTTTTGAAACTCAGTCGGGGTGAACACAGCTGAGACAGTACTATTGTTAAAGACCGCTAATATAAAGTAGCTCATGGCACCCTCCGACTAAGTCCTATGAAGTCCTATAGTCCTATGTATTCAACTGAAGCAAATGTATGCTGCAACTCCCAGAGTGCAATTGATGGGGAAATAAAAGCATGGGACGGGAACATGTACTCCTTATTATTTAACCCCCTCATTCACAGTACGAAGACGTGAACAGGCGGGCAGCTGCTAGATGCTAGACACACTCGAATAATTGCAGCTGGGAAGAATGGATATGGAATTAGGGTGGAGGGACAGAAGAGCATCATCTGGATACAATACAGCAGTGCGACTATTAGGTGCTAGCAGGATAATGGGTGATGCTCATTGCTAGACCAAAGGTATTGTGTTGAAGACTGCAGACATGGTTGAAATGAAAAAATACTCATTGCAATGGGTCATACCTTGTTTGAGTCATAACTTGGACTTTATATCCCCTATGACATATCTAAGAACAGTATCTATGTCAAACTGCGGGCAACAAATATTTTGTTGGCACACTCCATTGGTAGCCTTTTGCAAGTATAGTAACCTTTTCCCTGTTGATTTAAACAATTACTTTTAGCACAAACAGCCAGTGTGCTGCAAAATAAAAGGGAAAAGTGCCTTGGTCCTCAAGGGGAGGAACATTTTAAAAGAGGAAGGCATTACAGCACTACAGGCCTTTTCATCAGAACCCCAGGGATCATTGGAAACCTAGAAGGTATCAAATTATGTAAATGTATGAGGTTAGATTGAAGGTGACATTGTACAGCCTCCACCGGTTACCCTAAACTACGAATGCCCTGCACAAATCTGTATATCAGGTTTTAAGTGACTACTTTATGGTGTTTACATTCTGAATATTTGCATTTACTGCATAGCTCTTTGCTGTGAAATAACCCCAATTTTGTAAATTGTAAAAATGACTTAACAACAAAAACATTCTATCAGGCAAATGTTTTTTGTTTGTTGTTGCAGTGACGACATGTTATGGGCATTTCAGAATCACCTTGAAGGTGTGCATTAGCACCTTCCAAAGGCAATTCCTGTCTACTTTGGATGCAATGCAAAGCAAGCAGCCCGCAGTACCTGTAGTGTCTGCTGTGGGGGACGGTGAGAAGCAGAAGAGCTACACCTGGACATGATACTGCCGAGCAGCATTTGAAAGCAGGTAACAAGGTAAAAAGTTGGTCGAGTTACTGTAGTGTAGCCAGTAGAACAAATGACTTACCCTTGGTAATGTTTTTTCTACTGGATGTTCCTCCCACAGATTCCTCCTCTTATGTATTTATTCTCCTGCTCTGCAGCTCTCAGAAACCATTTTTCCAGTAGGGGGCATCGTGTGCACTGGCGTGGATGACAGTCGAGTCGTTTTCATGACCGGACGTGACGCTGATGCAGGAACAAATAGAACACTTGGCACCCTGTGACCTCAGTTGTTATTTCTTCCCCTTCCACAGCCACATTGGGGATTAGAGACAAGAATAACTGTTCGAGCGTTAATGGAGAGTCATTATATAATTGTGTTAGGGAGCTCCTTAACCGTGGGGTAGGCTGAGAGGGTTATGAGGAATCCATTGGAGGAGCATCCAGTAGAAAGAACATTAACAGGGGTAAGTAATTTGATCTTCTAATGGATTGTGTTCTTCCATGGTATCCTCATCTTCGATAGATTCCCATAGCAGCAAGACCATCATGGAGGAGGGAAGGAGCGATTATATCACCACTTGTTGGAGGACATCTCTGCCGGTAAAAGACTCATTTACAGACACTGAGTCCAGGCGGTAGTGTTTTGGGAATGTGCGAATAGAGAATCACATTGCAGCCCGACAGATATCCTTCACAGGTACCCCTTCTTTGGAGAGAAGAGGTAGCTGCCACTCCTCTAGTTAATGTGCCCTGAAACCTTCAGGGATTTATTTACCCGCTCTGGTGTAGCATTCTGAAACACAAAGCACTATCTGTCTGGAGATAGTTTGCTTTCTTATAGCACTGCCAGGAGGAAGACTGCCACGGGTGAGAAAAGCCCAAAATAGTGTGTCTGGGACCCTAACAACCAGAGTGAAGAGATTGCTATATACGCCAGGCCACATAGTATTTTCAGGGAAAAAGACAGTCTCTCAGAAGGCCTAAGGAAGAAAAGTGGATCTGGGACTCGCACCCATATGAAGAAAAGCTTAATCCTTGAACTTCATAGTCACAGTACCTGGTGCTGGAGGGCAGTGAACCAGGTTGGCGGTGAAAACAAGCAGTAAACGGAGCCCAGAGAGTCACACCCAAGGGAATAATTCCCTTCCCCTGTTTGCAAACATTGTGAAAAGTCAACAAAAGAGAAGCAATCGCTTGGCATTGCGAGAAGCCTAGAGAGAGCCAGGAAAGCCATGAGAAGAGAGGCATTCTCTTGACAGTGCAAGGAGCTGAGATAGAGAACCAAGGAAAGGAACAAGTTACTTCTTACCTTGTAACGTTCTTTCGATGGGATGTTCCTCCGACGTATTCCTTATCTTGATAGATCACTTCCAGCTTGCTGGCCTCGGAATTTTTTTTCAGTAGAGGGCGCTGCGCGCCGATGTCCCTCGATAGCCTCCGTATCGGTGCCGACGTCATTGTGCGTATAAATAGACTCGCGCAGCGTCCTTTGCTCAGTTCCGTTTTGAAGCTTAGAGTAGCTGTGCATGATTTGGTTATTGACCTTGAAGGAGTGTAAGCGGTTTACAAATAGGAATTTTTTTCTGTTTACAAGGGAAGTTTTTCCTGTTTACAAGGGAAGTTTTACTGAGGGGATGGATGGGAGGGGCGATAAGGAATACGTCGGAGGAATATCCAATTGAAAGAACGTTACAAGGTAAGAGGTAACTTGTTCTTCGAAGGGATTGTGTCCTCCGACGTATTCCTTATCTTGATAGACTCCCATAGCAGTGGTGTGTAAATGGAGGTGGGAGTAAAATTGGAATATTTCCCTTAAGAATGAACAGAGTGTAACACAGCTTTGCCAAAGCTTGTCTCCTGGCTAGAGGAGGAATCCAGATTGTAGAATTTTGTAAAGGTATGTGCGGACGACCATGTGGCAGCCGCACATATGTCTCAAATCGGTACCCCTCTTTGGAGGGCCGAAGAGGATGCGATACCCCTGGTTGAATGAGCCCTAAGGTGTTGAGGGGGCTCTTTCCCTGCCAATTTATAGCATTCTAGAATGGCTAAAATAATCCATCTGGAAATGTTCTGTTTTGTGATTGGCAATCCTAATTTGTGTCCTGCATAACCTATAAACAGTTGGTCTGCTTGCCTAATCCTAGCAAGTCTGCTGATATAAAAACTCAAGGCTAGCCTTGGATCCAGCCTATGTAGCCTCTCTTCCTCTTTCCCAGGATGGGGAGGAGGATAGAATGAAGGTAAGGTTATTTTCTGAGTGATGTGGAATTCAGAGACTACCTTTGGGAGGAAATTAGGCTTCACTTGTAGGACAACTTTGTCTTTGTGAAAAATTGTAAGAGAAGGTTTGCAAGATAGAGCTTGTAATTGGCTCACTCTTCTGGCAGATGTCAAAGCCACTAGTAAGACTGTTTTAAGGGTGAGAAATCTTAATGAACAAGAATGGAGTGGTTCAAAGGGAGTAACCATCAGGAAATGTAAGACTAGATTTAAGTCCCACAA
The DNA here is from genome assembly GCF_040938575.1 of Ambystoma mexicanum. NCBI lineage: Eukaryota > Metazoa > Chordata > Amphibia > Caudata > Ambystomatidae > Ambystoma > Ambystoma mexicanum. The sequence goes on from NC_090933.1 coordinate 117,205,984, forward strand.
GGACACTTGGAACAGCTTTTGGGGATTGACATTAGTCAACCCCTTCAGAAATTGGGTTATTAGGGGTAATTTGAAGTATGATGGCTCCTCCGCAGTGCGCTTGAAGATCAACAGCGCTGCGAGGTAGCCCTTGATCGTACCAACTTGAAGACCTGAATTCGCCAAATAGAGCAAAAAAGATAACACCATTGGTGTACCGCATGAAAAGGGTTTGATATTCTTTTCTCTACACCAGCTGCAAAACTTGTTCCAACGGCAGCAGTATAAAGTCTTTGTTGCTGGCCTTCAAACCAAAAGCAACACCTCCATGACATCATCCGGGAGGTCCCAATCCTTGTATCTCAACCTTTCAGAAACCTGGTGTGTTTGTGAACACTGAAGAGCCAAGAGAAGGAAGCCATTCTCTTGAAACCAGAACTTTGAGTTGGAATTTTTGTTTCTTTCTGAGCCAGAGAACTTTTGCTACTTTAGAACTCTGCTTTAACCTTTGGAAAAGGGATTGCAACCTGGGGAAGGTACCCATCTCCACAAGAACCAGTTTCTCTGATACAAGGAACTGTACCAGTCCAGGAGAAGGGAGTCATTTTTTTGAACCAAGAGGACAGCAAACCCCTTTTCGTTTAGTTGTAAGTGTAATGTTTGGAAAAAGGGTTTTGACACAGGATGGTGGACTCTTAGTTCTTGGACAATCTGACCAATTCCTTTGTTTTTGTTGAGGCAGGGAAACACTTCTTAGAGTTAGGGCAAGATAGGATTTCCTTTTCTTTTTCCATATGAATAAAGGTTTATGCAACTACCATGCCACCACTGTGCCAGAGTTGTACTTCTGCATCCTTACACAATGCACATGAAGAATTAACTGCTTTAAGTTCCTTACAGCCAGAGACAAAGGAGAAATGATCGACCGTAATGTTCTTTCTATGGATTCTTCTCCCGCAGATTGCTCATCAGATAGATATCCTCATCCAGCTCTCCTGCTCGGGAAAAACCGCAGCAGGGGATGTAGTGGACCTCGACTCAGTCGTCCATCGTCGACTCCAAACGTAGCGTTGGGTGTCGTATATATACTGAGTCACTAGTCCCTGTACCTCCGTTCCCACCTTTTTCCCCCCCTGTGCTCGACCGCTGCAGAGGAAAATAGCGAGAGAAGAAGGCCAAATAGCCAATAGAAGGTTAACAGCAAGTATCCCAAAGGGATAAGAGACTTGGTATATTTATTTTTTTCATGGATAGTGAGAAAGACATGCGGCTTGCTAGACAGAAATCGTTCACTCCAAGATCATCATAAGGCGTCTACTCATAAAGACAGGCACACACCGACTGCTAACACTTTCTGAGCAGGGATGGATGGGAAGCGTGATGAGGAATCTGCAAGAGAAGAATCTATAGAAAGAACATTACGGTGAACAGTTTCTCCTTCAATGGATTGCCTTTCTCCGGCAGAATCCACATCAGATAAACTCCCAAAGCAGTGGAACAATGGAGGAGGCAGAAAACAAACCCACAGAAAAAGGTTTTGTAGCACCGTCCTGCCAAAACCTGTCTCAGCCCCAGGGGCGACAACCAAGCTGTAGTGCCTTGTAAAAGTAGGAGTGAGGACCAAGTTTTCGCAAAGGGGGGTCCCAGTTAGGGAAATTTGCACAGCAAGGCTGTAAATGCAGAGACCCCTCTGGTCGATTGTGCTCTGATGCCAGGAGACAGTTCCTTGCCTGCGGATGGATAACATTCTGCAAGGCATAGTACGATCCATCGGGAAAGTGTCTACTTGGTCATAACCAGACCTTTTCTGGCTAAAGAGTAGGCCACAAATAATTGATCAGTCTTCCACTATTCCGGCCTCCTTCCGACATAAAAACTCAAGGCCTTTTTGGGGTCCAACCGATGGAAGCGCTCTTCCTCCTTAGAGGGGTGCAGAGGTGGGTAAGAGATAGGGTCCTGCCCCGATGAATTGGAGTCTTTGGATGGGTGTCATGTGGAACTTCTGCAAGTTCAGGGAGAAGCCCAGTCTATTGAGCAGGGAGCAGGTGTCCGCTAGGTGGGACAAAACCTGCTCCGCCGACTTCCCTCGGATCAGCCAATTGTCCAAGTACGGGAATACGTGGACAACAGAGGTGAGCCACGACTACTGCCATGAGCTTGATGAAGACCCTTGGAGCGGAGGTCAACCCAAAGGAAAGCACCTTGCACTGATAGTGCTTGTCCCCTATGGGAAACCTCAGGAACTTCCTGTGCTTTTGATGCAACGGCAAATGGAAATAAGCATCCTGCAGATCTATTGACGCCAGCCAGTCCTGCAACTCGCAAGCATGGAGAATTTCTCTCAACGTCACCATCTTGGATTTCTTTTTTCTCTGAAACATGGTCATGGCCCTGAGGTCCAAAATGGGACAGAGACCTCCTTCCTTCTTGGGTACCAGGAAATACTGGGAATACCACCCTGACCCTTTCTGCTCAGAAGGTACATCTTCCACGGCACCCTTCAACAACACGGCTCGTAAGTCTTCTTGGAGCTCCTGTTTGTTGCCATGGAGCTGGTGGGGGTCTGTCCGGAGGTTTCCTTCAGAAGGGCAGACAATAACCCCACTGTAAGAGCTCCAGAGCCCAGGCGTCAGGGGTAATCTTCCACCACTGCGTTCAATGCTATGACAGCTGTCCACCAATTGTGGGAGGGGAAAATCAAAGCGGCTTCAAGGGCGGAGCCGCCACCGGCACCGCCACAGCTGCCTTCTAGCATCTGGAAGCTCCTATGCCCTTCCACAGTACAAGAAATACTTCTGCCCCTGCCTGGCTTGCAGGAGTTGCGGCTTCCTACCGTAAGGCATGTAATGCCTGTAGCCCCGACCCTTATAGGCAAATCTGAAGGCAGGCTAGGCCCAGCGATTCTATGGCAATCTGACTCCTTAAACTTCTCCATGGAATCTTAGGCCTTTGGACAGAAAAGGAATTTTCTCCCTCAAAGGGCATGTCCAGCAACCTATTCTTGCCATTTGGTGAAAAACCTGATGAGTGCAGGTAGGCCTGTTTTCTGAGTACTACAGACAACCCCATTGAGTGGCCAACGCAGTCTGCCACATCCAGGCCCGTTTGCAGAGACTGCCTGGCCACCTCCTTCCCATCGTCCGCCAGCTTTTTTAAAACCATCTTGCAGGTCCTCTTCAGAGATGTATTGGGCTGCGTGTTCCACTGCCTTCCAGAGGCCAAAGGAATACTTGCCAAACCCACAGGACACATTACTTGCCTTCAAGGCCATGCTGCCAGATGTGAAGATCTTTTTCGCCATCGCATCCAGCCTCTTGACCTCCCTGTCAGGAGGCAGGTTCGAGGTGGAGGAAGTTGCCCTGGTGGAAACGGTCTTCCTGCACAACTAGACCTTCCAGGGAAGGGGTGAGAGGACAAAAAGGACAGATCCCCTCTTGCCGGCCTGTATTTACTGGTTGCGGTAGAGCTGAGCAGACGAACAGAGCAGGGGCGTTGCCACAAAGAGGCGACTGGGTCGGTGTTAGGACCCAAGGGCTAAATCCAGTAGTGGTGGCTTGACACGTCGGGATGCAATTGAGTCTTTCCGACAATATACCCCTCAAGAGTACAAAAGGACAGATTGAGGTGAGTATTGCCCGAAAATATTGGTACATCCTGGTACCCAGACAGCTGGCTGCAAGAGAAATTAATCAAGTATTAACATATGACTCAAGACAACAAAATATCTAAGCAAGGTGATGAGCAGATACTCACAAGCAAGAAAGGTAGGCTGGGACTGACAAGTTCCAAGCTAAATTGGTGAGTATCCTGAAACAAGAGAGGGACTATTACCATGTGTACAGGATAGTAAGACAAAGGAAGAACCAGATAGTAGTGCGCTTACCAATAAGTGTTCTGAATGGATTCTGAAGATGAGATTGTAGTAATGGAGTAGTAGTCCTGGGAATACAATGTCTTGTTTCCTATTCCCGATGGCACAAGGATGCCTATAGAGTCTTTGATCCTTGCGCGGTTGCGCCAAAGTCCTTTGATCCTTGCGCCGATGCGCTAATGTCCTTGGAGATCCTTGGAGTTTTTGAGCTGTAAGGTAAGAGCGGGAGGAAGGGACGATGGTTGGAGTTGAAGCAGTCCAATAGCCGTTCTTTTTTGGCAACCAACAGGTAATGAGAGGAATGCAGTCCCTGGACTTTCCGATGCAGTCCATGGACGTTCAGGCTTGTCAATAAGCAGGTAAGACGTGAGGCATTAGACGAATGCAGTCCGTGGACGTTCCGGTTTGGCAGCAAGCAGGTTAAGACGTGTAAGGATGAGGCGAATGCAGTCCGTGGGCGTTCCGGTTTGGCATCAAGCAGGTAAGACATGCAAAGATGAGGCAAATGCAGTCCGTGGCCGTTCCGAGGTTGGCAATAAGCAGGTAAGACGTGAGGGATGAGACAAATGCAGTCTGTGGACATTCCGGGTTTGGCAGCAAGCAGGTAAGATGTGCAGGAAAGAAGCGAATGCAGTCCGTGGACGTTCCGAGTCAGCAACAGGTAAAGAAAGCAATGACAAAAACGAGGCAAGGAAGGTCACAAAGCAGACCAGGGTTTTGAAGAGCTTGAAGACAGGATAACAAGATATGTAGCTTTGAAAATTACAAATTCAGAAGCGCCGCCGTGCGCGTGGGTGGGGCTTAAATACAGATCAGCTGACCGCACGCACAACACACCGCCGTAGGCATGAACGCCTCCGTGAATGCAAAGGGCGCCAGCGTCTCCAAGGCAACAAATAGAGTTCTCTCAAGGGACGCACAAACAATGACGGACCAGGGTTCCAAGGTGAACGGGAACTGTTATATCTACTGGGAAATCAGGAATATTTCTTCCGCTGTGGGACCGATCTATGATCAGACAAAGAGGAATCCAATGGAACCCTGGCAGTCGGCTAAAGCTGGATTCAGTGGCATGTGTCTTTTGGCAGCGGGACCCTCATCCAAAATATCAGTTAATTCATAACCCTGGACTGGAACTGCTGAAGCATTCATCCCCAGAGTGTCAACCACTGTGCCCATTAATGACCTAAATTTGGCATGGGCATGAGTGTAAGGCTGAACCAGTTTCAATTCAATAGCTGTGGATTTATCTGGCCCACTAGCATCATGTAGCCCCTGTGCCAAGGCCAGGATGTCTGCTTGGTAGCCAAAATAGTCAACACCACCAGCCCCTTAATATATAGAGTCGATGTATCCCTGATCGTCCCCCACCGTCGGCGCTCAACATTTGCGCCATTTGCCGAAGATATCGGTCCGGGAAAGCAGGACGAAGGATCGATCACTGATGGTCGGTGTCGAGGGCTTATCCTTTGACGTCGAAAGGGGGTGGCTGTCGGCGTTGAGTGAGGCTTGGGCATCGGAGAGGCATCTGGAAAACCTGAGCCCTGAGGCTCACGGGAAGGCCCTGTCTATTAGGGCTTAGCTGCCATTTTCGGCGTTGGGCCCAAAGGCTCTCCTGACACCAATGGTGTCGGTATCGGTGCTTGCATGGGGCCAGGGCCATCCAGCGCTGCTAAGCTATTGGGACCTACTGTTTTGGGGGCACACCCACACCTACAGCCGCCTTTTCAAACATTGCCTCCATTTGTGATTTGAACTCCAATCATTCCCGACGCCCTGCCGACACCTTACCTCGCTCTGACAAGGAGTCAGAATCGTGTTGGTGCCGGTGACACCTCTTCTTTCTTTTTATGAGAAAATGACGAGGAAGAGTGACTCTGTGAGTAAGACCGCTTCATCGTCTTGCGCCAATTTTGTTTCTCTTTTTTGGCCTCTGAGTACTGAATGGTCGACAGCACAGGTGATTTCCATGGTGATCGGCACACCGCGAGCTTGGCTACTCTCTCTTGAAGGGATTTAGGATTTGTTTCACACAATGTGCACCCCTTGGTGTAGTGACCTGTGCTGAGGCACCGCACACAGATGTCATTTCATGTGGGTCGGGTCATTGACATTTTGGAGTCGCAGTCAGTGCAGCGCTTGAACTTTGAAATCGAGGCGTGGACATCTAGCAGTCAAGAAAAAATACAAAATCTGAGGGTAATGTTGTCGAATAGAGTGAAGTACTCGATAAGTAACACTATGTTCCTCAAGAGCAGTGGGTCGAGCATGGAGGAAAAAAAAACGATGGTGTGGGGTGTCGTCACACAATATATATATGGAGCCAGACGTCCCATCCAGAGCCAAAGACCGAGCAAAACAGATTGACGGCCGAGTCAAGGTCCACTATGCCCCCAGTCAAAGTTTTTCTGAGCAGCAGAGCTGGATGAGGATATCTATCCGATGAGGAATCTGCGGGAGAAAGGCAATTCATTGAAAACATTTTTTTGCTAGAGCATCATAGTGCTCCTCATCCCTGGGGAAAAGTTGGATAGACTCTAGCCTTGTTACACACAGTCACAGCCTGCCCTACCAGACTATCATATGCCCGATGTCTGGTACGAAATTCTGGATCAGATAAGGTTGGTCTGTATTTCTTGGCAACATCCTTGTGGACTGCTGGCCCCGAGCAGGGAGTCTTCCATAGCTCCATGATGGGATGTGTGATGGCATTATGTAAGGGAAGGACAGGTTCAACCATTGTGCTCACCACTGTGCCCTTTTCAAGGATGTTTGTCAAGTCAGATTCTGTTATGACCACAACCTAGGGCATCAGTTACATTAGCAATCACCCTCCTATATGCCCAATTAGAGTGGGCTCTGTGATCTCCCGTGGGAATTCTACCTCAGGAGAGCTGTCCAAGCCACTTGCATCGTGCAGGGCAGAGGCTAAATCAGATAAGCTTTTTTCCTCTTCCTGAAACTCTTCAGTATGTTGAGAAAGGTCCATGGGTTCAAACCTGAAGGGAATTGGGTCATGATCCTTATAAAATAAATTCCTATAAAGAGGACATACAATTCCTCCTAGATTTTGGAGTAAACTTACTGGAGGGATCTCTGACTGTCTTCGATTAATCCTTTTGTTACGTCGACGGCACCAACGGAATGTCGAAGAATGCATCAGCCGCTGATGAGGTCAGAGGCATCCACAGCCCTCGAATCGAGGATTTTACTGGTCTCTGGCTCATTGGTGCATGAGGTGTTTGGTGAATCGAGTCCCTGCTGGCCTTGTTGGGTGCAGTTGGCTCTATGGTCTTCTTCCCTGAGAAAGAGAGAACAACAGGTCTGCTTTCTTGAAGACCTGCATCATTTTAATGCAAAACTCTTCCCACTTCTCCACCCAGGCGGATTTAGCCAGGAAACTTACATGTCTCTTAGGGGATTGGTCTGTAGATGAACGTGTTCTTCTTTTCTTCTTCTTCGATGAGGAAGACCAAGAATGATGGGAACCGCTTATTGAGTGCGATCTTTTACAGTGTTTTTTCGACCGTTCATTCTCTTCCTCTGGCAATTTATCAGCCGCAAAGCTTTTTTCGTCGGGTCAAATCTTCAAAGGTGTCATACTTGGGGAATTTGAAGATGAGTGACCTAGAGCCAATTTGGAGGCTTTAGGTGTCATAACTTGACACCAGCCGCAATCCGCCACGACATGCTCGGCACAAAATAGCCAATAGCCGCTCCGTGAAAGTTGAATTTAGAAGAGTGCTCAATAGACTCTCTGTGAAAGTTGAATTTAAAAGTGTGCCCAACAGACTCTCTGTGAAAGCAGAATTTAAAAGTGTGCCCAATAGACTCTCTGTGAAAGTTGAATTTAGAAGAGTGCTCAGTAGACTCTCTGTGAAAGTTGAATTTAAAAGTGCATTAGAAGTTGAATTTAAAAGTGTACCAATAGCTTCTAGGTGAAAGTTGGATTTAGAAGGGCACTTGGAAGTTGAATTTAGAAGCGTCCCATTTGCCCGTCTGTGAAAGTTGAACTTAGAAGTGTGCCCATTAGCCCCTCTGTGAGAGCTGAACTTAGAAGTGTGCCCTGTAACACCTCTGTGCAAAGTTGAATTTAGAAGTGTGCCCAACAGCCACCCTTTGAAAGTTGTATTTAGAAGTGTGCCCAACAGCCCCTCTGTGAACTTAGAAGTGCGCCCTATAAACATCGGTATGCAAAGTTGAATTTAGAAGTGCATTAGAGGTTGAATTTAAAAGTGTGCCCAATAGACTCTCCGTGAAAATTGAATTTAGAAGAGTGCTCAATAGACTATATGTGAAAGTTGCATTTAGAAGTGCATTTAGAAGTTGAATTTCAAAGTGTGCCCAATAGCCTCTCTATGAATGTTGAATTTCAAAGTGTGCCCTAAAGCCTCTCTGCAAAAGTTGAATTTTAAAAAATGTGCCCAATAGACTCTCTGTGAAAGCTGAATTTAGAAGTGCATTAGAAGTTGAATTTAAAAGTGTACCAATAGGTTCTAGATGAAAGTTGGATTTAGAAGGGCACTTAGAAGTTGAATTTAGAAGTGCCCCAATTACCCCTCTGTGAAAGTTGAACTTAGAAGTGTGCCCAACAGCCGCCCTTTGAAAGTTGTATTTAGAAGTGTACCCAATATCCCCTCTGTGAAAAGTTGAATCTAGAAGTGCATTTAGAAGTTGAATTTAGAAGTGTGCCCAAAAGCCTCTCTGTGAAAGTTGACAGTTGTATTTAGAAGTGTGCCCAACAGCCGCCCTTTGAAAATTGTATTTAGAAGTGTGCCCAACAGCCCCTCTGTGAATTTAGAAGTGTGCCCTGAAACACCTCTGTGCAAAGTTGAATTTAGTGCCCAACAGCCGCCCTTTGAAAGTTGTATTTAGAAGTGTGCCCAACAGCCGCTCTTTGAAAGTTGTATTTAGAAGTGTACCCAATAGCCACTCCCGGAAAGTTGCATCTAGAAGTGTGTCCAATATCCCCTCTGTGAAAAGTTGAATCTAGAAGTGCATTTAGAAGTTGAATTTAGAAGTGTGCCCAGTTGCTTCTCTGTGAAAGTCAAATCTAGACGTGTGCCCAATAGCCTCTCTGTGAAAGTTGAATCTAGATGTGTGCTCAATAGACTATACGTAAATGTCGAATTTAGAAGTGCATTTAGAAGTTGAATTTAGAAGTGCGCCCAATAGCCTCTCTGTGAAAGTGAATTTAGAAGTGTGCCCTCTCTGCGGAGGTTGAATCTAGAAGTGTGCCCAATATCCTATTAGTCTAATACCGTGCCTGGTTGAATCGACTAATCTCCCTAATAACCTCTCTATACAGGGAGGGTATTAGGCATGATTCTAAAATCAACTTTGTACAAAGTCGAATTGAGCGAAGTGTGCCTAATAGTCTAATATCCCCTCTACACAAAAATTGAACCTAGAGATAGGCCTAATAACATCTCTATACAAAATTGAATCTCAAGGTAGACCTAATATCTCTGTGTACAGTTGAATTTAGAACTGCACCTAATATTCTAAATATCCCCTCTATACAATACTGAATCTAGAGGTAGACCTAATACCATCTCTGTGTACAGTTGAATCTAGAAGTGTACCTAATAGTACCTAATAGCCTAATATCACCTCTATGTACAGTCGAACCTAGAAGTGCACCTAATAGTCTAATATCATCTCTCTGCAAATTGAACTTGGAAGTGTGCCTAAAAGCGTGCCCCCACTGAATTTAGAACTACAATTAGAAAGCCCTCTTAAATTCCACCTAAAAGCTCATACCAAGCATGAGTACACCAACTCCAACAGAGTTTGTCGGAAACGACCACCGCGGACCGCCCCCACTCCCTGATCTGCCTTCCCTATCGCCCCTCCGCCCAAATCATCCCACCCCCCTTCGCATTTCCTACCATTCCCCTCTCCAAACACCAAGACAGAGGGGCAAGATGGAGAGCCAACCACCCTAACACCACTCCTCCCCCGAACCCCACCACCGACCAGCCAATGTTACACATGCCCACATCCCCTCACTATCGTAACAGGCACACCCCACCCTGCAATCATCCACCCCCGCCTTGCCCACAAACCCCAGCCACCTTCCCCCAGACCGCACCCTTTCCCCTCCCTAAAAACTGCATGCCTAGCCCTAGCAAGAACCGAAGCTGCATCCCTCTCCCCCTCTGACCCCCCCTACCCTCCCTCACACCCCAATCGCAACAAAGAAAATAAAGAGGAAACGTACCTGGTCCCCTCAATCTCTCAGCACTCTTCGCTCTCCCTGTCTCGACCCACCACCTCATTCCCGCAATCACCTCCTTCCCCCGTGGCTTCACCCTTCCTGAAACCCCTCTCCCTCGATTTCTCATCAACTGCACCTGAAACTCCTAACCGCCCACACCCCACCTTCAAATCCCCCGAACCAAATCCGATCATCCTAACACCCGCAGCCACCCAAAGCCCCCAATTTTTCTGCTCGCCCACTATTCTCATCGAGCATCACCCACCCTACCCCTCCCACTCCCCAGTCTCCACTCTCTCTGCCACCAACCCCTTCCGCTCCAGCTCCGAGACCAACCTCGCGTGCCGATGTGAACTGCATACTATTTAATGCCCGATCCGTAGCAAAAAACAGACACTGCATCTTTAACCTCCTTTCCTCAGACAAACCAGACCTAGTTTTCATCACTGAAACTTGGTTCTCCGACGACTTCGCCCCAATCGCTAATGAAGCCTTCCCCCCTGACTACTCCCTCATCCCACTGAACCGCCCCTCCAGAGGAGGGGTAGTAGCATTCGTCTTCAAGTCTCTCTTCCATGCCTCAATCATCGACAACCAACCTTCCATTCCTTCGTGCAAATCTCTCCTCGTTAAACAATCCCTCTCCCTGTCGCTCTCACACAGCTTCCTAATAATCTACAGGCCCCCTGGCTACAACAGACAATTCGCAATTAACCTCTGCGACTCTATTGCCACCCTTCAACTAAACCATCCCAACCTCACCCTTCTTGGAGACTTCAACATATGGCTCGACATCCCCACCAACCCTATGACACTCTCTGGTTGACGGTTTAGACGCAATTAACCTCCAACCCCACATAAATGGCCCGACTCACTATAAAGGACACACTCTTGATGCCATCTTTAGCTCCAACACCCTGATTCATTTAAATCCCCCCACCCCTATCATCTGGTCCGATCACTTTATTCTCTCCTTCGCCATTCGCTCACCCAACCCCCTTCCCGTACTCGAATCTGAACCTCTGAATCTACGCAAATGCTGGAAAAAACTAATAATCACCCCGGACTTAGCCGACGCACTCCTCCACTCTCCACCACCTACCTGCCATCTCAACAACCAACTAACCCCTAACACCTTTGACTCATGGCTTAACGCATCTCTGATGCGGCTCACACCCCCCTGCAAACCATCAACTCTCCGTGGCCTCTTCCCCAGATGGTTCACTCCTGAGTTGAAGATCACTTAACAACTATATAAATACCTAGAAGGCAAATGGCAGAAAGACAAAACCCAGGAGAGCAGGGCCACCTTGGCCCGACATCTTTATCAGTACAATGCCGAAATCCGGAAAGCAAAAAAAGCCCACTACAACTCCCGAATCCTAAACTGCAAAAACCCAAGCAAAGAACTCCACAAAATCATCTCTGAATTCGCCAATCCGGCTTGCACCACGACCGTCCCGACCCCCTCACAATCACTGTGCGACTCACTCTCTCTCCACTTTTACACAACGGCTCTCGAAAGAACAAATACTCTAGCCACCAAACTGGCTCTCTTACATCCACCAGGCAATTCTCCGCCCGTACCAACCAGCCCACCAGCTGCGACCACTTCGCAACCAACGTTCGAATCCTTTAGTCCAATATCACCAGAGCAATTTCTCAAACTTCTATCTGCTCGCAAACCATATGGCTCGCCGCTGGACCCTTGCCCAGCCACAACCCTCAAAGATATTTTCGCTTCCACCTGCGCAGGAGAACACGCAAGATCCATCATAAATGCCTCCCTTTCCCCTGGTATCTTTCCCGACGCATTCAAAACGGTTCATGTCAAACCTCTAATTAAAAAACCTTCGCTCGACCCTCTCGAGCCCAAAAACTACCGCCCCATCTCAAACACCAGGTTCCTTGCCAAACTCATTGATCGAACCGCCTACTCCCAACTAAATGCCTTTGTCCAAGCCAGTAATCTCCTTGACCCTGCCCAATCAGGTTTCAGAGCCCGTCACGGAACTGAAACCACCCTAACCTCAATCTGGGATGACCTTAAAATGACAGCAGACTCCACGGGATGCGCCGCACTAATCCTTCTCGACCTATCCGCCGCCTTTGACACGATCAATCACTCAATCCTCCTGGACCGCCTCCACTCCCCTAGGAATCTGTGGAACCGCTCTTAAATGGATAGCTTCATTCCTCAAAGATAGGCAACAAATAACGATACTCTCCACCTATACATCCCAAGCCCGACCAGTCGACGCGGGAGACCCACAAGAAGCATGCCTATCCGCCCTTCTGTTCAATCTCTACTTGATCACCCTCCCACCAATAATTCGTTCACACATCCTGTGCTACAACTACTCCGACGACACTCAACTAATTCTAATACTCCTGAACGCAAAACCAAACTCCCGACCTGACCTCCTGCCTCCTTGACATAGAACTCTGGATGACCCAAAGCCACCTCCTGTTAAACCCCTCCAAAACCAGAATCATGGTATGTGGCAACTCCGAACTTCTTTCACACCCACTACCATGGCCATCCGCCATGGGCAACTCACCGACCTCCTCCAAATCCAGTGAAAAATCTTGGATGCACCCTTGACTCTGACCTAACACTCGTGCCAAGTCAACAACTTCTCAAAGTCCTGCCACTACCACCTTAAAACCCTTAGGCGCATCTTTCCATATCTCTCCTTTCCCAACAGACTCTCCGCGGTCCAATCAATCGTTATATCAAGACTGGACTACGCAAACCCCCTATACCTTGAAGTCCACGCGTACCATCTGAATAAACTCCAAAGGGCACAAAACGCGGCAGCCAAACTGCTACTTGCGCTCGGCCCAAGAGACCACATCTCCCCAGCCCTTAAGACGCTGTACTGGCTTTCAGTAGCCCGAAGGGTGACTTTCAAAACCTTATGCATCTCCCATCGAGCACTGCATAAAACCGGACCTGAATATCTTCAAGACAAGCTAAAACCCTATCACCCCCCACGCACCCTAAGATCAACCCCAGCCGGCCTCTTACTCATACCGAAGACAAACTCAGTCAGGTTAGGCGGATCATCATTCTCAGCCTTGGCCCCCACGCTATGGAACTCACTCCCACCCCACATCCGCTTAACTGAGGATTTAACGTCTTTCCGCAAACTACTGAAAACCTGGCTCTTCCCCTAAAACCAACCCGTACCCGTACCAAACTAACTCAAACAGACTAACAGCAACTCAATGACACCAATCCAACTACCTGATGCGAGAAAATGACAGCTAATAACCCCTAATATAAACAAGAAGGACAAACAGAATTAAACGAATAAAGCAGATCAAAGCAGTAAAACGGTTAATAAGAGTAAATCATACGGAAACAGTAAAGAGAATCAAACTGCTGAAATGGACAGAATGCATGAGGAGTGAACGAAGTGAATGGCATGGATGAAATAGTTAGAATGGATAAAGCAGGTGGAACAAATGAAAGCGCTGAGTGGAAGAATGCATGAGTGGAAGAACAGATAACTATATAGTTCGAATGAGTGTGGAAATCGAATGAATATGTAGATCGGATGAGTGTACAGAATGGATGAACATGTTGAGCGGATGATTGTGTAGAACAGCTTGGCGTGTAGAGCGACAAAGGACCAGCGTATAGCGCAGAACAGTGTGTAAATACAGAGAAACAAGTAGAATGCAGGAGTGCGTAAAACAGATGAATGTGTAGAACGATGAGCGTGAACCAGATGAGTGTGTAGAACAGATGAGTATGTGGAGCGGATGAGTATGTAGAGCATTTGACGGCTCCAGGTCGTATCTGCAAGTATCCCCAGGAGAAGCAAGTAGAGCGCGTGAGTGTAGATAGCGGATGAATACGGAAGTTCAGAGAGTGTGTAGAGCTTGTAGATCCCTGGAGCAGATGAATGTACAGACCGGGCGAATGTATAGAGCGGACGAGTGGATAGAGCGGACGAGTATACAGAACAGATGAAGGTATAGAACAGATGAGTGTAGAGATGATTATATAGAACAGGATATTGCTGTTGAATGCGTGAAAAGCATGAGTGCGTAGAGGGGACGAGTGCGTAGAGGGGACGAGTGCGTAGAGGGGACGAGTGCGTAGAGGGGACGAGTGCGTAGAGGGGACGAGTGCGTAGAGGGGACGAGTGCGTAGAGGGGACGAGTGCGTAGAGGGGACGAGTGCGTAGAGGGGACGAGTGCGTAGAGGGGACGAGTGCGTAGAGGGGACGAGTGCGTAGAGGGGACGAGTGCGTAGAGGGGACGAGTGCGTAGAGGGGACGAGTGCGTAGAGGGGACGAGTGCGTAGAGGGGACGAGTGCGTAGAGGGGACGAGTGCGTAGAGGGGACGAGTGCGTAGAGGGGACGAGTGCGTAGAGGGGACGAGTGCGTAGAGGGGACGAGTGCGTAGAGGGGACGAGTGCGTAGAGGGGACGAGTGCGTAGAGGGGACGAGTGCGTAGAGGGGACGAGTGCGTAGAGGGGACGAGTGCGTAGAGGGGACGAGTGCGTAGAGGGGACGAGTGCGTAGAGGGGACGAGTGCGTAGAGGGGACGAGTGCGTAGAGGGGACGAGTGCGTAGAGGGGACGAGTGCGTAGAGGGGACGAGTGCGTAGAGGGGACGAGTGCGTAGAGGGGACGAGTGCGTAGAGGGGACGAGTGCGTAGAGGGGACGAGTGCGTAGAGGGGACGAGTGCGTAGAGGGGACGAGTGCGTAGAGGGGACGAGTGCGTAGAGGGGACGAGTGCGTAGAGGGGACGAGTGCGTAGAGGGGACGAGTGCGTAGAGGGGACGAGTGCGTAGAGGGGACGAGTGCGTAGAGGGGACGAGTGCGTAGAGGGGACGAGTGCGTAGAGGGGACGAGTGCGTAGAGGGGACGAGTGCGTAGAGGGGACGAGTGCGTAGAGGGGACGAGTGCGTAGAGGGGACGAGTGCGTAGAGGGGACGAGTGCGTAGAGGGGACGAGTGCGTAGAGGGGACGAGTGCGTAGAGGGGACGAGTGCGTAGAGGGGACGAGTGCGTAGAGGGGACGAGTGCGTAGAGGGGACGAGTGCGTAGAGGGGACGAGTGCGTAGAGGGGACGAGTGCGTAGAGGGGACGAGTGCGTAGAGGGGACGAGTGCGTAGAGGGGACGAGTGCGTAGAGGGGACGAGTGCGTAGAGGGGACGAGTGCGTAGAGGGGACGAGTGCGTAGAGGGGACGAGTGCGTAGAGGGGACGAGTGCGTAGAGGGGACGAGTGCGTAGAGGGGACGAGTGCGTAGAGGGGACGAGTGCGTAGAGGGGACGAGTGCGTAGAGGGGACGAGTGCGTAGAGGGGACGAGTGCGTAGAGGGGACGAGTGCGTAGAGGGGACGAGTGCGTAGAGGGGACGAGTGCGTAGAGGGGACGAGTGCGTAGAGGGGACGAGTGCGTAGAGGGGACGAGTGCGTAGAGGGGACGAGTGCGTAGAGGGGACGAGTGCGTAGAGGGGACGAGTGCGTAGAGGGGACGAGTGCGTAGAGGGGACGAGTGCGTAGAGGGGACGAGTGCGTAGAGGGGACGAGTGCGTAGAGGGGACGAGTGCGTAGAGGGGACGAGTGCGTAGAGGGGACGAGTGCGTAGAGGGGACGAGTGCGTAGAGGGGACGAGTGCGTAGAGGGGACGAGTGCGTAGAGGGGACGAGTGCGTAGAGGGGACGAGTGCGTAGAGGGGACGAGTGCGTAGAGGGGACGAGTGCGTAGAGGGGACGAGTGCGTAGAGGGGACGAGTGCGTAGAGGGGACGAGTGCGTAGAGGGGACGAGTGCGTAGAGGGGACGAGTGCGTAGAGGGGACGAGTGCGTAGAGGGGACGAGTGCGTAGAGGGGACGAGTGCGTAGAGGGGACGAGTGCGTAGAGGGGACGAGTGCGTAGAGGGGACGAGTGCGTAGAGGGGACGAGTGCGTAGAGGGGACGAGTGCGTAGAGGGGACGAGTGCGTAGAGGGGACGAGTGCGTAGAGGGGACGAGTGCGTAGAGGGGACGAGTGCGTAGAGGGGACGAGTGCGTAGAGGGGACGAGTGCGTAGAGGGGACGAGTGCGTAGAGGGGACGAGTGCGTAGAGGGGACGAGTGCGTAGAGGGGACGAGTGCGTAGAGGGGACGAGTGCGTAGAGGGGACGAGTGCGTAGAGGGGACGAGTGCGTAGAGGGGACGAGTGCGTAGAGGGGACGAGTGCGTAGAGGGGACGAGTGCGTAGAGGGGACGAGTGCGTAGAGGGGACGAGTGCGTAGAGGGGACGAGTGCGTAGAGGGGACGAGTGCGTAGAGGGGACGAGTGCGTAGAGGGGACGAGTGCGTAGAGGGGACGAGTGCGTAGAGGGGACGAGTGCGTAGAGGGGACGAGTGCGTAGAGGGGACGAGTGCGTAGAGGGGACGAGTGCGTAGAGGGGACGAGTGCGTAGAGGGGACGAGTGCGTAGAGGGGACGAGTGCGTAGAGGGGACGAGTGCGTAGAGGGGACGAGTGCGTAGAGGGGACGAGTGCGTAGAGGGGACGAGTGCGTAGAGGGGACGAGTGCGTAGAGGGGACGAGTGCGTAGAGGGGACGAGTGCGTAGAGGGGACGAGTGCGTAGAGGGAACGAGTGCGTAGAGGGAACGAGTGCGTAGAGGGGAGGAGTGCGTAGAGGGGAGGAGTGCGTAGAGGGGACGAGTGCATAGAGGGGACGAGTGCATAGAGGGGACGAGTGCATAGAGGGGAACGAGTGCGTAGAGGGGACGAGTGCATAGAGGGGAGGAGTGCATAGAGGGGAGGAGTGCATAGAGGGGAGGAGTGCATAGAGGGGACGAGTGCATAGAGGGGACGAGTGCATAGAGGGGACGAGTGCATAGAGGGGACGAGTGCATAGAGGGGACGAGTGCATAGAGGGGACGAGTGCATAGAGGGGACGAGTGCATAGAGGGGACGAGTGCATAGAGGGGACGAGTGCATAGAGGGGACGAGTGCATAGAGGGGACGAGTGCATAGAGGGGACGAGTGCATAGAGGGGACGAGTGCATAGAGGGGACGAGTGCATAGAGGGGACGAGTGCATAGAGGGGACGAGTGCATAGAGGGGACGAGTGCATAGAGGGGACGAGTGCATAGAGGGGACGAGTGCATAGAGGGGACGAGTGCGTAAAACAGGTGAATGCATAGTACGTGTGAGGGCAAAAAGCGGATGAGTGCCTGGAGCGAACGAGTGCCCAGAGTGAACGGAAGTGCTGCGTCGAACGGACGAGTACATAGAACGAATGAGCACAGATTGCATCCAGTACTGATGAGTACGTAGAATAGATGAGTATGTAGAACTGCTGAATGCATAGAGCATGGGGCAGACTGGAGTGCATGCGTGGGGCAGACAAGAATGCATGCTTGGGGCAGACAAGAGTACATACGTGGGGCAGACTGGAGTACCCAGTGTGGACTGGAGTACACAGGATGGGACTAGACCGCACAGGGCGGACTGGTGCGCGTGGTGCAGGCTGGAATGCACGAATGGGTGGAGTGGACCAGAGTGCATGGAGCAGACTGGGGTGCATGGAGTGGATAGGAGTCCATGGAACGGACTGGAGCGCATAGAATTGCGTGACGTACATAGTATGGTTTGGAATGGAGAGAATGTTCGAAAGAGCATATAACCCATCGTATCACACCACCACGCTTACTCTCTCCTTTACATCACCACTCACCTAGAACACAGAGATACTATGACACCATTCGGTATAACTGTTCTCATACCAACATCCGCCGCTCACTCCACATCATTCTTAGTAAACACTGCTGGTTACACACCCCCCAGCCGGGCGTTCTCCTTAGGCCTAACGCAGCCACATCCGGTCTGGATTAATCCTGCCAGAACGAACACATACTCCTTATCTCTCAACCACCACACCCATCGCTAAGAAGCAGCTATTACACGAATACCGCACGAGCTGCACACATACCCGGTGCTCACGCGCACCTTTGACTCCCTCTACTCTCTCTACTGACCTGAACTTCGGTTCCCAAGGGCGTTCAACCTACCAGTGCCTTCAGACCATACCAATGGTATATAAGGCGCTATATAAATGCAAAACAACCTAACCTAACATAACAAAAGACAAACTGTGAGGATCGGTGAGCGATATTTTTGTGCCGCAATCACAGCCCTTTTTGAAACCGCAGTATTTCGGAGTAGACATGTTGAAGTAATCTACTACAATTCAAAAGAATATTTGAAAGAAATAAATGCGTCAGAGGATTTCTCTGAGATGAAGTTCCCGAGTAGAGTGCTGGGCATGCAGAAAAAAGGAACTTAGTTCACGGGTCCCCGAGAGCATGCTTTTTGTAACTGCATTAAAGTCACATCCAGTCACAAAGACCCTGACCAGAGAAAAAACTTTTCAGAGAGCTGCAAAGCAAGAGAATAAATATATAAGAAGAGGAATCCATGGGAGGGCACAATCCATTAGAAAAAATTGCCCATCACCGCCCTACAACATATAGCTTACCATCACATCCATGCCCACAGAATGCAAAAAAAGGTTTTGGGAAGTAATCTAATAAAAAGTAATTGATTTGGGTGTAATGAAAATGCCATAGTCATGAAGCCATATTATTGACATTACCCACTGTACACAATATGGGTTTTGGGTGTTGATGGGTAGTCAATAACTAGTTTACTGTTCATAAAGAACTTTACTCTCAAGATCTATTTATATCACACAAGGAATTAGGCTATTGACATATAATTCAAATTGGTTGAAATGTGTGCAAATGTTATTTCAACAGACTGAAAGGGTTGCACAAAACCAGCAGAAAAGAGCATTGGTTGTTAAGGGGTGACCAAACTTTGAAAGGTGGTTAGACTATAGGGAAAGGGGGGCCTTTTGATAGGTGGTGCAACTATAGTGCCTGCTTTTGCCAGTTCCCCTATGAGCAATCAATATCTACAAATATATGGTTTCGGCTGACTATGACATTTTACAGCCTCAACCAGCTCCATTAGAATACCAATGTCATACCTGAATCTACAGGTGATGTTTTAATTACCTACTATATTGTAAGAATTTATGCTCAGAAAAAGTGAATTTCTGACATATCAATTTACTATAACTGTGCCCTTATGTTTTCTAGTGCAGTTTTTTTAACAAGCTATGAAATATTTTCACAGTTAAAGGATAGCACTGATCAGGCTCAAACACATCACTTAGAGCTGTTCGCTTTCCCTGCAGAGTGTTCTCACCTCTTGTACTCATGCTATGACATTCCTCTGAACACTTATGTGTCTGCTAGTTATTCAACAGGGGTCATGATACCAGCTCTGTGCACCACATTCACAGGCGCACCATTCTCAGAGGTCTATGTAGTTCTGAAATGCGATGAATAAATGGCTGTTGGTTTGGGGAGAAAAAGAGCGACATGTTGCAAATATCACTCAGAATCAGACTCTTGCGGCAACCCCCATTTAATCTCCATCATGCACTATGATCAGTGAATGCGCATGGAAAACCTGAGCAGCGGCATGTGTCATCACAGCCCCTCTCGATCTCATCCGCAATGCTACTCCATGGATTGCATCTTTATTTTACTAGTTCCGAAGAACCAGGATTGACACCATGATAATGTCCACTGAAACTCAAAAATATAGTCAAAGAACGTGCAGACTAGTGACCAGCCTTTGACAATATTTTAAGGGTTCATCTAGTTAATCCTGGAAGGTCAAGGCTGAGTACCAGGTGCCTGATGTTTGAGTATCATGATAATGTCCATACATTACCACATGCACTAGTTCCACATGGTGCATGGGGTGTCCACATGTATGAATTGATATTGCATAATGCAATGGTCTTAATGCCATTGTGCATGTATATTGCTAACAACCACAAACCTCAGAAAAAGGCTGTAACAAGCATTTGGGGTATGTCATAGTGCAGCATGAATAGCAGGATGCCTACTGTACTGACATAACATGCTACTTGCAACAACCACCACAGTACACAAGAGTATGAGGATACCATAAAGGTTCACACGTGATTTTACATTCCTCACTTTATATTTTAGTATTAACCTCAACGCTGGTGAACAATTTGACCAGGGCAATAACTCCCACCCTAATAACTGCATTACTGACCTTTGCTGAAGATTCTGTTAACCTTGTGTTTCTGCGGTCCCAACCTGCACCATCAAGGAACAGCCCATAGACATAAACTCCTCCAATATCTGCCGGGGGCGGCCCAGTGACATCCTCCCTCATCATTCGAGTGACATCATTGTACAAAACAACACTGTCAAGTGCCCAGCCTTTGGATAGATTCATGCGTGTTGTTTCTTGCCTCATAGCGGTCAGGAATCCCTGTTGAAAAATGACATGAAGTACAGCAATAAGTAAGAAATACTGGCTACTGGCCCATCAGATATATTTCTCTACCTCTCCACATCTCAAACGTTAATAATATTGTGTTTACCTCTGAAATCCATGCTAGAACACAAGAGCACAATGCCACAAAACAACCCTCAAACTGGCATCCTAGAATTCATAGCAGTGTCAAGGCATAGAGCTTGATGCAATGTAATGAAACTTAGAAACCGGACACATTTAACAAAAGATCTATTGGCCAGTCCTAGCAGCTGCCGTTGCCCCTTCATGGCATGCCATGATGAGCCGTCTGGACTGAATACATGCAATCATTTAGGAGGATTCTTTTAGGGTTTCTATAAAAGACCATTGCGAAAGTAAATATGTATGTCCATATGTCCAAGTGTTTTATTTTACTCTTTCAACTACTATATATAGGTATAAATGGAATGAAATATGCCAAACAGGTGGTCCTTCCAATGTATTTCATTGGCCAGAATAACTTGTATGGCCCTACAGTACAAGCATACACAGAAACCATACTCACTGGGCAGCGGACAGAAGCTCATCCCAGCCTGCCTAATGTCAACCGGATATGACCTTGCTCCCAGACATGACTAGCTTGAGAGGACAAATGTTCTCGTTCTAACAAGTACACTGTGTGTGTAGTAACATGATCAATTGCAGTTGAAACATCTACATGCACAATGCATACTGACAAATACTGATGCATTAGGAGCAATACAAAAAATGCAAATAAATATATAATTACACATTTTACCTATGTTGCAGCCCATCCATAAAGTATGTTATTTATCTGGGGTAGCATGTCTATAATTTCCAAAGGGGTAGTGCCAACCTATTGTAGAGAGGCAGTCACGGTTATCTTGCAGAGTAGTACCCAACAGTAAACCCGACAGTGAGTTTGCAGGATCACGCCATCTTCTGCCTGCAGGCACCAAGGCCCTGCAGACTTTTTTTACATGGGGCTCCACCTAAAGGCTTAGCTTGGATCACATACGCCCCGACCCATAGGAGACCATGAGGATGCATTGAGACGGAATTTGGTTGGGGAGGGAAGACATTTTTATATTTTAGCTGGAACATAGCTTGGGAGCAAAAGAGCAGTATGCAGGTCATCGAGCAAAGCCTTAGTTGCAAAAATTGAACATGTGATCAAGTAAACATTAGTAATACTTTTTACACTACAGTTTATGGATGAGGGAGTGGCACAAGATAGCAAGAAGAACACATTATTTAAACCTGGTAATGTTCTTTACACTGGATGTTCCTCATTTTAGATATTCATTCTCCTGCTTTGCAGCTCTCAGAAACTTTTACCCAGCACGGGGCGCTCTGCACACTGGAGTCGATGGCAATTGCGTCACCGTCTTTGTGAGAGGAACGAACATCCAGTAGAAAGAACATTACCAGGGGTAAGTAATTTGTTCATTTGATGGATTTTGTCCTCCCACGGATTCCGCATCTTAGATAGACTCCCATAGCAGTAAGACCATTACGGAGGAGGGAAGGCGCGAACTCCATGGCGATTATCTCACCACTTGTTCGATGGCAGACACGCCGAAATCAGACTCATTTGCAGACACTGTGTCCAGTCAGTAGTGTTTTGCGAACCTGTGAATAGAGGACCAAGTCGAGGCCTGACAGATATCCTTTACAGGTACCCCTCTTTGGAGAGTAGAGGTAGCTGCCACAGCTCTAGTGGAGTGTGCCCTGAATTCTTCAGGGATTTCATTACCCGCTCTGGTGTAGCATTTTGAAACACAAAGCACTGTCCACCTAGAGATAGTTTTGTTTGTTATACTTTTGCCCATTTGTGGGCCGGTATATCCAATGAATAGCTGATCTTCCAGACTGAATTGTCTTTTTCAGCTGATGTAGAAACTCAGAACCCTCTTGGGGTTGAGCATATGCAGCCTTACTTCCTCCTTAGATGGATGAGGAGGTGGGAAGAAGGCTGGCAAACTGTCTGAGACAGGTGAAACTATTCCAACGACAAGGTGACTAAGAGTGTGCCATTCGTTGTTTCTGAAGATCGTGTCAAAGACTGTAAAATGTGGCTTACATGACGAGGCCTGAAATTCGCTCACTCTTTGGACCAAGGAGAAGGTGACCAAAAAAGGTTGTCTTCCAAGATAATAATCTCAGAGGACACGAATGTAAAAGACTCAAATGTGCAAGCCATGAGGAAAGTTAACACTAATCTCAAATCCCATACTGGTACCATGAAGGGTGTCAGAGGGAAAGTCTTAGCCAGGGTTTTTAAAAATGGCACCACCCAGGGCATCAAAAAAAGTACGATCCATGTTCGGGCGTGTGCTTGAAAATAGAATGTGCAGTTAAATAGTCCTTGATAGTGGCAACCTTAAGGTCCTGTCTTGCCAGATGACGAAGGAAGGACAACACCCTTGAGGTGTCACATTAGAAAGGATCCACATCCTGTGGCCTGCACCAGCTGAAGAATTTCTTCCAACGGCAGCGGTATCAAGCTTTTCTGGTCGAAAGCACCAACTCCATCACGTCTTCCAAAAGGTCCCAATCCCTGTACCTTAGCCTTTTAGAAGCCAGGCATGCAGGTTGAGTGTGTATACGCTCGGAGGATGAACCAGCCCTTCCCCCTCCTGAGGGAGAATGTCTGCCCTCCGGGGAAGACTATGTGGAGGACAGATGGCATGTTCAGAAGGTCCGGGTACCATGTTTTCCTGGTCCAGTTTGGGGCAGTCAAGATCATGGTTGCTCTGTACCTCTTCAACCTCCTTATCAATTGAGGGATGACATGAATTGGTAGGAATGCATACATGAGCTGGAAATTCCAGTCCACCATGAATGTGTCCCCCCAGTGCTCCTCTCAGCGGAAATTCCCTGGAGCAAAAAGGTTTGCACTTCCTGTTCACACTGGAGGCAAACAGGTCCACTTGAGGGGTTTCCCAGAGGTTGAAGATCTCCAGGAGAACTTCCTGGAACAGCTCCCACTCCTGGGTGACTGGGCCCTGTCTGCGCGGGGCATCCACCGTTGTATTCTCCTTCCCGGAGAGGGGAACTGCTGACAGGGGAAATCCCGTTCTGTATCGCCCATATCCAGAGCTGCATCACCTTTCTGCACAGGGGGCAGCATCTCTCTTGTTGATGTAGTGCATGGCCACTGTGTTGTCCATCATTATCAGGACAGTCTTCCCCTGGATTGAGGGCAGGAAAGCCATTGGCACTAGTCTTATTGCTCTCAACACCAATAGTTGTATGTGAAGTTTTGTCTCCACCACAGACCACAATCCACTCACCATCCATTCAGGTAATTGCCCCAGCTTTTCCAAGATGCATCCGTCACTACAGTCGCCCCTGGCATGGTTGCCAAAACAGTTCTTTGTGCAAGTCCACCACAGGAGAGCCTAAACGACTCTGCTTGGGACAGTCTGACATGCTTCCAGAGAACTGCGACCATTGATCTGAGGGTCCAATGGAGCGATTGCATTCTCAATCAAGTCTCTGGCACCAGAAAGATGCAGGATGCCATGAGGCCAAGAAACTGTCGGCAGTCTAGGGCTGGCAGGTATTGGGCGCTCTGAAATTTGGTGACCATCTGCAGGATGTGTAGAGCCCTCTCCTCGGGAGGGAAAGCCTTGGCCGAGGGAGAATCCAGGACCACTACGATGAATTGGAGAGTTTGAGTAGGTGTCAGCTGAGACTTCTTTCAATTAAGGGAGAAGCCCAGCTTGTGGAGGAGGCGTCAGGTGCAAATGAGATGATCCAGTGTTTGATCGAGAGCATCTGAATCAGACGGTTAAGGTGCTCTGATTAACCAATCGTCCACGTAGGGAAAGACGTGAATTTCTACTTTCCTGTTACTGGCTGCCACTACTGAGACCAGTTTGATGAAGACCCTCGGGCAGTGGTAAGCCCAAAAGGCAGAACCCGAAACTTGTAGTGAGTGTTGCTTATAACAAGCCTCAGGTGCTTCCTCTGCTTTTGATGGATCAGCACATAGAAGAAAGCACCCTGTAGGTCGAGTGACACAAACCAATGCTGAAGTTCTAGGGCCTGGAGGATTTGCAAGAGTTTTACCATCTTGAATTGGTCATTCCTGAAGAACTCGCTCAAGCACCTCAGGACCAAGATGGGTGGCAGGCCTCTCTCCTTCTTTGGGACAGACAAATCGTGGCAGCACCACCATCTGTTTCTTTCCTGTATAGGAAACAGCTCAATGGTGCCCTTTTCCAGAGGGAGGAAACCTTTTGCAGGTGCAGTGGGTCTGGAACAGGAGGTGGTCTGGCCAGAGGGGGGCAATGCAGGGACCGCTTTAAAAATGGGAGGCAGTAACCTTGGGGGACTACGTAAAGCACCAATGTGTCCAAAGTAATGTTACACCATTTTTTAGTGTAGTGTGGCAGAAGTCCTCAAGAGGTTTTGCAGCAGGGGCTGCACTGGAGGGGACAGACGTGGAGGTGGGTCTGTGCCTTACCTCCTCTACCTCTGGAAGGTCGAGAGCGTTTTGCCCATAATTGTAATAACGAAAAAGGGTTTCCCTTCCATTGAGTGGAAAGTTGAGCAGGCTGCCTTATCGCTGCACCTAAGGACTTTGCTGTAGCCCTGGATGCCTGCATTTTTTAAAGGCTCTAATCTGCCTTTCTACCAAGGCGATGCTTGCCGTCCAAGGGCATGTCAAGCAGCTTTATTTGGACATCCTACGCAAACTCTGACTTTCTGAGCCAGGTGAATCTTCGCATGACGGAACTCAATGCCGTAGATCTACCGACACAATCAGCCGTGTCGAGTCCTGACAGCAGGGATTGGCGCATTGCTTCCTTTTCACCCTCCACTATGTTGTGGAAACATTTCCTCAATTCACCCTCAGGGATGTGCTCAGCTGCCTCAGCTATAACAGACAAAATGGTATGCGTATATTTCGACAGTGCACATGAAGCATTAAGCACTTTGTGTGCCATGCTCCACCTCAGGAGAAGTGTCCAAGCCACTTACGTCATGCAGGGTTAAGGATAGATCAGAAAGCCTCTTTTCCTCTGTCTGAAATTTCTCAGGATATTGAGGAAGGCCAATGGGTCCAAACCCGAAGGGAACCGGGTTATCGTCGTCCTCAAAAATGCTCTGAAAAAGGGACAAAATCCCTAGTAGATTTTGGAGTGAATCTTTTTGATAAATTCTTCATTGATGGAGCCAATGGAACGTTGAAGAACGCATCTGGCACCGATGGCGCAGACAGCTGTCAAATCAAGGAATTCACTGGCCTCTGACTCTTATGCCCATGAGGCGGTTGGTGAATTGAGTCCCTGTCAGACTTGTCTGGTGTGGTGGGCTCGGTGTTCTTTTGCCTGGAGGAAGAGAGAACGGGCAGACTCGCTTTTTCCAAGAACAGCAACATTTTGATGGAAAACTCTTCCCACGTCTCTGCCGATGCAGATTTAAATGGGAACCGTAATTGTCTCTCTGGGGATGAATCCATTGACAAACGCTACCTCTTTTCTTCTTCGATGAGGAAGATGAAGAATGACTGAGTCGCTCCACGTGTGGGGCCTTTTACAGTGTTTTTTCAACTGTTCTTTCTACTTCTCGGGTGATTTACTGGCAGCAGAGCTCTTTTGTCGGGTAGGATCTTCAATGGTATTGTACTTGGAGGCTTCGAAGACGAGCAACATAGGGCCAATTTGGAGGCTCTCTCCTTTAAGGCTTTTGGTGTCATAACCTGTGACTAGCCGCAATGCGCCACCATGTGGTCTGTACCAAGGCACCACAGACAAACTCTGTGGGGATCGGTGAGCAACATTTGTGCGCCACAATCACAGCACTTTTTTTAACCGGACGGTTTCGGAGTAGACATGCTGACAAATTCTGCTAAAATTCAATAGAGTTTTTTAAGAAAATAACTGCATCAGAGGATTCCTCTGAAGTGAAGTTCCCGATGGACAGGCAGAGAAAAGGAACAGAGGTCACCGGGCACGAAGCACGCTATTTGTACCCGCATCAACGTCATGTCCGGTTACAAAAACAATGACGTGACGGCCAAAGGCGCATTACACCCCCTTCTGCGAAAGCAGGAGAATAAATATCTAAGATGAGGAATCCATGGCAGGACACAGTCATTTAGAATCAAGGTTACACCAAGGTACTGTTGGAAGACCCAGGTCTTCAATTCTTTATTAATCTGAAGGAGACTGGAACACCTTCCCGCACTGCTCCAAGAGAACCTGAGTGTAGCATGAGAAGGACAGTTTCCTAGTTTTCTCCTTGTGAGCCAGCCTAGTTTCCAACCTGATGATGGTTTTACTGCAAGATGACTGTGTGTTGCCTAATGTTTTTAGTTTGGCCATCTGGTAGGCCGGCATACCAGAGCTGGTTGCCTTGTAGGTGAAGCTCATGGTTTTGAATCAGATCCCAGCTGGGATGGGGATCCAGTGTAAATCATGCAATGGGGTATGATGTTGTCCTGTTAAAAGTGTGGTACCCCCGTCGACTTCCAAGGTCACAAAGGCCTGCATCACTGTTCAGAAGGGCTTGATCTTGTGTGGTAGAGAGGTTTGATAACAAACCGTTTCAGCCTTTTTTGCAATATGTTGTTGGAAGCATAGACTGCCATCTACAATGAAGTTTATGGTTTTGCTGAGTGGGTGAAGTGAAGATGAAACCTCCCAAGCACATTTAGTCCAGCCACCGAGTAAGAACACTTGGACACCCCTTCAAGCATTAACCCACTTAGTCTTGGTGGGGTTAAGCTGTAATCGGGCACTTGTCATCCATGTTTGAATGGTTGCAAGGCATGAACAAAGGCAATCAATATGTTGTGGGCCCTTGACCTTTAGGTACAATCATTTATCAGATGTGTACCGATGTATCACAATGTTGGGGGTGTCTAGGAGTAAGCCTAGCAGTTGCATATGAAGGTTAAATATTACTGCAGAGAGAATTGAACCCTCAGGGACTCCACAGGTGACAGGGCAGTGTTCACACGAGAGAGCCCATATGGACAGATGGGTAGAATATGAAGCATTTCAGGGAAGTGCCAGAAGAAAAACCCATCCTGCATGCAAGAAGGGTGGTCAGTAGTGTGTGATGGTTGACCATGTTGAATGCACCTGAGAGATTCAACAGAACCAGTAAGCACAAGTTAGATTTATCAACAATCTGAAGGACATCGTCGGCCACTTGAATTGTTGCTGTTTCAGTGCTGCATTTGGGTCAGAACCTCATGTTGGTAATCCTGGAGCACACCTAGTTGCTCAATTTTTGTAAGTATTTGGTTAGCAGCTACCTTCTTGATGACTGTGCCGATAAAAGGGAAGCTCATGATTGGACATTAGTTTGCTAGGTCTTCTGGGTGTAGGGTGCGTTTTGTCAGGGGTCTGCATATAATTCTTGTTTTGAAATGTTTGGGAATGGACATAGTTGGGGGGGGGGGGGGGGGTTAGAGGATCATTTTGCCCTCAATGTGGAGCCTGATGGTATTGATCCTGTTGATAAAGAATATATTGATTTGCTCACACTTCATGCAAGATACGGGTACCTCTGGTCTGGTGTGGGGTTCGAGCAGTGTTTGACTGCTATGAAAAAGACCTTACTCCTGCCAGAGGCTGCCCTATTGGTGGTGATGTAATATATATCACTGACTCTGGATAACAGGTCCACTGATACAATTTAAGGCTTTGAGGGAAAGATGGTCCTCTGGTTGGTGGGCCTCCCATCAGCATTTCTTAAGAGTTCTATTGAACCATTTGGTGCTAGCCAAATTTTGCAGCCCAATTATTGCAGAGCAAATGTATCTGCCAAATCCAACTCCACCCTGGGTCAGGAGGCATTCCATCATGACCCTTGTGGGCTGTCGGGGAGTGTGATAAAAATAAATGGGATTTCTGCATGGTCTGTCCAGTCGAGAGCAATGAGGTCCACACAGTTTAGGAGGGGGAAGTGGATAAGATGAGATCTGAGCTATTACCCGATATGTGTCTGTGG
This sequence comes from Ambystoma mexicanum, assembly GCF_040938575.1. Taxonomy (NCBI): domain Eukaryota; kingdom Metazoa; phylum Chordata; class Amphibia; order Caudata; family Ambystomatidae; genus Ambystoma; species Ambystoma mexicanum. Next base: position 117,234,370 of record NC_090933.1, read on the forward strand.
GGGTAAGTATGCACCGGGTTATGTCAAGGGATTCTGCCAGGGACAGGGATGCATCTCTGAAGTTTTTGGTTGATTGGGTCTTGGGAAGGTTGACATCTCCAAGGAAGATGTTGGTTGCATGAGAGACTGAAGCTGTAAAAAGTCTAATCTCATCTAGAAAGGTACCAAACCTATGAGGTTGTCTGTAGCTAAGATGTTAATCGGTTCTGTGAGAAACCTCAAGGTGTCTCCTGAACTAGTCCCGGGGATCTGTCATCCAGGTGGCCAGGACAAAGCTATCGCTAATGGATCCAGTTCCTGGGTGTGGACCAGTGCGGGAGGATCAACTGGATGGGGGTCCTCAGGGAGTGGAAGTGGGACACCGACAGGTGAGACGCGGTAAGCCCCTTCTTCCAACACCTTTTTCCCTTCCTACCACACAGGATGTTCCGAGACACTGCCCCTTTTCTGACACAAACAGTTTTGCACACCACAGACAACGGACTAACACCAGAGCCATTTACCTGATGTGTCCCAATGCAAGGGTGAGGCAAAGTCGGGCAATTGACCTGAATTACACACATTTGATGGCCCTTTCCCTTCGCCACAGGGATAAAACGTGGAGCACAAGAGCACACTACAAGCAAGGCAGACCACACGACGAAAGAGCTAACTCAGCACGGCAGTTCAAGAGGAGGAGAAAGACGGCGTGAACCGTGGGGGCGATAAGGAGAGAAGCGACTTAGTGAAACCTCTGCGGAAGGAAGCGGAAGATCGCGAACAATAGCCAGCATATGTTGCAGCAGATGTCAACGGTACACAAGACCCTCCTTCGCTAATAACCAAGCCGGAGAGAGATGCTTGTCTCCATGGTACCAACCTTGACTCCAGAGAGAAGAAAAGCCAAGCAGTTCATCACAGCTGGTGAGCCGAGGGGAAAGCTGATAAGAAACCGAACTGTGTTGAACGAAAAGTAGCAAACGGCTAATTGAACATTGAACAAACAAAAAACTGTTGTTAGCTAAAAGGGGAAAAACCAGCAACAGACGAGTCTGGCACCACCTGGGTGCGCACTCGAGAAACCCTGGTCGAAAACCCAATTGTTTAAACTACCAGCACCAGAAAGCCTTGGGAAAGGCTACGAAGGGGGTCAAAGTGGTCATACAGCGGTCTCACAAAATCCTCTGTCCAGTCGAACGTCTGACCAACAGATGATTGTGAAGCTAAGGGAAGTGAATCCTGCATCATAAAAGTTGAACCAGAAAATGTGCAATTGACAAAATTGGCAAGCGTGAACCCGAACAAGGGATGCCGATAAAGAGGGGGCGAAGTCTAAAGTCCCGGAATACATTATAGGTTACTCACCATAGTGACTAACATACTCCTAGTCCATAGTCCCCTTTCCTCCATACTGTATGGGGCGTCCCTCGTTAGGGACGGGAGACAGAACCTTTTTCACCAGAAAGAAATCTTCTTCCCCTTTAAATCTAGAGGCGCGCTGGGGTGTGGCCCTGGGAGCATGCGCTCCACTGACTCTGCCCACCGGCGCCACTCCTCAGTCCCCTTTGACGTGTCGAAAATATTAGCATTGCCTAATGGCAACAGTTTTATGAAGGGGGAGGATGGTTGGACGTAGGTAGGAAAGGGGACTATGGACTAGGAGTGCGCAAGTCACTACAGTGAGTAACTTATAATTAAGAACAAGTTCCTTAAAACTGCCTGACCAAATGCTGCATCCGACCTGGAGCTGGCATCCAAGCAGTAGTGCTTGCAGAAGGCCGAAGGCATGGCCCATGTAGCCGCCTTACTGATGACCTGCCACGGAATGTGCCTCTGAAAAGCCACAGCAGTGGCCTTGGCTCTGATAGCGTGGCCATGCATATTTGCTGGGAGTGGTTTCTGCTGACCCTCATAAGCCTCCTTGATGGCCGCAACCATGCATCTTGCTATGGAAGCCTTGGAAGCTTGATAGCGTGGCCTTGAGCCACCAAAGGTGACAAATAGAGCCTCCAATTTACAGAAGCTCTTGTTTCTGTCCAGGTAAACCTTTAGAGCACGCCTGACATCTGGACAGCGCAGTACCCTATGTGCCTCGTCCTTGGGGTCCGTGAAGAAAGTAGGTAGCACTATCTCTTCCTTGAGGTGAAACCAGGAGACTACCTTTGGTAGGAATGCAGGATGAGTTCTAAGGACCACCTTGTCCTTATGAACTGTATTACAGGGTTCTGAAGCCACCAGTACTTGGATTTCACTGACCCTGCATGCAGACTTAAGAACCACAAAGAGGGCTGTCTTGATGGTGACCAGCCAGATGTCCACGGACACCATTGGGTCAAATGTTTTATGCGCCAAGGCACCCAAAACTACATTGAGGTCCCACACCGGGTGTGGTTTCTTGATAGGTGGGTAGAGCCTGGTGAGTCCCGCCAAGTGTCTTAACAATCGGGTTGGAGGAGGAAAAGACCCCCTCCTCCTCAGAGTTCCTGTAGGCTCTGATGGTCGCCAGATAGGTGCAGCATGTGTCTATGTCATCCAACGTGCAAGTCAGAGGATCGACTTCCTTTGATTGTGCCCAGTGACAAAACCTACTCAAGTTGATCTTGTACAGGCTCCTAGTAGCATCGCTCCTAGCACCCTGTATGATGTCTAAGTTAGCCTGTGACAGATGCAGATGCTTTAACGTGAGCTGTTCAGGAACCACGCTGCGAGGGCTAACCTCTGTGGGTGCAGGGTAGATGACCTCTCTCAGCAGGGAGGCTCGAAGGTGAGCTGGACCCAGCGGAAGGTGCACTGGGGCCTGTTCTGACAGGCTGAGGAGTTCTGAGAACCATGGCCTCACAGGCCACCACGCAGCTATCAGTATGACACAGAGGTGCCGGGCCTCCCTGATCTTGCAGATTACCCTGTGGACCAGGGGAGTGGGAGGGAAGGTATAGGCGTTCATGTTGTCCCATTGTATCTGCATCGCATTCCCCAGAGAGCCCAAGCCCTGTCCCTGCCAGGGCGCGAACTCTGGTCACTGGGGATGACCCCATCTATTGAAGATCCCCTGAAGCACCTGTTTGTTCAACTGCCATTCACAATTGTCCGCAGCCAGTATGCTGGGCCTGTCCGCCTCCAGGTTGGACTCCCCTGGTAGGTGGATGGCCTTCAAGTGTATGTTGTTCTCCAGAGCCCACTCCCAAATGCTGACCTGACTGCCAAGGTGCATAGAGGGGGTGGGGTGAGGGGGGGAAAGAGACCTGGTGCCACCCTGCTTGTTGATTTAATACATGCTGGAGGAGTTGTCAGTTTGAATGAGGATCCTCTTGCCACTGATCACCGGCAGGAACGCTTTGAGAGCAAGCCAGATAGCCTTCAGCTCTAGCCAATTGATATGGGCCTCATGTCCCTGAAGAGACCAAACTTTGTGCACACTGTGGCTGTCCAGAGTGGCTCCCTAGCCATCAAGGGAAGAGTCTGTGGTTAGGGTAATCTGCGGTGTTGGTTGCCTGAAGGGCCTGCCTTCCGCAAGGTATAGTCCGTGCTCCACCAGACTAGGCCCTGGTGGAGATGGGGAGGGATTCTGATAAGTTCGGCCTGGAAACCCCTCTCCTGACTCGAGGAGGCCGCAAAGAGCAGCTGCAATTGTCTCATTTTAAGCCTGGCATAAGGCACTGCCAGAAGACACACCGCCATGATCCCCAAGAGGTATTGGTAACACCATGTTGAGGTCACGGGTCTGCTGAGGAAAGGCCTGTGGCCCTCTTGATTGCTGCGATCTTGTCTTCTGAGTGGAAAAATCTCTTGGAGCTTGTATTCCAGATGAGGCCTAATAATGTGAGATTCTGAGTAGGCTCCAGCTGAGACTTCTTGAGATTGATGGAAAACCCCAATTTGTGTAGCGTATTCATGAGGGTGGAGGCAGTGTGACGGGCTGCCTCTGGAGATCTTGCCCTGATGAGTCAGTCATCTAGGTATGGGCAGACGTGGTGACCCTGGGCCCTGAGAAGGGCTGCCACTGTGTTCATGAGTCTGCTAAAAATCTGGGGGGCCGAGTTGAGGCCAAAGGGTAGAAATTTGTATTGGAAATGAAAGCCAATGATCCTGAACCTCAGAAAGGACCGATGAGGCTGCCAAATAGGGATGTGTAGGTACGCATCCTTCAGATCCAGGGAGCACATTTAGTCTCCCTTGCACAGTGTCTTTGCAATAAACGCTGGGTTAACCAACTTGAACTTTTGAAGAAGGAAGGAAAAGTTCAAAGGGAAAGGTCCAACACAACTCTCAGGCCAGCCTGGTTCTTCTTGTGTATGGCAAAAAAATATGTGAATAGAAGCCTATGCCCTTCTGGGAGTCTGGGCCTTCTTCCACTGCCTAACTCTCTGCGAGCGATCGAATTTCCGCCAACAGAGTTGTTGCCCCAATCTGTGGGCGCAGAGGGTAGGAGAGAGAGGAGGAAGGGATAGGTAGCCCGTGGACACTACCAAGAGGATCCAGGGGTCCACGAAACTTGCGCGTCAATATTGTGCGTGAAGACATGTAGACATGCGGACCCCAGGAGGGGCATGTCATGCATTCTTTCCTTCTGAGGCTGGGGCTGAGGAGGGGGACTGAAAGAAGACCTTATTCCCTGGCTTGTGCTGTTTGCAGCAGTTCTGACTGAGAGACCGGTCCGGCTGCCTTGACATTCGTTTCTGGAAGCGTCGGAACCCGCCAAAGGCCCGCCCCTTGTCGGAACGCTGGTGTGTCTGGCTGTAGGTCTTGGCTGTGGACTTTGTGAGGATAGATAAGGATTTTGCAGTCTGGGAACTGTTTTTCTTCTTATCAAGTTCCTCATCTGTGGTGGAATGAAAAAGGGCGCCACCCTCGAACGGAAGGTCCAATACGCGCTCGTGGACATCCGGGTAGAACCTGGTAGCTCATAGCCAGGCAGATCTTCTCATGTCCGTTGCGATGCAGATGGCACGGCATGAGGTGTCAATATGAGCCACTGTGGACTCCCTGATGTCCTGCGCCACCATCATTTTTGCTTCTGCCAGCTCCACCTTGAAGCGAGCTTGACTCTGTACCGGATGTTCTGGAAGGAAGTCGGCTATTTCCCGCCAAAGCCTTTGATTTATAGCAGCATAGCAGCGAGCATGGTGTCCGCATTCGATGGACGAAGGTGCAGCGAGGCGTTGGAATAGACCTTTATTTATGCCTCCAAGATCTTCTCCTCCTTGCCTAGAAGCTCTGAGGATGAGGTAGCCGGAGAAGACTGCAGCTTGGAGTAGAGTGAGGCCACGGCTGTGGTTGAGGGTGTGCCGACAGCAAGAGTGGATCCCCCTCCAAGTACCTGTACTTGGCGTTGACACGCTGATTGGTAGGCTGCGCCGAATGGTGTTTAAGCCATCCCTTTTTGGCCAAGGCCACAACGTCCTTTTGCATCGGGATCCCTGTTCTAGCCACTGGGCGTAGAGTGAGGACCTCGGCCAGGACCCCCGCCTCTGGTTGTTCAACCTCGGGTTGTGGAAGCCCCAAGTATTCAGCCAAGGCATTCCATGACCGACTCGCAGTTCTAGCCGAAGATGGTGTGTCGGGGTCCTCCTCCTCATCGGTGTCCATCAGGGTGTCCTGCGGGTCCGGGCGGTTGGAGGAGTACTGGGCGTCGAGGGCTGAGATGTGGTGACCGGAGCCAGACGCTGTTGTGGAGGTTGGCTGTAGGAGGCAGGGGGCCGGAACCATGGGACCCAGAGTGGGTAGCTGGAGCTGTGCGGGGCCTGAGGCGCTGGAGCCATAGGAGGGATTATGGCGGGCGCTAGCGGCAGGACTGATGGCTGCATGTCCCTGATCACATCCCGAAGGATGGTTCCCATCTGAGGGGACCTCATGCGCGTGAGGAGCCTTTAAAAAAACCTGTCCTCACAGGCAGGTGGGGGGCTAGGTGGCGTGGGAGTAGGAGCCGGGCCTTAAGGTTGCTAAGACCTGGACGTAAACTGCCTTGCTGCATGTGGGGTGTATCTGCCCTGCGATGCTGAAGGGTATGCTATAGGCCATGTACCTGGTGAAGACCAGTCCCGCCTGGAAACTCGTTCCCCTAACTGGTCCCCGAAGGGGGGTGGTGTCAAACGAGCGCCCATTTTGTCTGGCGCAGTGGTCATTTTGTCAGGCTGCATGCCACATGCTAGCGTAGTGATGCATGATGCGCTGGGCACGGCCTTCTCCTGAACTCTTGGCGGTGGAGCTTGAGGCCTACCCTGCACCTCAGAACAGGGCCTGGTAGGCTTGGAGCCCGGGGCTGTATCGCTGGTAGTGCTGCATAAAGGTGCCCCCTCAGACATTTGTCAGGTAGTAGGGCGTAGCCGCTTGGTTGGACACCCGGTAAAAGAACCTTGTGGTCCCTCAGCAACCTCACTTGCAGGATCTACTGACCCCCTCGGCCTGACAGCCGGTAGTTGAAGCAGCCTCGGTACCTGTGCTAGTGTTAGAACCTGAACAGTCCCTCCCGCTCCCGTTTCGCTTGGGAGGCAATCGCCTTTCCGGGGTGCGGTTGAAAACAGTGGCCCTACTTTGGGACTTGACTTGTGCTTGATGAAGTTCTTCAAGTTCTCTGGAGGCGATCCCTTGAAGAGCTCTCTCCACCGAGCTAACCTGTTCTGCAGAGCAGGAGGTGTAAGCGTGTCACTCGAGGTACAACCCTCCCAACCGTGGTTGGAGCCAAGGCAGCGGAGGCAAAGGGCATGGGGGTCGGAAATAGGGAAGAGCCCTTTGCAGGTTGGACACCTGCTGAAGCCCGATGACGTCGACATGCGCCGGGGAGCGTGGCGCAAGAGGACCGAGTACCTGATTAAAGACCAAAAGACAAAAGACAGTTTCCGGGGAAGAGCGTGTGGAATTACAAGGCCGCAGCCAAACCCAGGAGCACTGGTGAAAGCGGTCTGCTCCCGTCGATGCGGAAAAGAGGACTGTGGAGTGGCACCGGTGGGCGGGTTCAGGGGAGCGCATGCTTCCAGGGCCGCACCCCAGCACACCTCTAAATTTAATGGGGAAGAAGATTGTTTCTGGTGAAAAAGGGTCCATCTCCTGTCCCTAGCAAGAGACGCCCCATACAGCATGGAGGAAAGGGGACGGGAAGTAGGAGTACGTGTGTTGACAAGAGTGAACCCGGCTGAGGGATGTCCACAAACAACTCTGTTTAAAAAGACATGGGGCTTCATTAGGAGTTTGTCAGTCTGGAAACAAGGGTGCCAGTAAGCTCATTGGCACCCTTGTTTCTGGATTGGAAAACTGAGTCAGCCTGCCGTGGCTTCTGTGCCCGTCAGGTCTGACCCAGCGGGCACAGCGGCTACGGCAGGCAGACTGTTCAAGGAAGCGCCGGCGCTTCTGAGTCCCCACTCCCTTGGAGTCCTATTGGACCATTTTACCAGCGCCTGACTTCCCGGGCCGCCAGACTTGTAATCTCCCGGTGGCACCGGGAAGTCAGGCGCCTGTCAAATTTTATGAGTCCGGTGGCAACCCACCGGCAGGGTTCCAGCCGGACTCGTAATGAGGCCCTATGACTTGTTCCTTCCCCTTTTTCATCCCTGATAACCTAAGGTGACTTGGCGTCACATATGGCACATTACAAAAGACAAACAAATAAAATGAACAAGCAGCACGAAAATGGGTTTTACAGAATATATTGTTAAAACAGGCCTCATAATTTTCTTTGGGCACGAGCGGAATGAAAATGCTTATTAATGCAGCAGTTATTAAATGATATTGTTGATGCAGGCCTTGCTTATTTATGGGCGAATGACTCCCTCCTCCTGGTATTGATCTGTACAGTTCACATTAAGGCCATTGGGAATGACTTTCCTTACCCCTGCCATCTCTGGAGTATGTACCTAGGCGTTTAGTTTCTGGTCCAGGAGAATGACTCCCTTCTCCTGGTGTTTGAACAGTTCTTTTGCATGTCTTTACACTTGATGAATATCCTGCCACTGTCCGGAAACTAATTTCGACCTTGTGGTCCTTGTGGCACAAGTGGAAAAGAGCAGCGGTTCGGTATACTGCACCATCTACAAGGTGGCGCTGTATGCAACTCTTGATGTTTCCAAGATGGCGTGCGACACACCGGGCACGTTCAGGAGGGGATGCAGTCCGGGGGGTCAGCCTTAAGCGATACAGGCGGTAAGCACCTTGCGTTGCTTCTTCCTTGAACACTGACGCTCCCCTGTGTGCTTGTTATTCTTTTTCTCGCCCCTACTGTGTTTGTTTCACCGCTCTTCCTAAGCCCCTGCTTTTCTGCTTCTTTCCTTGCTCTCCCTGCCTTCTTGCTTTCTGCTTCCCTGGATGTTCATGGCTTGCCCAGCCTTCTACCAATCCTTGGCACTGCTGCCACAACCCCACGTTGTTCCGCTGAGAACAGAATCCGGTCATCTCTCCTTTTCTGCATCTCACAAAGGGTTTTCTTCCCCAGAATGGTTTCCCTGAGTTTACACGCGTCTTTTCAGGGATCGGATATTCTCAGGGAGTCTTCGCAGGCAAATCAACCAGAGGCAGACTGTCACAAATGAAGCTAGCACGGACCTGAAAGACAGTCTGCCTCTCGCGGCATCAGCGAAGACCCAAACCATGCTCAGGTGATCAAGGGCCTTATCGTTGCTTCTCCAACAAGGAAGTCCTCCTCAGATGCCCAATTTACTTATGTTGGGGTCCAGACCCTTCTCTGGTGGTCAGTGGGCTTATTGCTGCCACTGCAACGAGGAAGCTTGCTTCAGGTTGCCTGGTTCACAATTGTTAGGGTCACTGACCCAACTCTGCTAATCAGTGGTCTTATGCCGTCCAGTAGTTTTTTCGTTACTACTGGGAAGAGGGAGATCCTCCCATATGCACTTTTAATTCTTCCAGTGTCCAGTAGCTACTTCATTACTACTGGCATGAGGGAGATCCTCCCTGATGCACTCTACACAGTTATATTCCCCAATAGCCCTATAGCTGCCGCTGGGATGAGGATCATTATGTTGTGTCCTTTTCTCTGTCGTCCCCTGTATCCCTAATGTCTCCCATGCTTCCCTTTACCTTCACCTGGGATGCAACATCTATGGTTCTTTCTGGGATGGGGGTTCCTTGTCAGTGGCTTCCTCTGCTCTTCTCGCCTGCTTCGACGGTCCGGTTGCACCTCTGCGGTCCTCCACTCCTTATGGTCTTAGCTTTGCTCTTGGACCCGACGGTCCACCTAGCTGCGATCACACCACTGCTTCATACATTCGGGCTCAGATTTGGGTCTGCTCCTGTCAGATCCATGATGGGACTCTAAAAGCCTGCTGCCGGTGTCTTCTGCACAGCCTTTCTTCTGGACCTCACTCAGTTTTAAACTCCAGGCCTCTAGCTGGCTCCTGGCTTCCTAGCGATTGGACACACCTTAGTCCATCGTCTTTCTTTATTATCCCTTGGACTCTGCCCAGGTACAGCGTCAACACCTGTAGTCAATGTCTATTTGGCATCCCTCATGCCTCCAGTGAGCAACCTTGTGGCAGAACTTAAGAGTTGGTTATTCTTCATACTTCTTGTTTTCTTCCTCATCTCAGTATGTTCTGTTCTGGCTATATCCCATGTACTACAAACAAACATGGGTTTACAACTGTCAATGAAAGTGTTCGGGTTGGGGGGGTGCTAGGAACGTATGGAGTAAAAGTTTCTTATTCTATTAATCTGATAGAAAAAAGACTGATTTAGAATCAAAGCCCCCGATTTCAAAGACATCCCGCCAGAGAGGATGGGGGCAAAGGAATGTGATATTTTTGCTTTTGTGGGCCACCAAAAATCAACCTACAAAAAGCAGAAATATCACACAGACCGCTAAGGAATGTTGGGAAGTGACTTTGCTCAACGGGCTGTACCCTAGGTGATCGTTGTCCTCAGCGGGGGGAGTACCTCCCCATGAGGTACTCCCACATTAAACCATTGTTAGGGGGACTATTGGGTAGTGGCCGCACCTCCATAGCCTCATGGCCCTTGGGGAGTAGTAACGACACCTTGCGAATCGACATAGGATGGATCTCTGGGTAGCTCAGGCACGTGGTAGATGAAATAAGGAAAAGTCTGTCTTAAAGGAAGCCCTCAGGGAGCCACCAGCAGAGGGAGGGGCTTCAGTGAAGGGGCTACTCTCTGCAAAACATATTATAAAATCATCTAAAGCCAAGGCAGCCCACACGGTTCTCTCTTGTCCTCAATAACTAGCTTAGCTGTTGCTGACTCTTAAGGATTGTATAGGCTCAGGCTGAGAGTGGAATTACTTTTTCCACAGCAAAAGACAGACATGGACTAGTGAGTGGAGTAATCTCTGTTGTCCTTAGGTAATTTTGAGCGGGGAAGGCAGTGGTCCCTTGCTGCATGCAATCCCTCTATGCTATAAACTGGCACTCTCTCGACCATGCCTTAGTCTGATGTATCTTTAAACTGTTCTTTAAACAGGACGTGTCCTGTACTCGCCTGCTTTTTCCATGAGCTACACGGATTAAAACTAAACACTCGGACAGAACCAGATGGAAAAAAAAACTTAGAATTCACTAAGGTCTCCCTCGAGATCAGCAATTGATCTTGCAATTGATGAAGGATCCGACACACTGAATAAACGACAAGCCAATTTCAGGAGCAGGATTAATGCTGTGCAGCTATGAGCGCTTATTGCACATTACAATTGTCTAGAAACTCAGCCCCGAAACAGATAATTATTTCGGAAGCATAATTTAATAGATTGTTATTGCATAAACTAACACAGAAACATACATTCAGGATTCCATGATTACACATTTTGTTTTGAGTAGCCAGTAGGGCATTCTGTTGTTCAGGCATTTATCCTTCTCTAAACAGGAATGCCCAGGGATATTGTAAGGAACATTTGTACACTGATGCCTTGGTTGTTTTTAATCGATTCACGTTGTGCGGGGAGGCTACCGTGCTCTTTATTTCTATGTTCTTCTTTTCCTTTGGTGGGTCTCTCTCTCCCTCTTTTGCAATTGCCCCCAACGTGTAGCTTGTGACCAACGGTTTGCTCATGGCACCTTAAAATATTACTCTCCAGTTTGCAGGCCATAACATAAGAAATAAATCTCCCTGCACTTGTTTAATGCCACCCACTGTTCTGCTCCATGCTTAGTTACTAGAAAAACCGCAACGCCGTTGAAACAGACTCCCACACAGTGTCTGGGTACTTCCTGTCTGCATGCATCAACACAGCAGCAAAGCTATCTTCCATTTTCCCCTCTCTCCCACTAACCAAATCCCCCCCCCCCTTTCATATCCTAAAGAGCTCTTGGAGAACCCTGCCATTGTTAACAGTGTGCTGTACAAATCCTAGTAACATAGCATGTGGTGGGATCTGTGTGGTGACGTATAATAAACTGTACAAATATGCTAACAGGCCCATACACATAGCCCTACCAGCTGGTGTGGTCTCCTGTCAACCCCATATGGCGGTTGAGAAGGAAGTGTTGCAGGCATGCACAGACATCCAGTGTGGCTGGAAGAGGGTAAAATCTGCAGACTTGGCTGCCTGTCATTGGCCAGTGAAAATAATTGTACTGCTGCTGTAATCCCTAGCCACAACCAGCTGCCAGTGTGGCCACACTGCATGGGCTTTGTGGCTGTGCACTGCTCACATCCAGGTGCAGCAAACGTTTGTGGCGGTTGCTGAGGCTGAAATCCTCAGTCAAAACTTTTCCAGCAGACCACAAGCCAACAGGGCTACTTCAGCAGCAATCATCTAGCAGCACATCAGCACTATTTTGAATATTGACACTCCACATCGCGCCCAATCTCTAACCGATTTGAGCTGGGGCAGGCTAGTACCGGAACGGATACCACGCTTGCTGCAGAAGGAGCAAATGGCAGAAACAAGGAACATTTTCATGAGTTTTAGCTTACAAAAACTCTTATTTTTAGGGAGGGGTTTTGCCCACTGCCATCCCTTGTGAAAAAAAATTGTCATCTGATATTTTGAAATGACTAGCATGCGCATACATCGCAAATAGGAGAAAGTTAATGTTTAAGAGGATGCATGCATATTATTTTTCATAAGCACAAATTACTTTCCTCTTAGTAATGTTGTTTCAAAGGGATTAGTCCTTCCTCCACAGATTTTTCATCTTAAATAGATAATCTTCCAGCACCAGTTACTTTCGGAAACGTTTTCAGCCACAAGGGGGTACCATGCAGGTCTGCGTTGGTTCCACTCTGCACTATTGCACAACCATAGCATTGTATGTGATATTGCGGCCAGTATATATGGAGCCATTGGTGCTCCATGATTTCAGCTCTGCCTTTTTTCCTAGCAATCAGCAGCTGAAAGAGCACATAACAGCAAGAGTAGAATGAGCTAGCCATCGCAAGGGGAAGGGCTGGATTGTGGTGACGAGTCTGTGGGAGGAAGGACTAATCCATCAGAAAGAACTTTATTGATAGGTCATTAATTTGTTCTTCTAATGGATTCCTTCATCCCACAGATTCATCATCTTAGATATGATGCCATAGCGGTAGAAAACCCTGAAGGAGGGATAATAGTCAGAGCCACAACATAGACCAGACAACTCTGGTGCAGTCATGACTAAAGCAGATATACTGACCAGGCAGTATTGTTTGTGAAGCATGTGCAAAAAAGCCTGTGTAGCAGCCGGGCAGATGTCTAAAACAGGGGCATGCCTCCGCAGAACGCAAGTGGCCACCAGGCCTCTGGTTAAATGAGCCCTGAGACCCTTTGGGTATATCCTTCCCAATCAGAACATAACACTCTGAAACACAGAGAACGATCCACCTGGGCAGGGACTGCTTGGTAACAGACTTGCCCACACGATCCCCAGAATAACCAATGAAAAATTGGTCATCTTTCCTTATGTCCCTCCTCTGGGAAACATAGTAGCTGAGAGCCCTTTTGGGTGTCAGATGGTGAAATTATTCCTCCAGCCTAGATGGATGAGGTGGAGGGTAGAACACCAGAAAATGAACCTTCAGTGAGAGAAGAAAATTCAACACACCCTTGGGAAGGAAGAGCGGCCTATTCTTTGGAGTTAACTTCTTCGTAGAGAAGAGCAGTTACAGAGGTCTAACCAAAACAGTCTGGAGCTCACTCATCCACCTAGAGGATGCCATGCCAAGCAGGAAGATCACCTTAAAGGAGAGCAAACTCAGACAAATGAAGGGACACAAACAGAGGCTTCATCAAAAAAGGTTAACACAAGGTAGAAAGAATAAGCAGGTGTTGTGAAAACTACCTAATGCACTCAAACACTGCATAACAGTTACCATGGTAAAGAATAAACACTGATCTGGGGTCCTCTTAAAGACTCAAAAAGCAGCCGCAATGGCAATGCACTGGCACAGCTGGGCCAACAAGAGCAGAATATCAAGAACAGCAAAGGTTGGACAAATGAAAGGGTCCATACCTCTGTCCCTGCAACATGAAAACCTATGCCACCTGCAGACAAAGGTAGATTTGGTAGCTCGTAGATCTCCTCCTGCAGTGGAAGAGCAGTCACCCTCACCAGAAGGTGCCAAAAAGGACAGATGGATATGCTCAGTGGATCTGGATGCCAGAAGATAAGGATGCCACATACTTTGGGCCATTCCAGAGCAATCAGGATCATGGTGGACCCAAACCTCTGCAGTCTGCAGAGAACCAGTGGAATGAATAGAATGTTTAGGAATGCACAGATGAGTTACATTTCACTTGACAATGCATCCCTCAGACAGACCAGTGCCAGGATTTTCCTTTCGCAGAACAACCTGCCTTTCCTGTTGACACTGGACTTGAAAAGAAGAAGAACCCACACTTCCTATTGATACCGGAGCTGAAAAGGTCCACCCGAGGGATCCCCAAATGGGTGAAGATTTTGTAAAGAACTTTGTGAAAGAGCTCCAGCTTGTGGGGGCCTGAAGCCTGCATATTCAAGGCATATGCAGCCACATTCAATGTTCCGGAAGGAGAAGTTACTTACTGTAAGGTTCTTTCTATGAAGTTTTCTGCCGCAGATTTCTCACCAGAAAGATATGCATTCCAGCGTCAGCTCCTCTTAAAACTTTTCGACAGGGTGCATAATGCACCTCGACTCAGTCGTCAATCTGTCTTGCCTCGATACATCAATCATCGGCTCCAGTCGGGCCGGTGGTCATCGAACATATATTGCGTCAGTAGGCCCCTGCACCTCAGTTCCCCACATTCCACCTCCCCCCAAACCCCCTGAGCTCAGCCACTGCAGAGGACGACTAAACGATCTGAATAAAACAGCCGTAACAGGTCGAAAAAAAACAACCTAATCTGGGTTTCTTTTTTTGTGAGGAACGGGACAGCAGAAAGAATGTGGTACTCATCAAGAAGTGGACAGTAGGAATCGAAACAAGAGCCTACCTCTTGCTCCCAATAGAGAAGTAGCCATTGACTGCAGTCAGTTTCATAACGAGGTTGGACAAGAGGGTGATGAGGAATCTGCGGGACACGAGTCCATAGAAAGAACATTACAGTAAATGTTTCCACGGGTACACCCATTTGAAGGCCGGAGAGGCAGCCACCTCTCTAGTGGAGTGGGCTCCAATTCCTGGCGATAGTTTCTTCCCTGCATTGTGGTAGTATTTGGAAATGCAAAGCATCATACACCGCAAGATGGTCTGCTTTGAAACAGCCAAACCTTGTTTAGCCATGGAAAAGGCTACAAACAGTTTCTAGGTTGGCAAGACGGTGTAGTTTAGAAAGGTGGACCAGCTAAGAGCCCTTTTTCAGGTCTAGTCTGTGGAACCACTCCTCCTCCTTGGAGGGATACAGTGGCGGGTAAAAAACAGGAATGGCAATGGCCTGGGTCAGGTGAAATTCCGGTACCACTTTGGCTAAAGTCCTGGTCGTACTTTCAAGGTAACCTTCTCCCTCAAAAAACACAGAAAAGGCAGCTTGCATGATAAGGCCTGCAGCTCACTAACCGGTCTAGCTGACTTGGTGGCCAATAAAAACTACAGTGCTCAAGGTGAGCAAGCATATGGAGCAGGAGTGCAAAGGCTCAAAGCCAGGCAAAGACGGGAGACTTTGCAAATCCTACAGACCGATATCATTTATCAACCAAGACACCAAAATCCTCACAGCTGTGCTAGCCGAGTGATTATAACATTAATACACCCGGACCAAACGGGCTATGTAGTGGGCAGAGCAACAACACAAAACCTTAGAAGACTACATGCAGTAATAGATGGAACCCGGACATGGCTGGTGGGCTGCGCAGTGGTTACAGTAGATGCCAACAAGGCGTTTAATTCTGTCAGGTGGGAGTGACTGTTTGCATTCCTAAGAAGCTTCAGCATGGGAGACAACTTTATGAGGTGGATTCATATGCTCTACTCGGCCCTATGGCCAGACTTCGCACTGGTAAACATATATCGGAACAGTTCCCAATCCAAAGGGGCACAAAAGAGTGCTGTCCCTGGTCCCCATTGCTATAAATTTTGGCACTAGAACTCGTAGCAGTATTTATGAGGAAAACATTCAAAGACACAGGACTCCAGGTAGACTGGGTGCAACATGCAATATCCCTATACTCAGATATATTGTTATGCATCAAACACACCGAGGACATTCTGGAGTCGCACATAGAGGTCCTGGAGAACTTTGCTATACTATCAGGGGATCTCGATCAGCAAAACAACATCCTTATCTTTCCACTGGTGTGGGTAGATGAGAAGCCCCTCCCACACCTGGGACTACAATGGGAGGCCCATACCTTCAGGTACCTAGGAGTCAATATTCACCACAATATGAGAAACACGCATTAATATAATACACTGAAAGCAAAGTCTGGACTGGAAGCTTCCATCACAATTTGGGAGAAACTGCCTCTCAGTGATTGGCAGAACAGCCCTCTTGAAGATGATAGGCTACCCTCGCCTACTGTACGACTTTGCAAATATCCCATATCTTATAAACAGAGCCTTTTTCAAGGCCTGACTTCACTGTTAAGCAGCTTCATATGGGGATGTGGCAGAAGAACAAATTACTTACCAACTGGTAAAGTTTCTTCAACTGGATGTTCCTCCAAAGTATTCCACGTCTTTGACATGTAATGTCCACAGCTGTGCTGCTTCAGAAGTTTTTCAGCAGAGGTCGTCCTGCGTCAATGGCATCGGGTCGAAGGCCCCCGAAAGCCTCCATCGAGGGTGATGTCATTGGATGTTATAAGTAGGGTGCACAGCGCCCGTAGCCTCAGTTCATGTTTTTTCCCCTCCACAACGGGTGCCATAACTGCACATCAAGCCTCCATGACTGCACATCACATTGTGGGAACGCAAGCTGCAATAGCATAGGAAATTCTTCAGAGGGGCAGGCTGGGAGGGCGATGTGGAATACATTGGAGGAACATCCAGTCGAAAGAACGTTACCAGTTGGTAAGTAACTTGTTCTATGAATGGACTGAGAGACTCCCAAAGCAGTATCAGTGAACGGAGGAGGGAGAAGAATTTGGATATACCCAATCAGATGGCACTGCTTTACCAAAGGCCAAATCTTGACCATGTAAAGTATCCAGGGAGTAATGCTGGATAAAGGTGTGGATGGAAGACCACATTGCAGCATCACAAATGTTTTTAATAGGAACTCCCCGTTTTAGGGCTATGGAAGTAGCCACGTCCCTGGTGGAGTGAGCTCACAAACCCTCAGGAGGGTCCTTGTCAGCCAGTTTGTAACATTAAGCAATGGTGAGAATAATCCACCTGAACAAGGTCTGTTTGGTAACAGCCTGGCCCAATCGGTGTCCAGTGTATCCCACAAAAAGTTGGTCATCCACTCTGACCCTGGACATTCTATTCTTTACCAGGATGAGGTGGACGATAGAAGGCAGGAAGTATCACCTTCTGGCTCAAATGAAACTCAGACATTACCTTAGGTAGAAAGGAAGGATGTACCCGCAGTACAACCCTATCCCTGTGGAACACAGTAAAGTGTGGCTTAGATAAAAGTGCCTGCAACTCGCTCACTCTGCGAGCAGATGTAACTGCAATCAAGAAAACTGTCTTGAAGGTCAACAGTCTCAAAGGAAAAGAGTGCAAGGGTTCAAACTGACCACCCATCAAGAATGTCAAGACTAGATTCAGATCCCAAACCGGCACCTGAAAAAGGGACGTTGGGAACACATTTGTGAGTCCTTTAAGAATCTGGGTAATCAAAGGAATCTTAAAATAAGAACATTCTTCAGATGAGCGCTTGAAAATAGACAGCGCTGACAGGTAACCCTTAAATCGTACCCACTTGAAGACCCTTGTGGGACAAAGAAAGCAAGAAAGAATCATCGGAATGGAACACTGAAAAGGATCGACATTGTGTCATCTGCACCAGTTGCAAAGACTTACGCCAACAGCAACGGTATAGGGATTTGGTTGCCAGACGCCAAGCCGAAAGCAACACCTCCATCACGTCATCCAGGAGGTCCCAATCTTTATATCTCAACCTTTCAGAAAGCAAGCGTGAAGCTTGAGAGTCTTGACCTCTGGATGGAGGACCCAACCCCCCCCCCCCTCGCGGGAGAGAATATCCTCCCTGTGGGGAAGTCACAGTGGAAGACCGATTGCCTTTTTCCAGAATGTCACGGTACTACACTCTCCTGGCCCAATCCGGGGCAATTACGATCATCTGGGACCCGAACCTCCGCAACCTCCTTCGAACCTGAGGAATGACAGGGACCGGAGGAAACGTGTACAGAAGTGGGAATGACCAATCCACAACAAACACGTGCCCTAACGCACCTCTCAGAGGAAATTATCTTGAGCAATATCTCTCGCACTTCCGGTTGGCAGCGGTTATGAACAGATCCACTTGCGGGGTTCTCCAAAGGGTGAAGATCTCCTGAAATACTTCCTGAGCTAACTGCATCGCCTCTTTGTACAGCAGGACCGACCCTACACCCCCCTTTTTGCTGAGGTAATGCATGGCCACTGTGTTGTCCGTCATGATCAGGCCTCGCTTCCCGCACACAAACGGCAGAAAAGCCTTCAGGGCTAGCCTGATAGCCCTCAGCTCCAGTATGTGAAGTTTGGACTCTGACAGAGACCAACGACAGCTGGTGGTTAGCTCGTTGGCGTGAGCTCCCCATCCCATGAGGGAAGCATCCGTCACTACCATCACCTCTGGCCACGGTTGCCAAAACAGCTCTCCCTTCATCAGATTCCCTTTGCTGGCCTACCACAGAAGATCCTGTAAAACCTTCAGTAGAATCTGAAGGAGAGCCGACATCTTGCCAGAGAATTGGGACCACTGCGCCCTGAGACCCCATTGAAGGTACCTCATCCGCAGTCTGGCCTCTGGCACCAGAAAAATGCAGGATGCCATGAGGCCGAGCAACCTTAAGAATTCGAAAGCCGGAATACTTTGGGCATGTTGAAATTTGTCGATCATCTGGACAATGTGATGAGACCTCACCTTGGGTGGAGAGCACTTCCAAGGATGTGTCCAACACAGCCCCAATGTACTGGAGCTGTTGGGAAGGTGTCATATGTGACTTCTTGAAATTGAGGGACAAGCCCAGCTTGTGAAGGGAGTGGCAGGTGAGACTGAGATGACCCAAGGCCTGTTCGGGAGAATGCGCTCGGTTCAGCCAGTAGTCCAGGTAGGGGTAGACTTGAACCCCCTCTCCTGAGATACGCTGCCAACACAACCATGAGCTTGGGGAAGACCCTTGGGCGGAGGTCAACCCGAATGGCAGGACTCAAAACAAAGTGCGAGCTGCCAACAGCGAACCTCAGCTATTTTCTGTGCTTTGGATGGATCAGCACATAAAAGTAAGCATCCTGTAGGTCCAATGACACCAACCAATCCTGAAGTCGAAGGGCCTGAGAAAGAGTGACCATCTTGAACTTGTCCGTCCTGAGGAACTTGTTCAAGCGACACAAGTCTGTTAGGGAGAATTCTCATTTCATGGCTAATTTCCCTTACCTATAGAGTCCCCCAGCAGCTTTGGTGGATTTGAAGGGTTTGTTTCTTTTTACCTGCTAAGAGTGAGACTCCTTTTCCCACTCTTAAGAATTTTTGCTATGTGTGTTCTAGGCTATTTTTGTGTTTAATGACTATGGGATCTTTTCTCTCACCTATAGGAACCATCTTTATGCACATGTGTTACACAGCACCCTCCGTGCAGTGACACAGGGGTGTCGTAGCGACCCCCAAACATAGACTCCATACCCTGGGACTGACTACTGTCTCCCAGGGCATGTAAAGTCCCCATTGACTTTACTAGTCGATTTCTTTGAACTTAACCAGTACACCCCATCTTAATATGGAAGTACTGGATGGGGTTAATAGTCTTTCCCCTATGTTCATTTTCGAGAGGGTACCTTAAAGTCCCCCTCTACAAAGTTTTTGGCTGGTGGCAGTGGTTACTACCTTTTATATTCGACAGCGAATATTTCTCTATGGGATTTTCCCATTGTTCGAGGCTACCACGTTTTCTAACAGCCTCTAACATACCGCCGGTTTATTTTATTATTAACTTTACTCCGGTAGGTTTTATTTGCCAGAACTTTGATAAAACTTCTTTCTCAAGTCTTACTCCATTTTCCTAACCCAGGTCGGGGATCCTTTGTTCGTCCTTTTGGCAGGCTTCTGCCAAGAAGCCCTCCTCCTTTCGGCGCCACTGATTCTGGGGTGGGTCTGTTGTTTGGGAGGGGGAGTAGAACCCCCAGACAGAGTTGCCACAGCAACTCAGGTGTCATGATGCCTACTCCCGGAGCACCAGGCCAGGCCCAGCACCCCCGGGAGCAGGCATCATGCCCCCAGGTAAAAGCCCAGCGGCCCCTTATAGGGGCTCTTTGGACTCTGTCCTGGCGCCTTTGGCGCCAGGCTCATGTTGGACATCAGTCCTGGCGCCATAGGCGCCAGGCTCATAAAGGAAGGTGTTTTGTGCACTTACCTGATGCAGACCATGCTGCAAGATTCAGGCCTCCCTGAGACCTGAAAGGGACTATTTTTTCATTGGGGCTATTTTTCCAGTCGGGCGTGGCCAGGGAAGGATACTTACCTGGAACTACTTTGGGGGCTATTTAAGCCACGCCCAGACAGTAGCTCACGCTTCGCGTTGTTCTGCATCCAAGCAGCTGAACGCTCACCGTGTCTGCTCCTGCATCTGGTCTCCAGCCACGCCCGCCTCGATCCTGGAAAACCTGTAAGGAAAGAAGAGAAGAGAAAGGTGAAAACCAAGAATTTTATCAAACTTCTTACCTGCATCCAGAACCTTCACGCCAGCGTTCCTGAGAAAAGACTCATTTAAAAGCACCGTGTTGCTCGCTGCAGCGCCGCGCTTCTCTCACCTGTCCTCGGGAGTTCTTCTGGCTCCACCGCGACTGTCTGCACCGGTCGCCACATCTCTGCGCCTAGGGCAGAGAAGAAGAGACAAAAGGTGAGCAGAAGGAACATATGAGGAAAGCCTAATTTTCCGCCATAACCCTTACCGGTCTTCTGTTGGTGGATCATTCCTCATTTCGGGTCGGCGCCGCTACGTTGGCAGGTACCGCACCCCGGCCCCTATGGGAAAAGACAAAAGACATTACTGGAGGAATATAAAGACATTAAGAGGGATCGCCCCCATCGCTAACTCACCTGAGATTACCATCGGCAAGTCAATCCCTCAACGCATCGCCTTCATTCTGCACCTGAAATAAAGGACAGATCACAGGTTAGGAAGGCAACAGAAAAGGAGGCTCAACACTTGAACTTTTGTAATCTTCATACTTACGGCATTCCGCTCGGAAAAGTCAAGTGGATTTTGCCAGCGCCATTCTGAAAACCAGTGAAGTAACTGGACAAACACGCGCCCCTGCACCAGAAGCAGGATGGAGAGTTCATCCTTTCAAACCATAAGGTGAGCTTCAACCGGGGATTTCGGAGGAAGTTAGAGAAGAACGAAGGGGGGAAGGGGGGAGCAAGCACACTATTCTGCAGACTGTTAATCCCCTTTCTCATCTGCAGAAGGATATTCCTACGGGCCAGACAAGCAAGATTTAAGGGTCCTGTTCAGTCGGTGTTCCGAGTTCTGCGCATCACGCTCGACGAGGCCACAGCAACCCAGACTAGACAAGCGCCTCCGTGGGAGTCAGGTGAGCGTTACATCAGGTCACACTCTAACCTGATAGGCTGGAGGGTCTCTCGCCAAGAAGACCACTCCACTGTGTGAGTGACAGCTAGGCTGTATGAATGGGTCTCTTTCTACAGAAAAGCAGGGTCCTGAGGACTGGAAGAGCAAGATGTTGCCACTGGAACTACGGAATCGAAGGGAAGAGAAGCCAGAGACATCTTCAGCATCTACACCACCGGTGAAGCCCTGCCGGATCGTCCCACCACTTTTCTTCCACATGACGAGAGGAGATCTTCAGCGAAGGAGCCTCCTTCCCTTGAGCTGGTGGGGTCAATCAGTTCACCTATCGCATCCTCGGACCTGCCTTGGTCGAATCGACAGTGCCGAGCACTTGGAGACCGTATAGCCAGGTGGCTATCGACCCGGACCGCGATTAAAAGGAGCGTACCTTTTAAACTTCGTTTGGCAGCACCGCGGCTGATTTCATCCCTGGGTAGTGCAGAGACTCGAACCTTCCTCCACGATGAGAGCCTCTCTTGCTCTGTTGGATCCCTCGACCTGCAGGAACTACCAGGAACAACCGCCACCGCAGGAGCCACTTCTCCACGTTTAAGGTACATTGCTCCGCCAGGCCGCCCTTTCTCCGTGGTAGCCCTAAAGGTGTTTTAAATCCTTTAACTACTTGTAGGGTCGGCCACCCTCTCTCTTAACATTGTCTTTCGCCTTGCATCTACCTCTTCAAAAGTTTTCTACTAAAGACTTGACTGCAGCTACAAGAACATTCTTGCTCTTAAGCTCTTGGTCCTGTAACATTGACTCTGGTTCAGGCCTATTGACTCTGGCTGATTTGTTAGATCTGCTCTCACTAGATTAGTTTTCAATGAGAAATGTGTTGATGCACCTACATCTTCTAAACACCTCTTCCTTCCTACTGTTTTAACTTGTGGAGTGCCATCTTGCTCAGTTTTCATTCACTTGTCTTTTGGTTAAAGTGTTACTGTGCATTACTTGTTCACAAAACTTCAGGGAAGTGTTGTTAGGGGGTGTCTGAAGATATTTCGGTTTAACTTATACTTTCCCTCCCTTTCGTTTTCGTTGAATTGTTAGAGTGCCATTTGTAGTAGTTGGTTTTCACTATGCCGTTTTGCTCAGTTTTCACTCTACCGCAAACTTGTCTTCAATTTAATAGGGAGTTGTATATGCTTTTCTTTTGACTAAACTTAACTTACTTTATTACCTGTGATCTATGTGTTGACTTAGAAGTGTATAAAAATAAATATATATTCTCTTTCTAATACAAAGCTTTGGTCAGTGTTTTCTTGCTCCATAGTACTGTACTACCTATTGTGTCAACCCTGAATACTGCTCATCTCCCTCTTGAGATAAGTCTGACTGCTCAGCCACAGCTACCAACTAAATCTCTATGGTACAGATTGATACCAAAGGGGATTTATTGCTCCCACCTGTAGTCCTAATCTGGGGTAGTGCTCCCTAAGGGAACTGCCCTGGATTCTGTCTAACAAAGTCCAAGATGGGTCACAGTCCTCCGTCTTTCTTGGGAATCAAAAAATATGGGGAATACCAACCCCTGTTCCTCTCCGCCACAGGCACTAGTTCTATAGCGCCTTTCTCCAGCAGGGTCAAGCTTTCCTGCACAAGGAGCGGATACGGAATCTTCAAAGAGAGTTTCCCCGGTGGATTGTCGTGAGGACGATTTGGGAAGGGTAGGCAGTAGCCGTGGGCTATTGTTTATAGAACTCACGCATCTGGAGTAATGGCTCGCCACTCTTCGTGATGCTGAGACGGTCTGCCCCCAACTGGCTAACAATGAGACTAGGCCTCATAACTGTTTTGGAGTGGCTAAAGGCAAAGAGGCAGCTCCTGAGCGGCTTTGGCACCACGTCTTCGTCCACCGCGAGTACCCTTACGGTGGCCCCTTTGACTGGCTGCTCCTCTCATTCTACCAAAAGAGGTGTAGTAACGAAAGGAACCTCCTCCACTGCTGTCCCCTAGGACGAAAAGGCAGAGGTTGACACACAGCTGCACCCAAAGATTTAGCAGCTGCTTTGGAGGTCAGCAACCTCTCAAGGCTCTCGTCAGCCTTGCTGCCAAACAAATGGGAGCCGTCTAAAGGCAATGTTGAGAAGACGGGCCTGCACATCAGACTTCCGCATCCACGCACACCTGCGCATCATGGTGCTCACAGTCATGGACTGGCTGACACTATCTGCTGTGTCCAACCCAGACTGAAGGGATTCACACATGGCATCCTTGCCATCCTGCACAATAGCAAGGAACCCATCCCTTTCTTCCCCTTCGGGAAAATGCTCAGCCGCCAGAGAGACAATTCCACAAAGTGTGCGAAAACTTGGCCAAGGCACAGGTGGAGTTGGCCGCACCAGGAGCATCAAAAGTCTCCAATTCCACATCAGACCTCTCCTCATCCTCAGATATTCTGTAGAGAATGAAAGAATTCACTCCTAGGCACAGAGGTAGCCCTGGAATCAAGAGGAGGCCGCACAGTCTTAGACAGAGCCTTTCTCTGAGGATCCACAGCTCTAGGGACCTCCACCGGAAAATTCAGGCCTGTAGACCCAGATGGCTTACATGACGGAAACCGTGACCCGGATCTGGCACGTCTCTGGTGATCTACCTCAACCTTGTCCTAACGGGACCTCTACGGATCCCGATGTTTATCGCGCCAACTGCCTGGGGCATGCGAGCGTCGGACCGAGAACGTTCCCTGCCGGCTTCAACCAACGGCGTGGACAGGACAGTGCCCTGGGATTGAAAAACCACCAGCATTTTCTCCCTGAATGCTCCCACTCCTCCGGAGTAGAGGATTTAGTGGGGCAAGCCGCTTTCCTTGCAGAGCCATCATCCGATGAGGACGGGGAAAGCGACTGGTGATGCTGCTTCCGTGAGTGCCTCGATGAGGAGTACGAGTGGCGCGAACCACTCCGGGACCGATATCCCCTGGACTGCCCCCGACGGAGAGCGTCACCCCTCGAATTGTCGGTGGAAAGACCAGTAGTCTTTTTGGATTTACAGGGTTTGGATACCCGACCTACCTGCAACTTCGCTTTACGCTCCCGCAAGGCCTTGACAGTCAACGACTGGCACTTCGAGCAGTTGTCCGTGTCGTGGCTCTCGCCCAGACACAAAAGCAGATACAGTGCAGGTCCATGATATCTTGGACTTATAGTACCTGCACTTTTTAGAGCCCGACCGCGGGGTCAGTGGGGTAGAAGAAGAAGACATTATCAAAGAAGATAACACGAGGCGCGCCGAGTTCTCGAAGAAAACACAGAACTGAGTCTACGGGCACCGTGCGTCCTTCTTATAACATCCGATGACGTCACCCTCGACGGATACCTTCGAGGGACATCGACCCGACGCCATCGACGCAGGACGCCCTCTGCTGAAAAATTTCCAAAGTAGCACAGCTGTGGACATTAGATGTCAATGATGTGGAATACGTTGGAGGACACAATCCATTCGAGGAAGAGTAGAAGAGTAGCCATTAATGTCCTATGTAGAGAATACGCAGGGGGGGGGTTGCGTTTCCCACACTTGGAGCTGTCCTGCCAGGTAGTAAAGTTCAAACATGTGTTAGAATGCTTAGCTGACTCAGAAACAGACAAACACATCCGGATGAGCCTGGTATAGCCCTGTTCCTCTTAAAATAATTGTTGTGGCTAGGAAAGATGAGGATTGTAGACCCGGCAGGTCTGCTGTAGTTGGGTAGGCAGATATGGTCCAGAACCAATGTGTTACTAAAACTGGGAGAACCCTACTCCCCCCAGATCTCCCTGGCAGCAACACACAGAGATACAAAAGAACACTTATTTCAGAGAAGAAAGCACTGGGAGAAAAGGGGTTAGTGATGATAGGAGACTTCTACTCCTCAGTAATGCTCCTAACTTTCAAGATTTGAGGGAAACAGTTGGGATACGGGCCAGTTCATAACATATGCTACAATGATGCACACACTTAAAAATAAATGGCCAGACTTCTCAACTCAGGGACAATGCGATAATGGGACTGTTATATGACATGTCGCAGGGCGGGCAAGCAGTATCTAGACTGTATCAAGGATTGCTGGAAGCGTTGCACAGGGACCTGCTCAAAGGGAAAAGATCATGGGAGATAGAGATAGGCAGGGAACTCACGGAAAAGGGAGTTGTCAGAAGCGATGCTATACCCAAAGAAAGTATCAACAAATGCCAGAATAGAACTGACCCAATACTACACATTCCATAGAGCATGTATGACCCCACAGATGGTATCGCGTTTTCCAAATGCGGAGGTAAAAAGATGTTCATGGTGCGGAGTAGAAAAAGCAAATATAGGACACATTTTCTGGTCCTGCCAAGTAATCCGAGAGTTCTGGCTAGAAATGGAAGCAAAACTGAAGAAGGGGGCATAACAGGCTATGAATGGTTGCCAGAAGCATGGCTCCTGGGGGTATACAAAAGGTCCAAAAAAGGCTAAGCCAATGAATAGAATGATAGACTTGGCCTGGGTATTGGCAAAAATGAGAATAGCAATGGCATGGAAGACACAGGAGGGCCCACATATAGAAAGATGGTGGGAAGACCTAAAGAGATGGCCCACGGAGGAGGCTGTGGTGTGGTATGAAGCACTGCAACAGGGAAGGAAGGACAGCTCAGATGATATACCGACCTGGAATTCACCTCCGCTGATGACAAACCCCCATGAGAAAACAGGCATACAGGACATATGCACCGATGTAAGGAAGGGAAAAACTTGAGAGGGGGGACGGAAGCCAAGAGCTCATCAGAAGACCTTGAATACCTATCGGACAGTCGACTAGAATAATTCCAAGCGATGACAGCCAAGTTTACAGTTCTAGTTTGAGTTGGGGTTAGGGAGGGATTTGGGGAGAGGGAGAAAGTCATATGTAATATGTGAATATCTCGAACGTGATGATGTAGGGTAAGAGTGTAAAAAAATTACAAATTAATAAACATTTATTTTTTTAAAAGACGGCACCCAGTTTTTCCTTGGTTAGTTTAGTGTAAGGGACGGAAATAGTTTTGGACACAGGACAGTGGACACATTATTTGATGAGATATCCTGACAGAGTCCTTAGTGTTTTGTTGAGGTCGGGCAACTGCTCATAGGAATAGGGCAAGATATGTTTTTTTCTTCTTTACTTTTATAATAAAAGTCTTTGCCAACAAGCATGCCACCACTGCGTCAGACTCGTACTTCGGCACCCTTACACTATACAGATGGAGAAAGTTTGAGGAATGGTGCAGGGGCAGAGGTGACGATCCTGTGCTGTGCCCCAGTTCATTGGTTTTGGAGTTCTTGCTGTCCTTGGCTAGACAGGGCTGCAAGTGGGCATGATCAAGGGTTACTTGGTTGACCTTTCAATTTTCAAGATGTCTCCAGATCAAGGTTACATTTTTCATGATGCCACTAGTTTACCAGTTTTTCAAAGGCTTAAAGAACATGCCTCCACCTGATGCAATTTGTTGTTTCCCCATGGGACTAAATCTGTCCCTTTCGTTCCTCGTGGCGTCTCCTTTTAGCCCGTGCATTCGTACTTGCTACAGCACTTTATTTTAAAGGCCGTGTTCTTAGTTACAATTACGTTTGCACAACAAGTTAGCACGATGCAGGTTACTTTTCTTTTTTTGAAGGAGAAGTTCACTGTTCGGGCCAGGCCTTTGTTTGTGCCTAAAGGAGTTTCATATTAATCAGCAAATTGAGCAGCTGGTTTTCTCCCCCTGCCCCCATCCTTCCATGAAGGAGGGTATATTGCACAGGTTAGACTCTGGGAAAGTGTTGAGTTTTTACGCAGCCAGGAAGGAACAGTTTCTTATGGTATGATCAGCGTTTCATTTCCTTCTTTAAGGCTTGAATGGGTCGAAAAGTGACCAAACCTACCACGTTGGCTAGTACTTTTCAGAGTGCTATAAAAAGGCAAGCATGGAGGTGCCAGGAGGACTTAGTGCTCACTCCACCAGGGGAGTGCCAGTGTCATCAGCATTGCAGAGGGGGGTACTGCTGAGAGGAATACAACAGGCAGAAACTTGCTTTTCACAGTACTACAGCCATTTTGGTCAAGCGGTCTTGAAGAATTTTCTGTTGTAGATTCGCTTTCAGCAATCCTCCGATCTCTGGGTACAGCTACAGCATCAAAGCACAACACGCCATAACAATAGCTACTAATCACATAGCACACATCACAAACTGAGTTGTCCCCACGTTAACGAATGATAAGGGCCATTAGAACCTCCCCCAGTTCCACTCCTGCAGTCAACCTCTAATGGATGAAAGGTTCAGACAATCAACACAGGATTCAAACTTGTGGTCTACATATCTATGTGCAAGTACAGACTTATCTGAGCTATTATATCAGTTGATAATTATGGGATGCCTTACACATCTCTAGTTACATGATTCATTATTTCTAACTCCAATCAATGTCCATTGCAAATACACCTGTGAGAAATCCCATGCACTGATGTGCAGGAGAAGCAGAACATTGCCACAATCATTTGCCCGTTCGCCCGCCCAATCATGTGCTCACCCGTCCCTCTTGCTTCACACCCTGAAATTGCTTAACAAGGGCAAAAGATGAATGTCTGGTTTTGTACATGCAATGGTAAACACTGTTAGAAATTGCAAATACAATTAAATTGTTAGGATCCAAAATGCTCATGAACTAATCATTAATTATCCTACAAAAACGAAACCATTCAGAATGTCAGATGTTATTGAGCTTACCTGTGGGTTAAAAAATCCAGTCATCCAAAACTGATTTGGCCGACCATCAAACAGCCAAGTGCGAAACTGCTGATTTCTCTCTAGTAGCTCCGTGAACCAGAACCCCAATGTTGCAGATTCCCAAGAGATTTTGAACCACAGTTTTGGAATCCTCGCATCATACATATTATCAAGGGCATCCCTCAAGTCTTCAGACATTATAATGGTTCCTGGAATAAAACAATTGATACAACCATCAATGTTATCCCTCAGTATCAGATATCCCCAGGAAAAGGAACTCTATGTCAACACTTGTTGAACTTTGTGGTGGTTATGAACAAATTGACCAATATTTTATCATGAGCATCTTAGCAGATGGATCAAATACAAATAAATGCACATGTAACCAATATGTTCTTACTAAATGCACCATCATCAATATATCATTTGTCTACAATGCTTAGAAATTACATGGTTGGCTATTCACATAGGCCTTGCATGCTATCGTAATACAGAATTCTGAGTTGCAGCAATTATTTGCTGATACTTTAATGAATATAACTTCTCCACAAACTCAGTCGATTCAAAAAAAGCTTTTATTTTTTCCCAAAGTTTTGTTTACAGATATTCCTGCATGTTTTTCAGGTTTAATTCATCAGCCTGAGTTACAGAAATAACTATTTTTTTGTATCCTTCAACGTACTTTTTAATGATCGCAAATCAGTAATGTATGTGAACAGTGGGCGGATAAAACAACTTTACTACTACAAACATAATAAAATACATAGAAACTGCACTGCTACTTTGAGATCAGTCATTAATTACATACGAAATTGAATTCCACTGCAACAATATACAAAACTGGTTGCAGATCATCTCTGTGTTTGGCAACGTAGCTCTTTTCATAAGAATGAAACATCGCTGCATGTTAGATTAAGCCAGAATGGCGAGTTTGGTGGCCGTGCAAGTGTGGTAATGGGGCACTGTTCAAGCGAATAGGTCTGAGATTAGTGTGGTCCTTTTAAGTGGATGAAGGCCTTTCCCATCTAGTACAGCCGGCCAAACTCGCCATTATGGCTATTTCACATCCCGCTCCGACGTCCATGTTGCTAAATATGTTTTCTTATTAGCAAAATCTGGCTGCTTTGAACAAGCTATGCAGTACTCCAGATAAGCTTTTGAAGTGGGAGTATTTTACTCCCTATTTTTTAAAGTTGGAAGTAAAATGATTTTTATGAGAGTCAAAAATTAAGACCATTAGCTTGTGTGAGTGAGTAAAATATGTTTTACCTGTAAAAGAGAAATGTTTTGTAATACATATTTTTTGCACCAATTTATTCATGCACATTAAAAGACTACCCATGTTTCCTCTATTTAAAAAAACTACAGATCTACAGAAAGGATGTACTTCTATATCGAACAACAATGCTTACCAGTCCGGTATCAGTATCCTATCTTGGGGCCCACACACAAAAACAAAAATTGA
The DNA here is from genome assembly GCF_040938575.1 of Ambystoma mexicanum. NCBI lineage: Eukaryota > Metazoa > Chordata > Amphibia > Caudata > Ambystomatidae > Ambystoma > Ambystoma mexicanum. Next base: position 117,263,611 of record NC_090933.1, read on the forward strand.
AATCGGGAACAATGCATTTTGACCCACATGTTACTGATTTGCTGTCCCTTAACATGAGGAGGCCAATACAAAATCCAGCTCAATGCCACAGCAGAGTGCTACATAATGATCGGCCTATCGGAGATGAGTCATCATGCACCATTCACCATAATCACTTGAATCAGGGTCAAGGGGACAATGGCTCTTACAGACCACCAGATATTTACGCAGCATCACAAGATCACAGTGTATCTGCTCCCCCACTTCCCCTTCCCAAAAACGTGCTTGTTTCTGTCGGATCCCGCATTTGGTATTCAGTTTGTGCAGTGATGGATGAAGACCACCACATCAGCTATGTCAATGTTCTCGCTGTGCTGTGGAGCGTATGCAGGCGCAGGCGTGTTTGTGAGGAATGGACTTCCTCGGTGAATCAGCCACCTCGTCTCTTGCTGTGGCGCATGTGTGCGTGCGTGCATCTGTGTGGAGTAAACTGCCACCTTCCACAATGTATCAGCTGCCATTGCTGATCAAGTAATGTGAATATTGGTACAGCCAAAGAGGAAAGCCTTCTCTCAGAGTTCATCACTGGAAGGGATTTGCATGCACACTTGCATAAACTAGAAGGGCGGCGGGTTTGTCCATTTAAGACTATTTTCTAGATGTTTCAAAACGTTCACTATGTCGTCCGTAGGCGAGAATGGGCACCAGGTCTGAGCAAAAACGATGAGAAAAATCAATAAAACTGAATGCATATGCATGCACACAGATCAATATATAAGGCCACCAGCCATTCACAAAGCAAAGTAGACTGATTTATAGCCTAGTCTGTGATTTGGGTTTGAATAAAAACAAGCGAAAATAGCTAACTAGAAGGTAAATACAGTTAGGAGTTATTGTCTAAGTCATCACTGACGTGGGCATAAAAAAAACCTGGGGCTTCATTACAAGGTTGGTGGTGTGGGAAAAAAGTGGTGGTCATTCCGTTACTGCCACTTTTCATGCACCGCCAAATTCCAAGTTTGGCGGAATAACTACCAGCGGAATTACGGAGTGGTATTCCGACAAAAATCTCCAATGGAGTCTTGGACTCCATAATTGGGGACTAACACCACTTAACCACCACTTGTAACCCCATGGTAAACCCACGGGACCGTGTAGCGGTAACAGTAATTACGTTTGGTGGTATCCCGGAGGATTGCCTGCCGGAATATCGCCAAACGCGTAATGAGGCCCCTGATGTTTTATGGGTATAGATGGACTCCACAGGATACAATAAAATAAACTTGTGTGACCATCCTTTGCAACAGGTATTCATGAAGATGTTGATTTGTATGGCAGCCATATACGATGTTGGTAATTTCAGGATGCTGAGGCAATGACGGGAGTTTGAGGATTGTGGGGTATTTGGCATGAAGAAGTAACGATAGGAAGGGGAACATCTAGCTAGCATTTTAACAGCAGCACCAGTATTGCAGTCTGCTTGGGCAGTTAGAGAAAATCATTAAAACAGAGCAAACAGGTTTTTTTTTTTTTCAAATAAAGTCCCTATGCACACTAGCAGAAATATGAATCCGTTTTTACATGCATCCGTGGGATGCAGAAGTAGTTTATTAGGGAACGATGTCCCAAACGTCTCTGAAAGTTCATTTTATTTATATGCTTGCATCGCGCCGGAAGCCCGCGGGCATCAGGGCGCGTGGAACATAAAACACATAACGAACGAATGAACAATCAGTTCAGCTGGTTCTGACAAAAAGAATTAGAATTACTGGCGGACGCCGACTCGGTATTTAAGGATTTCCCAAATGATTTCTTAGATACACTTGTAGCCAACTGCAAAGATTTGGCTGTGTCCATTACCACGTTCTCAGACGTTTTTGTGTCCATACAAGAAACGGTTTCCATTAGCGGTTTACCGCAATTTCCATGCAAGCTTCTATTCATACGCTCAGTCTGGTATATATGTCACGGGCAGTAGAAGAGAATGGTCTTTAAGTAATAGCGTCTTGAAGATTAGTTTTTGTTCCACAAGGATCCACTCAAGGAAGCCGAGTGTGTGAGGTATGTCCTCTGAGATTGTAGCCCTCTGCTACACTTGCTGCCCTGCTTTGGGCCAGCTGTAGTTGCTTTATCATTGCCCTGAGTGTTCCTGTATCTAAGGCATAAGCGCAGTCCAGTCGTGTTTGGAGGGTGCTCTTATGGCTTGCTCTTTGCTTTGCAGCACAGGTAACAGGAGGACCATTTTCAGAAGGTGCAGCTAGAAGTGAACCTTTAAGCTTAGCTCTGATCCTAGACTAACCTTTCTCGCTCTGTTGAACAGCCTAATGCCCATATGTGTAGCTTTGTTCACTGGTGTAGCGAGTTTGCCCAGGATTTCTGCCCGTGTGAAAGATAAGTGGGGCCCGACTGGAGATCTTATGAATAAGGACCTGGACATACGCTATTGGTGATGATCCACTGTTGTATTTCAGTTAAGCAAGATGTTACGATAAAGTTATCAATGGGGTTTTCCCTTAAAGTGGACATAATGTTCATGTTGTGTAGAGTTGAAAGGATTGTATATGTGTCTTCATGATGATAGAGTTTCATATAGACATTGAACAGCCAAGTTGGGAGTCATGGGGCTGCATGGAACTCAGCAGGTGTTTGCTTAGGTAAAAGGAAGTGCCCAAGGTGTACCAGTGTTTCATGCAGAAAGGGGACTAACCAGCCGAGTACCATGACACCATTGCCCACCCTCTGCTTCATTTGGAGCTTTGGGATGATTTGGTCTGTATCATAAGCACCAGATAAGTCATGTATGAGGACTGATGCAGAGTGGATTTATGTTATTAGAAGTTGATCCCTAATATCTAGTCATGTTGATTCAGTGCTCAGTTTTGACCTGAAGCCTGATTGCTGGCGATGTAATAGTCGCCCTTCTTCGCTATAATTTTGTAGTTGTGGGTCATTGTTCTTTTTTAGTATTTTTGAAGGAAAGTCAAACTGGCGGTTGGAAGAAAGGCTATTTTTAGTATTGGTTGATGGCCATTTTAAGCATTTGAGATATTAGGTCTTCACCAAAGGGAGCCTTGCAGAAGTCTGGGATTGCTAGTAACAGCATCATGAGAACGGCTTCTCATACGTGGACTTGAACAGTGGATACTATCAGAGCGGTATGTAGATTTATGGTGTGCCGAACCACCCCAGGGTAGTCAGATACACAGGCAGAGGCGTATTTCAGGTTTCTGCTGCCCTAGGATTAACTAAGTGCATGTACCCTTTCCCCAATTTTACTCCACCTCTGTCAGACTCTGCGTCGTCACCAGATTCCAACTCTTCAATAAACTCTGTCCGCCTTGGCCCCACTACTCCCTTTCACCCCCATTGTGTCACCCATTTTGGCACCATAACAATGATATTTTAAGGCTGCAGGGATTAGAAAGTTTTTACTTGAATTCTATTAATTCAAACCTGTTATTTTCTATTATGTGTTAGTTAAAAGAGTGTTTCAGATCTCTGCAGCGCAAGATTTTCAGAAGGCAGCGTGTTCTACAGTTGAGTGCACTCGAGGTACTTGTTGCGGGCAATTATCTACTTTCGGTTAGATAAGAAAACAATCTTTTACAGGAAACGATCTGAACATAAACTGTCTGCCAACTGGACCCAAGCGAGGGAAGGTTGGAACAGAGAATTTTGGTTTCAATGCCAATATCTGGTTTCTCACGAGTTGCCTGCTGTCACCCTATGAGAAGCACCTAGGATGGTCTGTAATATGAATGTTTCAGGCAACATAAGTACATTTCTACATGCAGTCTTGTCAAGCTTATACATGAAATATGCAAGTGGCACACGTGTATCTTGTAAAAAATATTGAATACAAATAACAACTCGTGGTTACAGCTCTGATGTTAGCGGGGGCAAAATGGAAATAAGGCAAGTTGCCATCTGCTGTCGGTTGGAACACCATCAAAAGATGGCACAATCACAAGTGACATTTCTCAACACTGCCTTGGCATAAACACTTCAGTAGAGTAATGAAAGTGGGAGAAGGGTCTTGGAACCTTTGGCTGTGCATTCTCACTGTGGAGTAATGGATGAGGGCGACCCTGAACATTCATGGGTGGGAAGAAACAGCATTCCTCGTAGCTACGCAGTAGAGGCAGCTTTCATTACAAATTAAGTGGTTCAAACCGTTTACATCCTTGGCGTTTGCGCCACTGTCCAAAATGCCCAACACTGCAAGAGTAAAACTGAGCGTTGTGTCAGGCGTTCCAGCACAATACCTTTGCGGGTATGGGTTGGGATATGGGTCCTGCCAGCTTGCGTTTACGGCAATTTAAAAAAATGTTTGTTAACTTGGTTTCGACTTTAGAGTAAAAGTCCAAACTTGTATTTAAAATCAAATTAATGTAAAAGTTACTTATAAACGTAACTGTTATGGATTGTGTGGCATACTGGGCATGCAGTCGAATGTCCTCAAATAGACATGATAAGTCGTCCAGTGATGCCAACTGCCCGATTAGCTCTGGGCAGCTTCTATAAAGAAGGTTGAACTGATGGCTTGATGGGGCACCACATCAGACCTTTCTTTTTTACAGCTGTGAAAGAGTGTGTACCTTTGGCAGAGAGTTTTTGTTCTCTCTCACCCTTGTATTGCTTTGGGTATCCTTTCACAGGTTTGATGCACTTGCACGTTTAGATTTACTCTTTGCCATTTTAACTTCTGTTCAATCTCTTTATGCTTGCACCTTTTGGGAGGCTACAGACTTCCGAAATGTGGGTCTGGGAGGGAAAGTAGTGCTTGCTTCTGAACATCATTTTGTGCCCACCTGTGGGAATTCTGTGCATGACTTAAGCATAAACGTGTATTCAATATTGCTAAATATGCATCATTTTAATCCTTACTTTTCTGGAGGGAATCCCTCATATTTTCAGCTTATTGTAAATATGTCTCTGGACACAGGGACACTAGGACACTAGCCTCCAAGTAAGAGGCAGGTTCCATGTGTTAATATCCCTGCAAAAATATTGCAATACAAAAATATCGCTATATTTTTCCGGTGATATTGAGCCATGGACCCTGCGGGGGACACCCCCGCAACCCCTGCATTTTTTTTTAATGTGCGGGGGACACCCCTGCAACCCCTTCTCTCACAAATTATCCCCCCCAAAAATATTGCCTATGGCGAGACAGACGACGATATGTACGGCCATATTTTTGGTGGGGATAATATGTAGGGATACCAAGAGGAAGGCCTCTTTCCCTACAGGCTGCCAGAACTTCGCCAGGGCAGTGCAGAAAGACCAAAGCTGGACAATCAGATACATCAGAGACTACCTGCGAAACAGGAAGTCCGGTGAGGTTGGCAACTTGTTCCCCTCAGGATGCGTGTTTAAGGGCTATCAGGTAATAATATCCATATCGCCGGGAAAAGGTGGTGGCGACATTATATAGGGGACCATATATATATAGGGACAGGGGCAGCAGGGGTTGTGGGGGTGTCCCCCGCTTCCCATGAAAAAGAAAAAAGGATTTGGGGGTTGCAGGGGTGCCCCCTGCATGTTCCATGTAATAATATCCCCACAAAAAACAGCAATTTTTCGGCAATTTTTTTGCATGGCGATATTTTTGAGGGGACATTATTACATGGAACCGTTTAAGGGTACTGGGGCCAGCATCATCAGCTCAGCGAGTTAAGCACGAGCCTCAGGCATCTGCTCACCCTGCAATCAAACGTTCGACTCTGGGTAATGTTGATTTGCCCTTCATCCTCCAAAGCCAAAGCAAGTACCATTACATTTGGGTAATAATAATAACCGCATTTATTTTAGTGCCTAAACAGCAGAGTGATGGCATGAAGCGCTATAGAATAGCCTGTTTGTACTGTTTTGAAGTATGTTAGTGATGAAAGCCTTTGGATTGTGTGGGTCTCCGTACTGCAACAATCAAACCCAGAGAGAGCCCGTCCCTGCACCCTGGCTGCGGGTCACATTTCTGGAATAAGAACCTGTGGAGTACAACTGTCAGTATTGGATCTGGCCAAATGACTGACGGCTTCGCTGGCTCCGAAAAATTAAGTGAAAGTCTTTTTTGCAGCCAGAGCGTGCGACCTGTAATTTAGGATTTGGTATTCCGATTTCTGAGAAGTTATTTACCTTTCTGAAAAGCCTGACTGATTTAATGGTGTCTATCAATTTGGGCGCTAGCAAAGGATTTCTGAGCTGCGCTGACTGCTTTTAAAAAGCCAGTCAAAACTAAGTCACCTCCGTCAGGGCAATATATCACATAGAGAGGCCCGCGTGTGCGTCTTTGATACGCAGAATAGAATATGATGGAGCGGGCACCACCAAAAATGATTTAAACAATTATATTCTGGAAACGAATGGTATCTGGTGCAAGCCCGAACCCACACTGCACACTGTGGAAACAATAACCAGCCAAATCTGCAGGGAACCGCCAGTCCCCCTCCCCCCCAGTGCTGGCTACATCCAAGTAGTGAGAACTACAGCAAATTATTTTTAACGGTACAACATATATGCCACTTGATCCTTTGTAGTGGTTAAAAAACACATTTTATATTATGATGATGATTTAGACCGTGCACCTTACCAGTTGCATGGTCTCCATTCTACACCTTCTTCAATGTTGAGTGACAGACAGTATTGTACAATGCGTTTCAGTCCCTTATGGTCCTTCATCAGGGCATGGTCTGACATGAAGACGTGCCAAAATAGACTAAGAATATCGGCTCCTTTGCTAACTGTTTGGGGTTATGCCACAGGTGTCTTGTGGCAAATGGTGGCACAATCTCGTTTACAACAGGAGTTGTATACTCAAGTGTAGAAGGAGCTACATTTGAGTCTTAATTTGCTGCTTCTGCTGTAGTCTTGTCGGATTCTCTCTTTGATGTGCTGTGTGCAAGTGAGACAGCATCTGTGCCAACAACCCCCACGTGAATGCACCACTCACTAATGCCCACGTGTACACACAGGGCCTATTGGTGAACTACAATGATAAATAGTCATCAGTGCACTTTGCGGCAGTTCTTGTACGGATAGGCAGTGCACATTTTTATAGTGAATTGGCACTATAGGGTTCCTGCAGATTCTTCACAAAACCTTGAACGCATTGCAAAGAAACACTTATGTTTTTGTCTCCACACTTAACACAAAGGGGAGCAGGTCCTAATTCCTAGTTTGGGGTGCATAAAGCTGCACACATTTAAGCCATCCAGCTTCTGAGCTCTATGAGCTTTCCTTCATACTGGTCGCTGCACAGCGCATTTGATAGAAGTTTACTCAAAAACAGCATGTTTGTTTTCCAACTAACCCCTTATTTTTTCATAACCGAGACAAGGGATGCCCTAAGCATACCGAACACTACGATAACTTGTGTAACTCTTCCAATGTACAGACATTTGCAGTACTTTGTGCATGAGCAATCCGCATTAGCACCAGAGCAAACTGCGATTGCGTTTGCAAGCTTTGCATCGTGGCAACTGCAGTTGGGAAACGTGCAAAGTCTGCCCCAGTGCAAAAGGAATTGTTCCAGTGCATTTCTTCACCATGGCAAATTTCCCACTAGTGCTAGCACTGGGGCAAACACTGACCTGGTGAAAAAAAGCATTGAACTCGTGTTTACTGCACTAATTTTTGCTCAATGCTAATTGCACCAGTGCAACGTTTCTTTAATACTGCTCTAAATTGTAATATTGCCACAAATGTCACTTTTCATTCTGGCATAAACAATAAGCACAATAATAGACGTCTTATCTCGACTGCTTCAAATTAAGAAAATGCAAAGGGTCAAACAACTTTTGTCTTAATCTCTCACTGGAGAAACAATGTTATCACCATTAAGAATTAACCCTTCCAATTCTGGTGTTTTCGAGGAAGTGCCTATTGAGATGGCACCTGTGCACAAACTGGGGGAGAAACCTAAAGAGACAAAAATGTGTTATAAGGGTCCAGGTCCAGCGCTGTCAAGGGGGGCGCACATACTAGTTAAGGTAACATGGTGACGTAAAAGTCACATGGTGGTTGACATTGGGAGTGGTGATGTCTGAGGAATTAGACCATCCGCACGCGGAGTGTACGCTAGCCTGGGCTTTTTTTTTTTTAAGTTTTGTAATTCAAATGAATAAAGGGAGATCAACCTCAGAAAATATGTGGGGCTAATGGCATGGCAAGCCCAATTAAAATATAAAAGTCTCCATGGATCCACACTGTGCTATTGTAGTTCTGTGTGGTGGCAGCGCATAATGATGAGTCAATTGAAGCAGGCCAGCGAAGGGGCCTGTTCACAGAACACAAGGGACAGGAAACACCAACACCCGTTTGATATGACGCTAGCTCCCGTCCCTCTGAATGAAGGGCAGTGAATGGCATGTCTGGAACAACTTCCCTGCAGGGAGACCCCCTTTCAGAGGGAAGAAATATGTGAATTGATGGAGACAGAACGTCTGTTCTTGCCACAACCTTCAAGGGAGACCTGAGCTCTGATCAGGAGCCACAGAGAGCTCAATTAACCAGAGAAACACTTAGTCCCACCCATCCTCCCGTCTGTTGTGGATCAAAGTAGTACATGTTGTCACCCTTTGCCTTTCCTGTTGTAAAGCACTCTGGTTATGACCTCACACGTAACAGAGGATTGTTGGTGGGGACCCAGGATTGGTTCCTTAAGGGAGGCTTAGCCTGCACCAATCTGGGGGCCCATTAGGCTTTAAAAGAGGGTTGAGCCCCTCTTTCGGCAGATCATCTGACGACTTCGAATGGAGTAAGGAGGACTCATTTGGACCCCAGCTGAAGGTACAGTCTGCCTTACAGCTTACGCCAATGAAGGAAGGCCAGGATTTCCAAAAGTGAAGCAAGATTGCCTCCCCTAAACATCTCCCAGGGAACAGAGGGAGATACCAGACTGAGAGGACCCATCCAACAGCTCGAGAACTCGTACCGAGCCAGGACACAGCATGCCCTGCTAGGTTCTGCCAGCAGGCTTCCTAGGTGGGAAGTGCCAGATAGCCTCTGAACAAAGGACACTGCCGTTGCCTGCAAACACTCTCCTCAGCTTTGGGCCATCCGCCTTAAAGGACACAAGCCCTGCAAAGAAGCTAGGAGGAGTGCCACAACAAGCATCAACCAGCATCCATTTTAAAGGACATTTTTGAGGCAGTCAAGCCCTTAAATCGCAACTGGCTGCACCACTGACTTATCACGCTGTAGCCACTAAAGACATCCAAGTCGCCTCAACCAGCATTCCAGATCCGCCAACCAGCACAGAGACATCGATTCTTGACCACAAGCCACTGTGTAGGCCAGCCTACAGCCGTCCGTCCTGCCTCGCTTATAGATCTGCCTGATACCAGCAGCTGTCTCCCATCTTGAAATCTGTTGCAGGAGCTGCAAAGCGTCCTGCAACCGATTTGACACTGTCGAGAATCAAGATCATCTCAAGCACCAGGTACATTGTGGTTCTGTCCCCCTGGTCCTTCTCCGAAGGCCCCTAGTGACATTTATGACCCCTTGCTCCCTTGGTGCTGAAACCAAATAACCTTGAACAGTTAAGACTGATTTGATACTGACAGGAGGGTAGTCTGTACAACAGAGTGCATCACTTTCCTTCATGAAACGGTCTGTCCTCTGTGTTCCTTTACAGGGTGGCCAGTATTTTGTAGTGTGCCAGAACAGTCTGTTGTAATACTAATAAAGTAGAAATTTGTGTACAACCTTGACTGAACAGTCCCTTTTATCATTGGGTAATAATTGTATTTTAGGTATGTTAAAACTAACCAACGATCCACGTTACCAAAATTGGACAAGGAGGTTTATAATTTACTTGTGTTTTCAATCTGTTCAGATACCTTCTGGTGTACTAGAGGTGTGGGGCTGATTGATGGTTTTGAAACCAATATTCATCCCTGGACCATTGGTGCCCCGGAGGTTGATTTGTCACAATGTCAATGCACATGGGCAGGTAGTACAGATATAAAGCTCGATTCCCAGAGCATTTTCCTATGGGATTGTGCCATTGTAAAACGCTTATGTGAATCAGGCTCTCAGTGTGTTAAGACAACGGAGCTGGAGCAGAGCAAAAGGTCACACGGGGGAATGGAAAGGAGGGTGTATATGGGGTAGTTGTAGCGCAGACATAGGGGTGGCGGTGTGCACTGCCTTATGAAGTATTGTGGTAGGGGGCTTTTGAGCAATGTCTGAACATCAGAGAGGCCATGCTTTTAGGCCCATGTTCGGAAAGCATTTTTGTAGATAATTCATATTCAAGGGCTGCAGGCTTTTGTGATAGCAAGGTTCATTTTTGAAGACTCAGCCGAAACTGTGCACAGTAATGTTGCAAAACCGACATTTCTAGGGGAACACAGTCCTATCAGAGTCTCTCCATGAGATACTTTCGAGGCCACAGAGCTTGGCACCTGGCTGTTCAAAGAGAATTGGCAGGGAAAAAGGAACCAAATACATTTAATTCAAATATATTCACAGCTGTTGGGGTAGATTTTAGAAGCACGCCTGGAATCGAGGCATGAGAAGAGAGCTGGGGTTGGGGTTGTGGGGCGCACGACAGGAAACCAATCAGTGGAGAAAGGTTTTGGTGTTCCTAGGGTGCAACATAATAAAATGTACTTGCTGATATCCACGGGGCACATCATTGTTCAGACTCTGTGAGAAAGTCTCGCCTTGTGCCATCTCAAGATGCCATGTCCAATCAGTACTCAGCAGGTTATCCATTTGTATGTTGGACAGTGTCAACTAATGAAGTGTTATTCAGCTCATCAGAACAATAACGTAATTGCAGGGCGTCTGGGAAAGTTTGTGACGTCATGAGGAGTGTAGATGTGATTTTGTTCTAAGAAAGGTTCCATCCAATAGGGGTCATTTAAGGTAAAGGATACTATAGGGGTCTGACGTATTTCCACCAATCAGCTACATTTTTGGGGCAGGTCACAGAAGCTAAAATGTTGTATGGGATTTTGTAATTTGCGTATAAAAAGTTTAGCCACAGTGGGCTTCGTCAAGCTCATTTCATTCAGTTCAGTTCCACAGGGCTGTCTAAACAGTGTCTCCCAGTTGTTTGGGACCAATAAATCTGCCTTACTTCTAGCATGGTGAACGCTCCTTTTTTGCTGGATTACTTTTCTTCCCTGGGATTACTTTTGACAGTGGACTCCTGATACAAATTCATGATCTGATTTAGTTATTGGGGAAACTTAGAGGATGGCTTTCGGGACTGCAGCTCTCACCACTACCCCAAATGCTCCAGAAAGATTCAACACTATTGTTCCTGTAATAACCAGGCTGTGAATTTGGAAAAGGACTGAAATGCTGCTGAAACGTAAAATGATCCAAACGGATAGAACATAACCCTGCAACAAAGCCACGTGGCCCACAGTGACTCCTGAGGGTGATACGAGAGCCAGATTTTGAGCAGCAAGACATGCTCAGAATGATGGCTCCCTACTCAGTGATTGGGTATGCAATTACTAGGCCAGATGAGAGAAAGTGCATATTTTCCACTGACCCTCTGAGTGTCCATTTCCAACAAAAGGGTACCGCCAAAGACCCATTCCACCACCAAAACAATGACGTTTTGAAGGGATTCTGGTCCATCTGGGGTCCTTACCCACACTGTCACTAAAACAGCTTGTTCGGGAAGGCCATACAGACACAAGAATTGCATTGGAAAAGATCATTTGATTGGGGATTTTGGTTGCATTATGACCTCTGCTCAGCTCTGATTTGGGAAGGTGAAACCTTCCCAAACCTCCTGCTGGTTACTGTTCAAGGTCTCAGCAGAATTTACAGAATCATACAAGCTGCCTGGCCGGATGAGAAAAATAATACCTTGAAAAGTCCATGCATCTTCCCAAACATAAGCAGATTTATACACTATTTCTGCCCCTCTTTTGCTAAAATATCACCTAAAGAACCCACATACTAGAAAAGGGCACATAAGGAGAAAACATTGAAAGGTATCCCCTGTCCGTCGCTTAGCCTGGACTAAAGTAACTCCTAAGAACAGCTGCCTAGCATCTCTGACTTTTATCACTGCTGGTGGACCAGGGCCTGGGTCTGAAGACATATGGCAAGATCAACATGAATTAAAGAGGTTGTGTTTTGTAATACATGGTGGAACCACTATGTTGGGCTTACGTCATCATGCACTGAGCAAGCAAACAAGGGAATTCCATAGCAGGACTGTTCTTTGGAAGCAGGTGTAGAGAAGGGGCCAAGTACCCCAACCTCAACCACTTTGCCCATATTGCCTATATGTTGGGAACCAGAGTGTGAGACATGTGCGGTACCACTAAGAATACCGATACCAAAGAGAATCCTGGAAGCAAGGTTCCCATTGAGAAAACTATACTTGCATATGAGAAAATAAGATGGCCATTTGAATGAAATCCTGGAAGAAGCTGAGCAAGTGAATGGCAACGTCATACAGAGTCGAGCTGACGTACATAGAAGAGATGCAGAGGCAAGAGAATGCAGATATTCTATAAGGCATCAAGAAAGTATCAAGAATAAGTGACATCTTGGGACCAAGGTGAAGAAGCTTATGCCACAGAACTGATGAAGATATCAAGCCAGTTTACACGTGTACAGATGCAGAGAAACGCAAGCAGACAAAGTATTCTTGAGGCTAGCTTTATAGTTAATAGATTGCGGCATGCGCCAACATATACATATATGCATAAGTGAATAAAGATTGGATGTTTCCACTACGAACTATAACAGAGCTGGGCTATAAAAGGAAGGCTCTTTTCTAGTGTGTCGCAGTAAGAAAACAAATGAATTACCAAGTGAATCTGAGAAAGGCGAGGCTGGATGAGCTATGCAGCCGAGCCATGAAGCCAAGTCAAGAAGCCAAGGTCTTATCAGGCTGGAGTGAGCAGACATTGGATACAAATTGTGTGAAAGAACAAAACTCCTGTTCAGAAGGCATGAACCAAACAAGGAAGACATCAGAGGTCTATTAGAAAATAGTATTTTTAATACACGAGAGGCTCAATTTTGTGGTCTTCAGTCACGTGGAAGGATGAAGTTGGACGAACAAGATGGTCACAACTACGCATGAGGGCAGAGCGTGCCTTCACTAGCTGAATTTTCCAGAGCTAAGAACACTCCCAAGGACAAGTTCAAAGTCCGAATTGGCAGCAGACCACTGAGGTGAAGAAAGATGCATATGCTAATTGGTGGGAAGCTATAGTCAAGACGAGCTCACCGCAGCTGGGAGCCCAGCCTGCGTGCTGCTATCGCAGGAGGAAAAGTACGGACACAGATTAGAGTGCCAACCAACTGCAGGGGGCCATGTAATCAAGGGTCCTATAGTTTGTGTAGCCAATAGGACGTCATGTATTTAGTGACGTTCATAGTGACCTGTTTAAGGGGAGGGCCTAGTTGCCCTACCTAATGTTAAGAAACCAATTACTTTCTTTCACTGTCCCATACTAGTATAGAACGTATACTTAGGGTCTTAAGGGAATATCTATCACTTTCCTCAATAGGGTTTGTAGTTTGCCATGTAGGATGACGCTAGTAAATACGTAAATTAATGTCACCTATGATGATTTTTTGCTATAAAAGAATGCTTTCTTCTAAGATGCATTGAGAGAATTTGTGCTGAGACGTCCGTTGATGTCCGTTGTACTCCCCGTTTCAGATAATTGATATTAAAACAGTTATCATTTTTCCTAACTACCTGAGTCGTTTTGATTATTGATGTATGAATAAAGTCTGCATCCTCATCCATCTCAAGGGTATTGCTAATCATCTTAACGGGCTCAAGGTCACCCAGTTCACAGGATTTCCCCTACAAACAAGGGTTTTACAAGAAATATTCAAATGCCTCTTTGTAGGAGACGTGGGTCAAAAACAGCCTTGAGGGAACGCTTGAGGGAAATATAAATCAGTTGGAAAAACGATGGGGTTAATTGTGCATTTTTAAAACCAAACAACCAATTAACAAAGGAATCAGAATATGTAGTGTAAGAAACGCCCCTATTCGCTGCAGGGGCAGCTCTGCTGGTATTCGCAATAGACCAAGGCTCTCTTCTTTTCTAACAGGGTCAGCAAGCACGCCCTACTTGGAAAGAACATTTGCGTTGACTCTTTCATTTCTAGTCTCAAACATATGGATATTGGAAAGCGGTTGCAGTTAAAGGAGAAATATGGTGACAGTGTCTTTACACATGGGAACAATAAAACATGTAAAATAGTTGGCAACTTGTCAAATACAGACCACGCCAATTGTAAAACTAAGCCCAAAGCCTAGCAAAAAAGTAACATCTTTCCATGGCGAGATTCTGGAAGCCGGTGCAAATCTAGCTTTGAGTCGGCTTGTCCTTTGACACAGACGATCCATTACATCACCACTTTTAGATAATCTGTAAGAACTCCAGTGCCCAGGGACCACAGTGAAGTCCAAAACAAAATGTTGCTCGCCGTTGTGCTCCCCTTTCAAGCAAGGACACAGCAAGGTCAAAACAGTATATGTCCCATGAATGAAATACAAACCTACGCATGATTTGTGTACTGACTAGACATGATCACGTGTAAGATCTTGCAGGCTATGAATAGTGACAAACAGGGAGGGCCGGCATGCGTCCTTCATAATTGCCATCAGAGGGGAGGAAGGTAGGGAATGTTTGCCATGGCAATGGGGAGGATGCACTAAGCAGCTCCAGTCCACGGGGCACAAAGAATGCTGTACTGACGGACCAGAGAGTCGCATTGGGCAGGAAGGTCTAAAGATGCATCTCTGGGTCCATTCACGTGGACTTCTGGCGTTTCTTGGTGTTCCAGTACAGGTTTGGCGGTAATACGAACTCAATCACTGTTACTGCAAGGGCTAACAGTGATGTACTGGTCGATGCGGGTCATCATTCTTTAATACCACGTTCGACTGTACTACATTTATTTATTTAGATTTGTAGAGCGCACTGCAGCCCTTGGGCATCGAGGCACTATAACAGGAGCTTAAGAAGGCTTGATTCTGGGTTACAAGAATGCTGCCCATGGAAGGTTCTTAGACAGGGTACATGGTTATACAACATAAGTGTGAAATGGGGGAGCAGTGACAATGATCCCTGCAGTAATTCTCCAGGCCGCATTGCGGCCACTTTTTGGGATGGTAATACCCCTAGCAAAAAGCAGGCAGGTGTTCTGGGGTAATTGGTTTCAAAACCAAAGGTGAAGCGGTAAAAAGGTTAATATTTTAAATCCCACCTGTTTTACTGTTGCAGCCAAAGTCGTGACCGGTCTTTGGACTGCCTCGTGGACCACCTGCTCGTTTTTTGTCTTTTTCGATGACGTTTTACTTTTCTCGTGAGAAGTGATCTGAAAAGCTTTTCGCATGGTTTACACTCTCACATTCAATGCCGATCGCTCCATGAGGATGGCCATGGCCCAAATGCGTAGGTGGGTCTTGCCATTGGATGCATGACATTAAATGGAAAGAGACAGACTTTGTAAGGGGATTCTAATAGCGTCAGGTGGCAAGTGAAGTGACGACTCGTAATGGCCAATGGGATCAAAATGTGGGTGTGGTGATGAGCAGGCGGCGGTTCTGAGTAAGAGCCCCGGGAATACCGGTAGAGAGGGGGCGCCCTGCATTCTGGCCATGTCAATGGATGACGTAACCGAACATTGCGTGTTATGTCTATTCACCAGCAGCGGGCTATAACCGTCTGAGAGAGACCTGGCGCTTAAGTTTCAGGCTCTCGGCAGAACAAATGCTGCGCGTGGGCGTTGCTATGCGTGCCTGCAGTCGGCATGCGTGCATAAAAATAAACGCGGGATTCATTACAGACGGCGAGCCGGGCCGCAGAGCGCAGCCCCCGTCCCGAAAGCGCACGGAGGAGAGGAAAGCCACACCCGGCCACGAGGATATATTGAGCAAATAGTGAAATACTATACACGCCTTATGCGTGAGTCACGGGAACAACATGAAGAAAGTCAACCGCCCCCACAAAAATACCTGAGGCAATCAGGGCTGCCACGCCTGGTATACGCATCTAAACTGCTTACTCTTTATGGCGGGACTATTTTAAGCTGGTCTTTGGTGGTGTCCCCTTCCGTAGGGGTTACGCCGCAGGCTTAATTATTGAGGCAGGTGAAAGGTTGGGTTGCTGGGAAACACCTGCGTGCATGCTAAAGTTTTGCGTGCGCTGCAAGCATATAGGATCTGGGGAGGGGGCACGAAGGTTTGCTTGAGGGAACGCTTTGAAAATAGATCCCAAAGCATGATTTACGACTATTGCCAGAAAGCGCACATGCCAACTTCACTGTTGGGTAGAGTCGTCACTGCATGAGGACACAAATATGGTAACGCTTGACCAGTATTTTTTGCTGGTGTTTATAAGGGATCATCTATGTGATTATTGCGACGGCCGAAAATGCCGACTTTTTTTTAACCCCTTTACACCACACATATATGCAGGGGGAGACCCCCGCAGCTTCTCCCCCCCATATTAATATTATATTCTATACCTCCCCACATATATATGTGGTGTAAGGGGGGGAGGGTGAAAAAAAAAAGGTTGGACAGCCATGTATTACAGGGTGTCTGCATGATATATGTATTGAATTCTATGTCAAGTCCCAGAGGCTCATACTATGCTTGCTCTCTTTATTCTCCACTCCAGCAGCAGAACCAACACGTTTTGAAACATTAAACATATCACGGAACTTCCTCCAAAGAAGGGCAGTCTCTTCTCACTGACACTTTAATGTCTCAACTTCCTCTTTCAAATGACTCTGCCCGCTGCAGATGCACGCGTAAAACCCAGCGACACTCTATTTTAATCGCCTTTCTTTGCTGCTCGAGCAGCAGGTAAGTACATTCTGTGTTGTTCTCTTAAGCGATAGAGCACACGCTTCAGTTTAGAGCGGCGTAATTGTATAATTCAGTACGCCTGGGAGAAGGACCAAGAATGCCATCACCTCAGTATCCTTCCTGAGTTTCTCAGGACAACCGAAGTTATGCCCAGTCAGAAATCTTAAAGAGTACGAAGCGAGAACAAGGCCCCTCAGACCTGCCGGAGAGAGCGATTTGTTCATTGCACTCCGTACGCTTTTTAAAGCAGTGTCCGTAGCCACGCTGGCCTGATGGGTCAAGTGGATCATGCTCAAGACAGGGAATGACGTTGAGAGATTCGGGGCACACTCGGCATAAGGTGTCATGGTTTCAAAGCTTTCGCAAGCGGTGCACGGCTTCAAGATATCATGAAGGCCGCTGTTTGGTCAAATGAATCAACTTTCAAGACCTTTTTCTTTAAGCCTGTTGAACAGGTGGACTCGGAGGTGGTAAGTAATCATTGATCAAGTATAATACGAGTCTCCGGGTCTTGTCATAGAATTATGACTTTTCTGAACGTTCGTATGGAAAATCTGAATTCTATTAAAGACACAGCGACAATGTATTATCCCACCCAAGCAATTGCTGAGTGGCTAGAGGCGGCAGTGTATGCTTGCCTAGATATGCAGGAGTATTAGCAGAGGAGAAGAAGAGCAGTGCAAGTGTGCATGATTGCCCACCCGATATTTGGCCTCAGTGTCTATAACATATTTTGTTTCCCTAGGAGCGGAAGCCAAGCTGGGAGGCTCATGAAGAATCAGTCAAGTTCCGTTTAGCAGCGTAGACCAGGAGAGCAAGTTGTGCCTTGTTGGGCACCAACAGTTCAGTTTGGTGAACAATGTTAGACTTCAGTAATAAGGAGCTCTGAGCAGTGGCAGAAAGAGGATTAAAAGGAGTGTTGCAGGGCTTTGTGGAGCCAGGTCCATATTGGAGGGAAGAGACACATGGAAGAGGAAGTTGAGACATTCAAGTTTCAGTGAGAAGAGACTGTTCTTCTTGGAAGGAACCTCTGTGGTGCGTTTAATGTGTCAAAACTTGTTGGTTTTGCTGCTCGAGTGGTGAATAAAGAGAGCAAGCATAATACTTTGCCTCCGTGTCTCTAATAGAATTATGACTTTCCTGAACGCTAGTATGGAAAATCTGAATTATGTAGCGATGCATTCTGAAACTGCACCAAATAACCCCCAAGTAGTTTCAGAATGCCCGGACTTGTGCTTGGAGTTGCATACTTTGCCCCCGCCAGGGGTATCCAGACCTTGGTGTGCTGGCGGAAAGAGTGACTGGGGCATTGTAGAATCAATTTCCCTCTTTCCCATGCATCCAAATGCAGGGAGTTTAGTGTGCAGTGCAGTGGTCGAAGTGATGCAGTGGTCGAAGTGAGCGGGAGCGGTCGGGATCATTGCTCCTCTACTTTTTTAAATTAAGCTTTACTGTTCCTATACTTTTATTTTAAAAAGAAACCGCTCCGGAATGGTTTTGTTGTAAAATAAAAGTGTAGGAAGCAGCTGAAACGTGCACTTTCAGTGCATTGCACTGAACGTTCCTTTAAACAGCAGGCACATTTGTTTGGGGGTTTGCATTGAGTATGGGAGGTGGCACAGTTATGGGTTTGTGGTGAGCAGGGGCAGGCCAGTAGGTAACATAGCTCCACTACTTCTTTTCGTACACTTCGACCACTGGTGCAGTGGGGAAAGAATGTTCAGCTGAAGATATTCAGCGACAGTCTGGGTGCACGTCAGTCCTGTTTGCTGGACCACAGCTCTGCAATAGTGAAAAGGACAATATAGTCTACAGTGTTGTGTGCATTGTGTGCGTTTCCACGGCAGATGTAGAGAATTGCCAGTTAGTATGTAATGTAATGTTGGGTGCAGGTGCAGAGGCGTAGCCAGGATTGCCTAACGTGTGGGGCCTGAAGCTAATGTAGTTGGGCCCACCGCAGTGACATTAACATCTGCAAATGCCCATACGGTTCTGAGTGGGCATTTACAGATTTTGAGTGGGCCTTGTCCACTCCGGCCCTACCAGGTCTACTCCTCTGTGCAGGTGTGCTTGGGTAATTCAGAAAGTTCAGTGGTGTATTTGCCTGGAAATTACTAGATTTAGTTCTCCAGATCCCACTCCTGGAAGAGCCCTAGAGTGGCATAGTCAGGCATAGACAGTGTATAAAGGTGAATGTTGTTGGTATAGAAGGTAAGTGTCATGTCGTGCTAGACTATTTTAGTTCACAGTGAGATATTGTGGTGCCTTACGTGAGAGTAGGCTGTCAGAGTAAAATAACACACATTTATTCTAAAACTTCCAACCATCACCTCTTTGTTTTTGCTTTGTCACCCAGAGTGGGATGGGTATGCCCAGACGTGGGTCCCGTGCCTGCTGGGCCTAGAGACCCAAGCTACTCCTCACTGATGAGGCCCAACAAGGCCGAAACATGTCTGGGGATGCTTGTGGTCTTGTGCAGAAGGGATGTGACCTAGCAGTTCGGGTTGGACTGCCCCTTTTGGTGTGGGACGAAGCCTGATTTGCATATGGTCTTTCCCCTTCTGTAATGGCTTGGCAGACGAAGAACGATGGTCTGGAGGGTTGCCCAGAGCAATGCCAGAGGTTAAGATTCAGTTTAAACCTTCCAGCCATCACCTCTTTGTTTTTGCTTTGAAATAACACACAGCCATCTATGAGAAAATATAGCCTAAGCACCCTATACAGGCAGTGTTCATTCCACTGTCTGAAAAGTGAAGGAGGCTATGTGACAAATAGGGTAGCTAGAGAAGGGCCAGATGTCTGTCCTCCTGTGTGCGGTGATAGTCTACCTCCCTTCTGTTATGTTATCTTACTAGCACACATGCTAACCCCCCACGATTTATTTATTATTTTTAAATATTGCTCTTTTTCACGTTCTCCCATCTAAAACAATTCTTTCCCCAATGCACTCCTATTGGAAAATTGTTGTCTCCCGATTTCACTGAAGAAATCTCCCTCCCAACTGGTTCGGAATGTTGGCATGTAGGTACTAGGCTTTGACTGTTGCCATGGAGCAGAACCATGCTTTGTTGCTTGTACAGCACTTTATGCCACAGTAGGGCCACCTTCCAGGTCAGAGGTGCAGAGAAGGAATTTTTCAGCTTGCAAACCAATGACGTGAACACACGCGCACCCAAACATCAGCATTCCTCCTCATGACCAAGGTGTTCTTGTGGTATTAATAGCTATAAAGCCTCTCAGCAGTTGCTTCACTGAGCAGTAACATGACCAGGAACCATGCTAAGGCTCACACTTGCTCTTTGGGGGTGTTACCACTTGAGAAAGTCCTGCACCTTGTGGCTTATTGCTTAAATCACATCATGCCCCATCTGAGAGGCGGGCACTCCCAATTGGCCATTTTCTGGGCTATACAAGCCGGCATGGCTTGGAAAACCAGTATAGCCCAGAAATTGGCCAATGGGAGCCATGCCATTCTCCCGGGGTCCCTGATGGCATGGCTGTCAGCACAGCACTCCCTTATCACAGGTGCGCGGGAAGTGCTGCATGGCTCTCATTACAGGGCTCCTCGCGCTCCCACAGCCCGCGGGCATTGAGGCGCGTTACAGAAAATGTTTGTTTTTAGTTACGTAGTTGTTTGTCTTAGCTGTGTATTTATAACACGCTTAAATACCCAGAGGTTTTTAAGCGCGGACCCTGGGATCGAACCTGTGTTGCTTCGTGTCGTCTTGCTTCCAAGACCAGCACGTTGCCGCCGAGCTATCCTCCCGGGACAATAGCCATGCAGCCATGGCGCTCAGGACGGCACTCCCAGTCTTTAGGGGGTGCCGTTCTGACAGCCGTGCTGTCAGTGCGGCTCTCCACCTTGCCTGGGCCACACGTGACATACACAGGTGACATGAAAAAAGCATCCGCTCCCTCCCCCGACCCTTAGTTTAGAAGGGTGAGGAGCGCAGGCCCCACCTACTAACACTGCTCTCCTAGTACCTGAGCCACACCTTACAAATGTGCGGCCTGGGCACGTGAAATCACCTGGGTCTTCCCCCGACTCCTTACCTTGTTACGGTCGGGGAGGGGCAGCCATCCGCCAACACCCCACCCTTGTTGTCTGCAGTCTTCACACGGCCCAGCTGTTTAAGCCCTGTCCCACTCGCCTTATCCCTTTTGGACGTGGTTGCAAGGAACTGGCCATTTCCCAGCAACCACTCCAAGAACACAGCGTTAGATTATTTTATTTTTTTGGGACATAATAGCTTTATAGGCCAATGGCCCTGGGCCGTACCGGTGGTTATGGGCCCTGGAGATCTCGTGAAATCCCCTTGCTGTGCTTAGGCCTTTAACTTGGTCTTCAGGGACCACAACTCCTGGTATAGCCCTTGGACTAGGTCTATAAAGCTTAATTATAATCCTTCCATCCCAGGCTGTACCGCTATTATATGTCCTGCCCATCATACAGATACCTTTCCTGCAGCTCTGGCCTATAACTAATGGGCAGGGCATATAACAACATTATATCCCTTGGTAGCAGTCTATATAGCTATAATATTGACAATTTATATGTACCACAAACTGAATTATCACTTGGCAAGCTGGCTGGCTAAACGTTTGCTGGAGATCCCCGGCAGAGAGCCGGGTAGTCTGGCCAAGCTCTATTGGTGATATCTTGCGCACACATGTTGTGTCTGAACAGTTTATTTTCTTATTTCTAAAGTGAAATATGCTTTTAGCTGGTAAAAGATTTAATTAATATTAGCTGACACCCCATGTCACAGCAGAACAAAGCTGGGCCAGGAATCTAAAATATATGAGTGAGTGCCTTGAAAGGAGTGCACTTATTCTCAGCTCGTGCCATCTACACCATTATCCATGTACACATTATCACGAAATACTGGACTAGTACAAGCAGATGTACACTCCACACTCAACGCAAAACATCTGGTGTGGCTTTATCTTATTTTGGCAGTAACATAACATGTTTTTTTCTTTTTTTTGTATGCTTGAATTATAGTTTTCCATGAAAGATTAAACCAACACCACTGAGCACCGCAGATGAATATTTATCTGCTGTATGAAAATCAGGAGCAAGGGATAATACAGAAATCCAAGAGGCGCACAAGGGCACAGCAAAAAGCAAGCAATCCAGGTTTTGAAAATGATTTTTTTTCATGGCACCTAGGCATAGCTTTTAAGTGACATATACATATATATGTCATCTAAAATCATGTTGCAAACTTAGAGAATTTTGGTACACACTTTTTTGGCGACCATGGTCCACCACCCTTTTTTGCTTCTTACATGGTGGGTACCTCCCATGCTCCCCTCTACTCCTCAGGCCCCCTTTTCAGTCCCCCTACTCCTTACTACCGCAACCCAAACATACACACACACATATATTCATATATGTACCTATCTGATCGCCATGCTAAAAAAGTGGCGACCAAAATTACGGGAACGGTGCGCGGTATAAATCAACTTAACATCAACCAAAAAGAAGTCAATTTAACAATGACACACCTCCAAAGTTGAAAACATTAATTTAAGGAAACTTGCTGAAACTGGGCACCAGCTTTTTTCCAATCATCACTAGTGAGTGGCATTTACAGTGCGGCATCCCATCGTGTGCTTGTATCTACCATCTGTGGGACAACATTGGGATGTTACTCTACGACTTATACACTAGATGCACGAGTGTAGGTGGTGACATAAAACATTCATGGATTCCACTAGTTCTGGGCTCCAACGTAAAGTCTGGAGCATACACTTTTAGGGCACGCTGAAGTCTCTGGAACAGGAACTCTCAGAGAGACCACTACACCCATTTCCCAAAATTTCGCCTCTTATCTGAAGACACCATCTTTGAATAGTTTACCAATTGTATCAACACCTGTTGTCTGAAACCGATTTTGGAATTGTTTATCATATAGAGAATTATGCATTGGAAATTGAAAGAGAAATTACAAGTTACCCTAGTGACTAACATACTCCTAGTCCTTAGTCCCCCTTCCTCCATACTGCATGGGCGTCCCTTGCTAGGGACAGAGGACAGAACCTTTTTCACTGGAAAATCTTTCTTCCCCTTTAAATTTAGAGGCGTGCGAGGGTGAGGCCCTGGGAGCATATGCTACCCTGACTCCGCTCACAGGTGCCAGACCTCAGTCCCCATTGACGGGTCGACAATATTCAACATTGCCTAAGGACACCAGTAGTATTATGGAGAGGATGGTGGGACGTATTGAGGAATTACCAGGTTACTCACCATAGTGACCACCTTACTCCTAGTCCATAGTCCCCTTTCCTCCATACTTATGGGACATCTCTCCGTCCTGTGGGACGGGACCGGAGCACTTTGTAAAAAGCATCACCATTTTTCCAAAAATGTGTCCTTCCTCTCTTACTTGCGCGGGGCCTGGCACGCAGCCCTAACCCCGCCCACCTTGGCTCTGCCCCGTGCATCGCCCATCAGTCCTTTTCTATCGCCAGGTCAAAGACCGATTAGCAATAACAGAAGAACCTTATTAGAGGGGACAGCGGGCAGGCGTATGGAGCAAAGGGGACTATGGACTAGGAGTAAGGTGGTCACTACGGTGAGTAACCTGGTAATACTCCTACGTCCCGTCCCCTTTCCTCCATACTTATAGGAGATTCCCAAGCAATCCTTACAGGAACTATGGGTGGATGGAAATACCCCTTACTCAAACAGGTTTTTTAGTACAGCCTGACCAAACTGAGCGTCAGCTCTTGAGCTCATGTCGAGACAATAATGCTTACAGAAAGCAGATGGGGAGGCCCAAGTAGCTGCCCTAGCAACGGACTCCCAGGGGACATATTTCTGAAAAGCAACCTCAGCTGCCTTACCCCGCACCAGGTGTGCATGAATACCCTTAGGCGGTTTCAGCCCTTGGACGGTGAAGGACTCCGTGCAGCGATCCACCTAGAAATAGTTGTCTTAGACGCCTGCCTGCCCTGGGGGTTACCGAAGGTCAAAAAAAGTTGAAAAGAACTCCTAAGCTCAGAAGTCCTGTCCAGGTAGAACTTAAGAGCTCTTCGGACATCAAGACAGTGCAGAACCCTCCCAGCTTCAGAGGCAGGGTTCGGAAAAAAGACCGGTAGGGAGATCGATTGATTCAGATGGAATTCGGTCACCACCTTCGGTAGAAAGGCCGGGTTTGTCCGAAGGACTACCTTGTCCTTGTGAAAGACCAAGAAAGGATGCTTCACCGACAATGCCTGGAGCTCACTCACTCTCCTTGCCGACGTAACGGCGACCAAAAAGGACACCTTCCAAGACAAGTATTTGAGGTCCACCGTAGCCATTGGTTCAAAGGGTTTATGGCACAGTGCCGTCAGGACAACATTTAGGTCCCACGGCAGGTGCGGACTATGAACCGGAGGGTAGAGGCGTGTCAAACCTGCAAAATGCCTCTTAACCACTGGGTTACTCAGAGAATACGAGCACTGGTCTGTAGAAAGATAAGCGGAAATCGCTGAAAGGTAAGTCCTGCATGACAAAACATGAACCCCTGACTCTACTAGGAAGGACACGAAGGACAGCACCGTGTCAATAGTGGCCACCCTTCGATCCAACTTCTTCTCCAAACACCAATGACAGAACCTGAGCCATTTACTCTTGTACTGAGATCTGGTCGATGGTTTCCTGGCTGCCTGGATAATGCGCATGTTATCCGTAGACAAATTCAGATGCTCTTAAGACTTGAACTCAGGCACCATGCCGCCAAGCTGAGCGATTGTGGGGAGGGTTGCCACATCTGTTGTTCCCCCTTGCTGAAGAAGATCGGGAGTTACTGGTAACCTGATCGGCGGCTACACCGACAGGTGTTGAAGTTCTGCGAACCAAAACCTGGCCGGCCACCATAGGGCTACAAGTAGAAGGGAACAGTTCACCGGGTTCTTCAACTTCCAGATCGCACGGTGAACTAGAGGCAGAGGCGGGAAGGCGTAAGCTCTCATGTTGTGCCATGGAATCTCGAGAGCATCCCCCAGAGAGGAGGCTCCCAGCCCCCCTCTGGAGGCATACCAAGGAAGCTTCTTGTTCACCGCCGTAGCAAAGAGGTCCACCTCCGGTGTGCCCCAAAGCGAGAAAATCCATGAGAGGACCTCTGCCTTCAATTCCCACTCGTAGCTGACCACCGTCCGCCGGCTGAGGGCATCTGCTGTGACATTCAGCTGGCCCGGGATGTGCACTGCAAGCAGCCAGATACCATGAAGCACGGCCCACTCCCATATCTGGATGGACAGGTCCACGAGGGGGGGGGAGACTTTGTTCCTCCTTGCTTGTTGATGTAATACATTGACACAACATTGTCCGTGCGTATGCGGACCACCTTGTTGACAATGAGCGGTCTGAACGCCCTGAGCGCTAGGAAGATCGCCAGGAGCTCCAAGTGATTTGTGTGCAGGAGCTTGTCCTGAGGCAACCAGAGGTCCGAGACCTGAAGCAGATCTAACGTTGCACCCCACCCCAGAAGGGAGGAGTCCGTTGTGATCGTCACCCTGGGGCCTGGGTCCTGAAACCCCGCACCCACTGACAGGTTGCTGAGAGATGACCACCAATCCAGGTCCACTCTCATGGAATCTGGAATCCTTATCAGCTTGGAATCCGGGTCCACAGCCTGACACCAGGAACTCCGAAGAGCCATCTGGGCCTGTCTCATCTTGAGAGGAGCAAGAGGAAGAGCCTGTAAACACGAGGCCATGAGGCCCAGAAGCCTCTGCAACCACCAGGCCGACATGCTCTCCGACTGCGCAAACATCTGACACGTGGCTAACAGATCCGCCATTCTGTCCCCGGTCAGATACACTCTGCAGTCGATCGTGTTCCAACGAAAACCCAGGAAAATCAGGTCCTGTGAGACCGTCATGGAGGATTACCGCCAGTTCACCGACAGCCCAAGATAGAACAGGAGCTGAAGGAGAGACTGGAGGTTGTCCGTTGCTGCCAGCGGACAAGGGCTGCGTAAGAGCCAGTCGTCCAAATAAGGAAACACATGGATACCCTGTAGACAAAGATAGGCCGCAATCACCGCCATCATCTTCGTGAAGACACGCGGCACCGAGCTGAGGTCAAAAGGAAGCACACGAAACTGGAAGTGCTCCTCTCCCAAAGAGAAGCGGAGAGATCTCCTGTGTGGATTCCAAATCAGGATACTCGTCCTGAAGGTCCACAACGCTGAGCCAATCGCCCATCTGTAAGGAGGAGCGTATCTGGCTGGGCGTGATCATCTTAAATTTCTCTTGGGGTAGGAAAAGATTGAACTGGGAAAGGTCTAGGATGGTGCGCAGGCCAGCCTGGTTGGGGGTAGGCACCGTAAACAGCCGGGAGTAGAAGCCCTCCCCTCGCTCCCAAAGGAGAATGGGTTGCACAGCTCTGAGGTCCAGAAGTTTCTGAACTTCGGCCTGAGGGAGGGTGAGCCCGTCAGCTGAAAAGGAGGATTGAGGGGTGGGGCAGGGGGTAAAGGTAAGTGGAAGCCCGCTCGAGCGACTGACAAGACCCATCTGTCTTCTGTGATGGTCTGCCACGCCTCCCAATGAGATGCTATGAGTTCTCCCACCCGGGTCTCGTGCGAGCGCGGAAAACCCTCATTTGGTAGGCTTATCGGTGGCGGTGCCACCTGAGCCTGATGAGGAGGCTGAGGAGCGAGAGAAAAACCGCGTGCGCTGTTGTCTACGGCGGTTATTCCCCGCTGCAGTATCCACTCTTCAGCATTTTCAGTCGAGGAAGCACCTAAAACCAGAGGAGGGTCGACTTTGTGACAATGGTCTCTGGGTTTTGAAAGGAGCTTTGACCAACACAGACAATGATTTAGCCGTCTGAGTGCTATCTTTGGTCTTGGTGAGCTCTACATCAGCAGAAGAATGAAAAAGCTCCTTACCATCAAATGGAAGATCCAACACCTTGTCTTGCACTTCCTTAGAAAATTTAGTGGCATGCAGCCACGCCTGCCGTGAGGTATCAACCCCGAGCATAAGGCCCCGAGCCGACGTGTCTACGTGATGAGCCGCAGCCTCCAGGAGATCCTGGGCCAAGACCCTGGCATCGGAAGGGCCTCCTTTGAAGTCCTCCAGCTTCTCGACCGGGATGTGCTCCTCAAACTCCGACAGACCTTTCCACATCCGCATGTTAGCTCCCGCTAATATCAACTCAGCGTTGGCCTGCCTGAGCTGCAAGGCCGAGTTGGCAAAAGATTTTCTCCCTAGGGAGTCAAGGAGCTTGTCCTCCTTTCCCAAGACCTGAGTAGCCGTCGTGGAAGAGAATGCTGCAGGTCTGGATTGCAACGTGGCCGCAGCCACCACTGTGGAGGAGGGTGGTGGACAAGACGACTGGCCCACCTCTTCCGAAGAATGTAGCCTGTACCTCGCATCAATCTTTTTATTTACAAAAAGTCCAGAGTGTGGCTTTTCCCATACTCTTCGGACCTTGGCCAGAGTGTCCTTCTGCAGGAACAGGCCGGTACGCTCCAAGGGAGACAGGGTGAACGCCCCAGAAAGCACGCCCTCCTGCGGAGCGGGTGCCTCAGGCACCGGAACATCTAAGAAACTCATCATGTCCAGTACCTGGTCATGAAAGGCTCTGATAGAGCGGGGAAGGTCCTCGTTGTCCTGATCGTCTTGAGGATCATCTGACAGGTCAGGATACTTCTGAGCCTTGTCAGGCACTGCCTTGTCCACTGGGGACAATGGAGGCACAGGCGGAAGAGCCGGGGGAGGCACCACTGGCAAGGGAGGTGCCGGCGGAACCACCGGAGGAACAGGTGGAGCCGGAGGCGCAGGTGGACATATCTCCTTGAAAAGCCCTTTGAAATATGCCCTCATGGGGTCAGTGCGCATAAGCACTTGAAATTTACCGAAAAAGGCGTCCTCAGGAGATTGTTTTGGAACCTGAGGAGGCCTCTCATGAGGTGGACAAATCCAGGGACGTAACGGGGAAGGGTGCCACACCGGCCCCTCCACCGACGTATCCAAAGGTGCCGCCCCCACGGGCAACGAAACATTGTGCGGAAGAGGCATCCGGGCATTCCAATCATAAACCGGCCGGTAAGGATGCCCACAAGGGACCTTAGGTTCACCCAAGGGACCGAACCCTACACCAGAGGCCGATGACGTAGTTGTCGGGGTAGCACCTAAAATGGCCGCTGTGGTCGTGGCGGGAACGGTCGCCATTTTGTCCTCATCTGAGGGGAACTGCGGCACGTGAGGAAGTGAGGCAGGGGTCCCCGTCGATGGATCAGGGGTCTTAATCTTAGCCTTAACATAAGGAACCTCGGCAGAGTCGGTACTATGAGGCCTGGAATGTTTTTGAGACATACCAACCGACAACTGAGCCTTCGAAGGAAAGACCTCGGCACTGCCGGTAAAAGAAGAACTTTGCTTCTTTGCCCCCTCAACAGATCTGGTGTCACCACAAGAGCGGCAACGGTGAGCAACCGCTTTCACCGACAAGGCCTTGTCCGGCCTCTCAGAACTGTTGGTAGCTTTAGCCTCTGAACGAGGGACCTCGGACCCAGGACCGGTAACAGCCTTATCTGCACGGGCCTCGAACCTCCGTTCGGTAACAACAAGCCCAGCCAAGGCCTCGGGACGCACCCCGGTCTTGTTTTTGAGGGAAGCCGCAGAGAGGCCTCAGAGCGAGCTCCGGTACCCCACGATTCAGTAGAACTGGGTCTACAAACAGCCCCCACTGGAGGGCACTTGGAGCGTACCCCGGTGTTCACAGGCCCCTTACGGAGACCCTCGGAGAAAACTACGGTAGAATTATTAGGCCCAACGGGCACCTCAGGGCGAACCCCGGTGACAGCGATCAACGCCCCTCCCGGACGGAGACGAACCCGGAAAGGTATCCCCTGGCCGGGATGCTCTAAAAAGTAAAGAACTTACTGGGCGTTTTTTCTTCTAGTCGATGAACGCCTGAAAATGCGAAGGAGGAGTTTGTCGGAACACCTCCTCCCACCGCTCCAACCGACGTTGAAGTGCCCGGACCGAAAGGGAGTCACAGGAAAAACAGGAGTCCCAACGGTGTTCCGGACCCAAACACTCTAAACAAAGAGGATGGGGATCCGCCCTCGCAAAGCGACAGTGACACGATGAACAATCTGGAAAGTCTAACTTGAAAGACATAGACAGACTAATAAAGGAACGCTAGCGAGAGTCAGAGAGGAAAAAAGGGAAGAAAATCTCTTGAGGATGCAAGTGCGTCCGGCCCCGATCGAGCGGAGAAAAGGACTGATGGGCGATGCGCGGGGCGGAGCCAAGGTGGGTGGGGTTACGGCCGCGTGCTGGGCCCCGCGCAAGAAAGAGAGGAAGGACACATT
Source organism: Ambystoma mexicanum (assembly GCF_040938575.1). NCBI lineage: Eukaryota > Metazoa > Chordata > Amphibia > Caudata > Ambystomatidae > Ambystoma > Ambystoma mexicanum. The sequence continues at coordinate 117,292,741 of NC_090933.1, forward strand.
TTTGGAAAAATGTGGATGCTTTTTACAAAGTGCTCCGGTCCCGTCCCACAGGACGGAGAGATGTCCCATAAGTATGGAGGAAAGGGGACGGGACGTAGGAGTAAGAAGAGTCATTACAGTGAGTAACTTGTAATTACTCTTCCGTCCCTTCCCCTTTCCTCCATACTGCATGGGCGATTACAACTAAATGTAGCCCCAGGATGGAGAGTGGCCCCTTCTTAAGCAAGCAGGTTCCTTAGAACTGCCTTTCCGAAGGCCGCGTCTGACCTAAAGCCGGAGTCGAAACAGTAATGCTTGGAGAAAGCCGAAGGGGTGGCCCAGGTGGCCGCCCTGCTTATGACCTGCCACAGCACCTGCCGCTGGAAGGCAATGGCCATGGCCTTGGCTCTGACAGCGTGAGCGTGCATGTTAGCTGGCAGTGGCTTGTGTTGCCCCTCGTAGGCCTCTAATGGCGGCAACCATCCACCGTGCTATCGAAGCCTTGGATGCCTGATATCTGGGCCTGGAGCCCCCAAAAGTTACAAAAAGTGCATCCGACTTGCGGTAGCCCTTGGTCCTGTCCAGATAAAGTTTCAGAGCGTGCCTGACGGCCAGACAGTGCAAGACTCTCTGAGCCTCATCCTTGGGGTCAGCAAAAAACATAGGCAAGACTATTTCCTTGTTAAGATGGAAAGCGGTTGGTAGCTTAGGTAGGAAAGCCGAGGGAGACCGAGGGACTGCCTTATCCCTGTGGAAAGAGGTACAGGGCTCCGACACCACCAGAGCCTGGATCTCGCTGACTCTGCAAGCCGAGGTGAGGCCCACCAACAAAGCTGTCTTAATGGTGACCAGCCTGATGTCCGCGGAAACAATTGGCTCAAAGGACTTGAGCGCCAAGGCGCCCAAAACCACATTTAGGTCCCGCACTGGGTGTGGCCTCTTGAAGGTGGTTAGAGCCTCGCCAAGCTCGCCTGATGTTTCTTGACTATTGGGTTGGAGGAAGGGAAGATTTCCTCCTCTGAGTTTCTGGAAGCCCCTATGGCTGCCAGATAGGTGCGACAGGTGTCCACCTGTAAGCCAGAGTGTGCAAGGTGTGCCGAAAAGGAAAGCACATCATCCAGTGTACACATAAGGGGATCAATCTCCTTAGAGTCTGCCCAATGACAGAATCTAGTCCATTTACTCCTGTATTGGCTCCTGGTATTTGTATTGTATTTATTGAATTTATAGAGTGCTTTACTCCAAAGCGCTTTACATTACAACAGGATACATGGAATAATGGGAAGCTTAAATGCAAAACATGAGACAAACCATCAAAACAATATACAGAACAATTAGCCTAGGTCAGTAAAAGAGAAAGAGGACAGAGGAAGAGAAGAGGGAGGAGAAGATGTTAACAGGTTGGGGAAAGGAGAAGGGGAGATTTCAAGGAGGAGGGGAAGGAGCGGTAAGAGGAAATGGAGCGGATTGAGAGAGGTAGAGTGTTCCAATGGAGGGGGGCGAGGAGCTGAAAGGATCAGAAGCGGGAAGGGGCACAAGGAGGAGGGGGAACAGTAAGAAGGAAGAGATCAGCAGACCGTAGGGGGTGAGAGGGAGAGTGGAATGAGAGGAGAGAGGAAAGATGGGGAGGGGCAAGATCATGAAGGGATTTAAAGACGAGACAAAGGAAGTTGAATTTAAGTTGAGAGTGGAAAGGAAGCCGGCCAAGATAATCGAGTGAAGAAGAAATAGAGTCATGAGGGGATAGAAGGCAAAGGGTACGGATGGCAGAGTGTAGAGGGATTTGAGAGAAGCAAGACGGGAGGCAGGGAGGACAAAGGACAAGAAGTAGAAGAGACGAGAGAAGATGAGGGAAGAGATTAAGAGTTTGGTGGCATGGAAGGTGAGAGAGGAACTGATTTTGCAAATATTGAAGAGATGGTAGCGACAAGTGCCGGAGGTAAGAGAAATGTGGAAGGAGAAGGAAAGGGAGGAGTCAAGATGGAGGCCTAGGTTGTGGGCGTGGTCAGAGATGGGGAAATTGGAGGGGGGTTAAGAGAATGAAAGGAGGGGGAGGTGGGGTGGAGAATGATCTCTAAGTTAGCCTGGGAGAGGCTCAAGTGCCTGAGGGTGACCTGCTCAGGAACCACGCTGCAAGGGAAAAACTTCTGAGATGTGGGGTGAAGGACCCTGCCCTCCTGCTGGGACAAGAGGTGCTGGACCCAGCAGAAGGTGAATGGGTGGTCTGTCCCTGAGGCTGAGCAGTTCGGAGAACCACAGTCTCGCCAGCCACTAAGGAGCTATCAGAATGATGCTGAGGTGAACAGCTTCCTTTATTTTGCAGATTACCTTTTGGATCAGGGGTGTGGGAGGAAAGGCATAGGCTGTCAGGCCTTCCCTCCAGATCTGCAATGCGTTGCCCAGGGAGCCAGGGCCCTGCCAAGACGCGAACTGATGTCACTTCCTGTTCTTCCAGGAGGCAAATAGATCCACCTGAAGGTGCCCCATGTTTTGATGATTGCCTAAAGTACCTGGTCGTTCAATTGCCATTCGTAACTGTGCGCTCCCAGTCTGCTGAGTCTGTCCACCTAAAAGTTGGCCTACCACAGGAGGTGGATGGCCATAAGGTAGATGTTGTTCTCCAGGACCCATTCCCACATGCTGACCGCTAGGCTGCACAATGGAGGGGACCTGGTACCCCCCCACCCCCTGCTTGTTGACATAGTACATGCTGGTGGAGTGTTCAGTCTGGATAAGGACAGACTTGCCCCCAATGAGAGGAAGGAAAGCCCTGAGAGCTAACCAGATCGCCCTGAGCTCCAGTCAGTTGATATGCGATTCCCGGTCCTGTCGGGTCCACACTCCATGGACGATGTGGCTGTCCAGGGTGGCACCCCACCCTTCCAGGGAGGAGTCCATAGTGATAGTGATCTGCGGAGGCGTCTGCCGGAAGGGCCTGCCAGCACGCAGGTTGCAGTCCCTGGACCACCATGAGAGGTCCGGGTGGAGAGAAGGAGGTATGCTGATGAGCTCCGCTTGGGAGCCCCTCTGCTGATTCCATGAGGCTGCGAAGTGCAGCCGTCATCTCCTTATCCGGAGTGTGTGTGGCATGCCAGGAGGACTGCTGCCATGATACCCAGTAAGTGTTGGTACCACTAGGCCGAGGTCACTGCTCTGGTAAAGAAGTGTGTAATGGCTCTCTTGATAACCGCAATCTTGGCCTCCGAGGGAAAGACCCTCTCAGAGCTTGTATCCAAGGTGAGGCTCTGGGTGGGCTGCAGCTGCGACTTCTTGAGGTTGATCGTAAACCCTAGTTTGTGGAGAGTGCTCATAAGTGCAGAGGAAGTGTGGGTAACCCCCTCCTGAGATCTCACCGTGACGAGCCAGTCGTACATGTACGGGTAGACATGGTGGCCCTGGGCCCTGAGTAGGGCTGCCACCGCATTCATGAGTCTGATGAATGCCCTGGGGGCTGAGCTGAGGGCAAAGGGTAGCACCTTGTACTGAAATGGCAGCCCATAATCCTAAAGCGCAGGAAGGAGCGATGTGGCTGCCCAATCTGGACGTGTAGATAGGCGTCCTTCAGATCCAGGGAGCACATCCAGTCTCCCCTGTCTAGTGTCTCCGCAATGAGTGCTGGCGTTAACATCTTGAATTTCGGAAGATGGAGGGAGAGTTTGAGGGTGTGTAGGCCCAACACAACTCTCAGGGCAGCCTGGTTCATCTTTGTATGGCGAAAATCCTGGAATAACAGCCCAATCCTCTCTGTGAGGCTGGTACTTCTTCCACTGCCTAGCTCTCGACGAGCGACCAGATCTCCACGAAAAGAGTTGTTGTCCCAATCTGTGGGAGTGGAGGGGAGGGAGGAGGAGGAGAAGGTTCCAGTAGGTGGTGCCCCCATGATACTATGGAAAGTATCCAGGGGTCGGCGAAGTTCTGGTACCAAAATTGCACGTGAAAGGCAAGCCTCCCCCGCACCCTTCCCAATGGAGACACGTGGACCCGAATGGACGCGTCATGCTTTCGAGCGGATTGGTTGTCTCGACCTCTGTTCCTGGAAGTCTCAGAACCAGCTGAACGAGCGCCCCCTGTCAGGAAGTTGATGCGACTGGGTGTATGCCTTGGCCATGGCCTCCGCCAGGATAAAGACTTTGCAGTTTGCAAGCTGTTTTTCTTTTGATCTAATTCCTCGTCGGTGGTAGAGTGGAAGAGGTTGCTACCCTCGAACGGAAGGTCCAATATGCGTTCCTGGAGATCAGGGTTAAATTTAGTAGCCCGAAGCCAGGCCGTCCTTGTCATATCCGTGGCGATGCAGATGGCCCGGCCAGAGGTATCAATGGGGGAAGCGTGCCTGGCTCTGAACTGGAAGTTCTGGAAGGAAGTTTGCGATTTCCCGCCAAAGCCCCTGATTAGCGACTGCCAGCACGGCATCTGCGTTGGATTGACGCAGGTGCAAGGAGGCGTTGGAGTACAGTTTTTTCCCGTATGCTTCCAAGATGTTCTCCTCCTTGCCTAACAGTGCCGAGGACGAGGTGGCCGAGGACGACTGAGGCTTAGAGTAGAGTGACACTGCAGCAATCACCAAAGAATGCGGTTGAGGGTGTGCTGACAGCAAGAGTGGATCCCCCTCTGTCTGTCCATACTTTGCATCGAGGCGCTTATTGACAGGTTGGGCCGAGTGTGAGCCACCCCTTTTGGCCAAGGCCATAACGTCTTTCTGCATTGGGATATCCGTTTTGGCAAGGGAGTCGTAGGGTGAGGACTTCTGCTAAGACCCCCCCTCCTCGGGCTGCTCTACCACGGGTTGAGGAAGGCCCAAATATTCTGCCAACCCCACAAGCCTGTCGTGGAAGGCCTTCACTGACGACGGTGTGTAAGGGTGGTCCTCCTCATCTGTGTCCACCAGATCGTCCGGCTGGTCCGGAGCCATGGGCTGCGGTGTGGGGACCGGAGACGGAGGCTGTTGTGGAGCCGTCTGAACTGCGGGAGGCAGGGGGACGGAATTAAAGGGGCCGGCAAGGGCAGCAGGGGTGCCGGTGGGGTGACCGGAGGGAGCAAGTGCCTGACTGCATCCCGCAGGATGGCCCCTATCTGGGGGGTTCGCATCAGCGCCAGGAACCTTTCGAAGAACCCGTCTTCGGAGCCTGAAGAGGTGGCAGGAGATATTGACGGAGTGGCTGGAGCTGCTGGGGCCGGAGCGCGCACTGCCTAGGTTGCAGGGGGAACCTGCCCTGCGCCGCTGAAAGATAAACTGTAGGCCATGTACCTGGTTGACACCAGTCCCACCCGGAAACTCGTTCACCCGTCGGCTCTGTTCCTAGGAGTGGCATCGGACGAGCGGCCATGTTGTCTGGCCGGCGGCTAATTTGTCAAGCTGCGTGCCACGGGTCAAAGTCGTGGTGCATGGATCCCTGGGCCCGGCCTCCTCCAAGACTCTTGGTGGTAGAGTAAGAGACCTACCCTGCGCCTCAGGTCTAGGACTAGAAGACGTATTGCCCTTGGCGGTATCGCCAGTACTGCTGCGTGCAGGCACCCCCTCGGACATTGAGCCGGTACTAGGGCGTAGCTCCTCGGGTGTACACCCGGTAAAAGAACCTTGCGGTCCCTCAGCACTGATTCCGGAAGGATCCGACGACCCCTCGGCCGTGAGGCCGGTAGCTGGACTAGCCTTGGCATGTGTTCTGGTACCAGAACACAAGAGGTTCCTCCGGCTCGGGCGTTTCCTCGGAAAGGAGTCGCCCTTACGGGGTGTGATGGACAATAGCAGCCCTCCCTTGGGCCTCGATTTCTGTCTGACAAAGTTCTTCAAGTCCTCTGGAGGCAACCTTTTCGAAGAGCTCCTTCCACCTAGCTAGTCTGTTCTTTAGTGCGCGTGGAGTCAGTGTGTCGCACACGGTACAACCGCCCCAGCCTTGGTCGACATCAAGGCAACGGAGGCAAAGAGCATGGGGATCGGATGCATGGAAGAGCCCCTTGCAGGCTGGACACCTGCTGAAGCCAGCTGGAGTCGACATGCGCCGTGGAAGAGCGTGATGCTGGAGGACCAAGTACCTGAATGGCAAAGAAAAGACAAAAAGATAGAAGAAGAAGAATCCGGGGAAGAGCGCGTGGTATTACATGGCAGGGCCAAACCCAGGAGTGCTGGTGAAATCGGCACGTTCCAGTCGATGCGGAAAAGGGGACTGGGCTGTGGCGCCGGTGGGAGGAGTCAGGGTTTCGCATGCTTCCAGGGCCGCACCCCCTCGCACCTCTAAATTTAAAGGGGAAAAAGGGTTTTCTGGTGAAAAATGATCCATCTCCCATCCCATGTTTGTAGTTGCTTTCTGAGAAGATAAATACTTATAGGAACAGATCTGAGGGATGCAGGGAATGCTGGCGATTCTCATATGCCCTTGTGAAACTCAAAATGTGTTTTGGTGATGCCTATGGTGACAAGATTACTACTATTTGCGCGTTACTAGTCTGGCATAGAGTCACTGACCCCTCCAATTCTCCATATACACACGGCACGCCATTTCCTACTCGACAAGAGTCAATTATCACTAAATTTCGAGGCCTGCTACTACTATCGCTATGAGTGCATTAATCATCATCTGCAACTTCCAGTCCATCCAACCCAAAGTTATCTTGTCCAAAAATCGTCTTCCTTCCTCTTCTGCAATGTTATTTTTTGGGGCATATTAATTTTTATAAAAGGAGAAAAATGAGGCGTTAATGAAATTATCAGTCAGGTATCAGATTCCTTCTGTATTATGTACTTATCTGTATATTAATTGCAGCTCCCTCATATTCAACAACCTAGGCTAAAAGATGTCCAGGTCAATTATATAGTGTAGCCTTCATTTCACCATCTAGAAATAAATCACCCTATCCATTGCCCTCCTAAAGTGCTCTAGTTTGCTCGTATGTCCCTTGTCAATGCTGTTAAGAGGATTTAAAACAAAGCCTCCCTAGACCCTTAAATTCTCTTGATAATGCACCCAATTCATCAAGCGTTGCCTTAAGTATCCCTACTTCCCTACCTATGCACATGACTCTTTAGAAAACATTTAAAGTTTTCCCATAATTTTGTGGTCCTCCACCGTTCCAACATTTCTTTAAAAGTTTAGCGATAGATCGTCTGCCACCCCCTGTTTATAAACTGGGTCAAGAAGTGCTTCCCCTTTAAACCTTCAGTACTTCATGTTCTTACTACGAGATGGCAAGGTGACTTGCATAATTACCAGCAGGTGGTCTGAAAGGGTCATTGGTAATACTCTGCTATAGTGACCTTGTTTAAATTTACAGTGGCAATCAGAAAATAATCAGTGCATGAAGACAGATCATGAACTGACAAATAAAACATTCTCCTTGGTCCTGGGGTATCGGTGATGCCACACATCTGTGAGGGAAAGATGCCATGCTATATCATAGTACAATATACTAGTACTCGATCAAAGAACCCTGTGTCATCCAAATTCGGTTCATCAGGGTTGTGCAACTAATGAATCCTGAAAGGAGCAACAATCTCCCACCATCATCTTGATCCACCGCACTCAACTTGAAGCCCAACACCCTGGCCAGAAATGGGACTAATCCGCTAGACCCAGAAATAAAAGAGGAATAATATTTATTCTCTCTTCAATTCAGTGCGATCCTCACTTTACAGTGTGTGTTTCCTGTAACATCAATATAGAAAAACCATGTCTCTTAGTATATTGTATTATGTTTTGAGGTGTCCTGTTATCTTGGACACCTCTAAATTTCCATGCTATTGTTTGAAGATTGATGGCACTCCTAAGAACCACCTCACAGAATATGCTGAAACTATGTCTCGCAAGCATTCCTCAAATTCACTGTGTACACCAGGCCCATCCAGTGGTCGAAGTGTACAAAAAGAAGTAGTGGAACTATGTTCCCTGCTGGCCTGCACCCACTCCCCACAAATCCCATAACTATAACCCTCCCACACACAATACAAACCCCCAAATACATACACCTGTTGCTTAAGGAAACATTCAGTGCTTTGCAGTGAAAGTTCAAGTTTCAACTATACTTGTTGGCCAAGGTAACAGCAGCTTGAACCTGCAGCTCCTGGCCTCTTCCCTGAAGCTATTTCAATACTGATTATGAATTCCAAGAAAAATATTCAAGAAACTGAGAACCCAATCTCTAAGAAACAGAAACAACTATTGGAGATGGATGAAGATAATCCTAGCAGTCAGGATATTTATAAACTCCTGAGACAGGTGCATTGGACATGGTCGAAGTCAAAACCACCTTGGCTGAGCTGAACTCAAAGGTATCCCATCTGGATGTTACGGTGGAGGATTTGGAGAAGAAATCTATAACTATGAGCTCAGACATGGCAGGCAGCTACAGGGCTTACAACATTTTGAAGACAGATCTCCAAAGTGAGAAAGACAAGCGTATGGCGATGGACTTGAAGCTGCGAGAGAGAAATGTTAGACTGATTGGAGTTGAAGAGGAACCAGAGCCCAGAAATGAGAACCTAGTACCCTTAATTTTAAGGGTATTTAAGGACTGCTTTGGTGTGGATCCTTTTAAGGAAGATGATTTTGACAATGTTTATCGGATTGGTAAGCTGACTGGCTCTAGACCAAGACATATTCTAGTGTCCTTTGCCCTTGCAAGAAAGAAGGAGAGCTTATTATATGCAGCAAGGAATAAAGGTTCTGTTGTCTTTAAAGGAAAACCAATATATATTTATCCTGACTTCCCCAAAGAATTCATGGCTACCAGGAGAAATTTTAAGGGAGTGAAGGAAATGGCTAAAAAACTTCAGGTAAAAGCTTTTCTAAACAGATTTAATTCATTGACAGGCATGCTGCCTGATGGAGAAAAGGTCACCTCTGATCCAAAAGAGGCATATCTGTGGCTTGAGAGCCTCAGGGATTCACATGCAACAATTTCAGACTAACTATTATGTATTTGACTTCAATTCCGGCATGTATTATTTATTGTTTATATGCATCATTTTTTGATCAACACTCCGGCTCGAGCAGCGTGGATATCGTCCTAGAGTAAAGAACCCATGCTTTGATTAGATCAGCTGAGGAGCAACGTGATGTGACGTTGCGTCTGCTTAGGGCGTATGGCTGCACACATGACTCAAGAGCTGGGGGAATGTACTGGTGTCTCTGGATGTGATGTGTGTGATGAGCAACGGGGATTGAGCATCAGGTATCAGGTGGCATTACGTCACGCTCTGACACGCAGCCGCTGAGACACAAAGCATGTAGTTGAGTTATTCATGAAGTGGAACGGCAGCGCCTCGTCGGGACCCAGCTTCCCGATTCCAGGCTACCAGCATTTATAACTCACCGGGGATCAGCAGACGTGTAGACTCCAGCAAAGGGTCCTGGTGACACAGGGTGGGGCCACAGTGTATGCCACTCTGCTCCCATGTACACCCTGTAGTGGAAAGCTATCAAGTTATATCTGGATGGTTTATATGGATTCATGTTATGGAGACCTTAAGTGTATGCTGTATTTTATTTTATTTTGCTCAACGTATTCCGGATGTATTCATGACTATACCTATTGCCAAGCCACGGGCCAGATCTATATTTCGTGGACTGCTGAGGTGTTTTATTCCCATTTAATACAGTGCATTTGTTCATTCATTCATTTTTTGACATCTTTATCCACGGCAACAAGAACAAAATGTACTGTTCACATTTTCTGGGGGTTTCGCATGCGTATCTTAGTTTATATTGTTCCTTCCAGTGTGATTGTTGGCAGTTGGAATACATTTAGCTCTATAAGTCATGCTTGAGTTTGCATGTCTCTTGCATAGAAAAGCAGGTGTGTATTAGGCTCAGACCTATTGTCATGCTCTATTGCCTCTGGGGCACAAACTAATCTTACCTGCCTTCTTCCTCCTTCGTGTTGTCACGTTTTGGTATATATTCCTTTCTTTTTTTTTACTCTACAGCCACAATAGACATTTGCTTTATTTGTGTGTTCCATTAGAGACCTGTATTTCTTACCAAGGTCCATTATACATTGTGAATAAAATGGGAAAAGAGCGGATTGGGATACACAAAGTAAATGATTAAGCCGGGTTTCTGTCCTGTGTCTTCTAGGTTACTGTATGAGTATTTGGCTCCTATGTACAAATTATTGCTCACAATGCTTGGTATAAGTCTATTATATGTCGAATTGTTACATGTTCAATGCTGAATAGGTAGAGAGTGTTCTGGGAAATGTTTGTAGGTTTGCCTTTTGTTTTGATGTATTACCATGTTGCTCAGTGGTTTGGTGCATTCAACTATTCCAAATGTGTCGTTTAACGGCTAATGTTTCTATTGGGATTGTCTTTTGTTCATATTGGGTTTTTTCGGGAACCTTAAAGTTATATTTAACATGAGGGTTGGAAATACTATATTTGAATTCTTATGGGTGATTGGGAGCGGTGCCGTGTTTTTTTTTTTAATTATTCTTGACGACGTTGGATTCAAATTTCTGCTGTTGGGGGTGTGGGAGGGGTTTTTCTAGTTTATGCAGTCTTATTGATCTAGTGCTCTTTTTTTATTAGCTTTACCTTATACAAGTCTTTGTTATGCCTTCAAGAAAAGTGCACCTTTTGTCTGTCTCCTCTTGGAACGTGAATGGTATTAACAACCCGGTTAAATGACAAAAAGTTTTCAATTATTTGAATGATATGCATAATGACATTTATTTCCTTCAGGCGACACATTTGTTAAAAGATGAAATTAATAAATTGCATACACGGTGGGTGGGTGACTTTTATGCCTCATGCTTTACCTCCAAGAGCAGAGGGGTTGCCGTTTTGGTGAGAAGAAATGCCCCGATTAATTGTTACAATCGCACTCAGATGACGAGGGCAGGATCATTGTACTTCTGGTAGATATTCAAGGGGTCAAGACAGTTCTTTGTAATATTTATGCTCCCTCGTTGGATGATGGATCTTTTTTTTGGACAGTAGCTCAGATGTTGCAAGATTTTGGTTCTCCCAATATAATTCTGGGGGGAGATTTTAATCTGGCTATTGACCAGACCTTAGATCGTAGCAGACCTCGTGTTAATCAGAGAAGAGACCCTACATTATGTTCCTTTCAGTCTCTTGTCTCTGAGTTTGACTTGAAAGATTGTTGGAGACTACGGAATTCAGATATGAGAGAATACACCTTTTATTCTGGCTCTCAAAACGTATTCACGTATTGATATGTTCCTTACAGCTGGTTCGATGACATCAAACCTAGCGAGTTGTGAGATTGGTAGTATTGCGGTTTTGGACCATTCACCAGTGTTTTTGAATATAAAACTGGAGTTTGATACTCGCAGGGCATTTTGTTGGAAAATTCTGCAAGATGAGACAATGGTGGATAACATTAAATCTGAGGCAGAACATTTTGTGGTGGAAAATAGAACAGATGGGCTTAGTGTTAAGACAGTCTGGGAGGCCTTCACATGTACAATGAGTGGTCTTTTATTGGGATTGTCTAGTAGCAAGAGGAAAAGTTTGGAAAGAGCCAGTTTGGATGTGGACAAATGCATTAAAACAAATTTGAATGATTTGATAAGTGGCCCTACTAATTCTGACAAGAGATCAGCACTTAGAAAGTTACAGAGAGAATTGAATGACATTTTAAAGGTGAGATCTGAAAAGAACCTGTATAGGTTAAAGTGCTTGTATTTTGAATATTGGGAAAAATGCGACCGTTGGCTTGCCTATAGATTACAACAACAGCAGTCAGAAGGGGCGATAACCTCTATCAGGGGGGTGAATGGTCTGGTAACATTTGACCCTAATGAGATTAATATAGCTTTCAAAGAATACTATATGAAGTTGTATCAAAATGAATTGGGTATCAGTGGTCTTGGCGAAACTTTTCTAGATGGTTTAGTGGTTCCAAAGGTTGCAGAATTGGAAATATCAATTTTAAATAAGGAAATTAATAAATTGAAGAGATTAAGTTTGCAATCGGAAGGCTAAACTCAGGCAAAACTTTGGGGCCGGATGGATTACCGGCTGAATTTTATAAGATCTTACCAGATTCGGCAGTGGAGTTATTGCGGGATAGGTTTGCTGAATCTAAAGAGGTGGGTCTACTACCAGCTTCTACCAATCATGCCACTATATCTGTTTTTTAAAGAAAGGTAAAGACAGCAGCTTGACATCTAAATATCGTCCAATAAGCTTAATAAATACGGACAACAAAATATTAGTGAAATTGTTGGCCATACATATGGAACAATTGCTAGTGAAGCTAGTACACTCTGACCAGTCAGGTTTTGTTCAAGGTCGGATACCGTCTAGTAAGGTTAGGAACTTGTTGTTGATGATGATGACACATGCCCAAGGCTTAGAAGAAGATGTTGCTGTGTTCTCTATGGACGCTGAAAAAGCGTTTGATCAGGTTGACTGGAAGTATCTTTTTTCGGTCTTGCATGCTATGAATTTGGGTGAGGACTTTATTTCCTGGATTGCCCTGTTATATGCTTGTCCAACAGCCAATGTCAAAACTAATGACCAGCTGTCTGATTCTTTTGAATTACAGAGGGGTACAAGGTAGGGGTGCCCTCCGTCTCCTTTATTATTTGTCTTGGCCATCGAACCGTTGGCGATCGCTTTAAGGTGTAATGCGGGAGTACGAGGTCTAAACTTTCATGGAGTTAAACAAAAGATATGGTTTGATGCAGACAATTTGCTACTATTATTGCGGGATTTGGCTGTGTCACTACCTGCCTTGTTGTGTGTATTTGACAGGTTTCATGATGTAGCAGGATACCAGGTTAATTGGTCTAAGTCTGAGGTCTTACTAATTACCCGATACTGTGATAAGCATTTGGTATCTGAACAGGGTTTCCAGTGGTGTGACAAAAGATTAAAATATCTGGGTGTTTGGATAACACCAATGGTTGATGATATGGCAAGAGAAAACATGAATGAGGTGTGTAGAGATCTGAAAATGATCATTCAAAGATGGTCTTTGCTATGTTTATCACTCTGGGGCAAAGTGAACGCTCTAAAAATGAATGCAGTTCCAAATGTCAATTACATCCTAGGTATGCTTCCGATGAAGATAAGTCAATTTTATTGGAAGAAAATGTATGGTTTTCTACAGTCCTTTCTTTGGGATGATAAACCGCTGGAACTTAAGCTGTGGAAGCTTCAGTTACCTACGGAGAAAGGGGGATTGGGCGTCCCGGTTTCAAAGGTTATGACTTGGCTTTTTATAGTCACTTTATAGTACCCTTTTTGAAAGAACCACCAGATAGGTGGGCTATTGCGGAGGCAGGTTTATTGGGCCCGCTTCCTCCTAGGGCAATTCTCACGGCCACAAACAGGCAGTGTAGGAAAATGCCTATGACAGTTCTTCTGAGAGAGACTTGGAACAATGTGCATGAATTGTTGGGCTCGGTGGCTTTGAAAACTACTCATGCTTCCGTTTGGTTGAGCCCGGCAATTGCTGATGGGGGTAAGACTTTATTCTGGCCGGAGTGGCTTCTAAGTGGTATATATTGGATTGGTGATGTCAAAGGATGGTAAGTGGGTCAATGAAACAGAGTTATGTGCAAAATTTAGCATCAACAATTTCTCAATTGGTGACTTCAGAAAATTGAAAAGATGTCTAAGTGGCTGAGCAGGGGGATGCAATAGAGAATCTCTTTCTTAAGGAAAGGGAGCCAGGATGTGGTTTAATTGCTAGAAGGGTGTACAATCAAATTGTGTCTAGCTATAAAGAGAATTCTGAACTGAGAGCGGATTGGGGCAGGAGATTGGGGTGTGTGATTTTGCCTGAGATGTGGTTGGAAATGTGTGCTAATATAAAGCTTTGTTCTATAAACTCGGAAGAACGTTCGAGGCAAATAAAGATCCTCAACAGAGTGTATTGGAGTCCCGAAAGGTTGTTCAGAGAGGTATGGTGGAAAACAACGAATGCTGGAGTTGTGGGAATGAATTGGGTAGTTTGGAACATTTACTCAGGGACTGTGTGCGAGTACTGGGATTTTGGCAGGATGTATGTAGCATTTGCTTGCGTATTCTGAATTTGGATATTGCACTGGATTTCAAAATGAAGATCTTAGGAGGTGGCGAGTTACTTGAGGACCTTTCAGTCTCTTAGAAACAAATTTTGTTCCGAGGGGCATCTGTAGGCAAAAAGATGGTATTAAGGGGCTGGACATCATGAATTGCACCTACTGTTGTGGATTGGATTAAAAGGGATGACTAGTCTTGCAAACATGGAGAGAGTCATTTACAAGAGACAAGGGAAAATGTCCTTGCATGCAAAGATTTGGGATAACTTTCTGAATTTGCACTAGTTCTTTATCTGTAAATATGTATATTTTATTCTGCATGTTGTTACATTGTTTTTGCTTATTTACTTTTATTGACTGTTAACTGTTCTTGTGAAAATTGTACAAATAAATATAAAAAAACACTATACTTTTATTTTTATTTTTGAAAACCATTCCGGAACGATTTCTTTTTAAAATGAAAGTATAGGAACGGTAAAACTTCCTTTAAAAAAGCAGAGGAGCACCGCTCCTGTTCACTTCAACCACTGTGCCCATCAGTGGTAAAAAATAATCTACCGCAAGCACAACTCCCCGACCCAGTGCCCCACACATGTCTGCAACCAAACTTAAAAGCATATTCCAAAAAGCAATCATTTTAGCTACAAGCAATCAATGCTTTGTGGATGAATGAGCAATCTTCACCATACATTAACACAAGAAGTATTAGTAAATAGTCTGCAAAACGTTTTCTAAGTAAAGTTTTATTGTCACTTTTAGGGGTCACATTCAGGCTCCAACTTCTTCATCAGATGTTTCTTTATCATTCCTGGCAGGAGAACGATTAGCACACTGCAGATGTTTCTGAAGAAATTCCTCAGTCGTGGGATCCATAAAGATTTGGGATTTACCATCTATCATGATCGTCAATGTAGTTGGATATATCTCAGACCGTGTTGTGAATTTCTGGGCACTTGGGGGTTTCACCCTAAATTACCCAGGGTAATCCAGAGGTAGACCCCTTGCTCACTTTACTTAGAGAGGTACAGATTCACCTCAAAGATGAGGCCCGACTCGGTCAAAACACGTGACTGGGTTGCTGTTGGTACTCTTGTTCAGAGTAGAATTGCCTAGCATTTTGGTACTGGACTTCCTAAGTGGGTGGAACCAGACTGATATGCAAATGGATATTTATCCTCTGTGAAAGGTACAGTGAGCTAAAACTTGGTTGTATGTCCGCCTAAGTGGGTACCTTCCCATAGAACAGGTTATTTGGCCGTGTTCGTTCATTGTAGATGGGCTCCCAGACCATTTAATACCTCGATAAACCATTGAATATTTTATCCCCTTCCCACAGTTTCTGTTTTACATGTGGAAACGTTTCCATGCTTCCTGAACATTGGGGCTCTCATGCAGAGACATTGAGAAGGTACTATTCTAGTTCATTTTCTGTTCCTCTGAACCGCTAGGAGTGCATCTCTATCATGACAGTCAAGCAGGTGTATAATTATTGGAAGAGAAGCTGAGGCCCATTCGAGGACCTTTGTCCAAACTGACCATGCAATAATATTGTGGTCTGTCTATAAGGGGAGAGGAGTTCTGGGACAGAAACTCATCCCAATGTTGGACTTCTTACAATCATTTAAACAAGGAATTATGAATACCCTGGCGATAATGGATGACTCATTTAGAGAGCTGAGGAAATGTTTCTCAGAGTTATCCGCTAAGAGTTTACAGGAAACATTGTGTGAGGGACCTCGTTTTCAGGTGGTTAGCATTGAATCGGGTATGGTTGCTAGCGCCGCCGGTAATCCGGCTGGCGCCACACAGTCTATCCGTGTAGAGACATATTTCCCGTCAGGTGAAAGCTAATCCTCGGAATGGAATGATACATTCAGTGTTTCCCCCCATTCCTTGGAGGGGGAATGGCAAGTGAGGACTTGGATCTTCCTCCTGCTGCAGCCCACCTTGTGGGTATACTCTTGGATGCCCCAGGGTTACCTGAAGTGAGTTTGGAAACTACAGCTTCCCTGATTAATAAGGCCAGTCAAACGATAAATCCAAACTGTATAGGAACGAATATTATTCCCGAGAAATCTTGATGGCTAGCAGGGTTGAGTGGGGTCGGTTGGTTGTTCTGAAAATTTGGTTAAAGGAAACTGTATTGTCACCATTGCAGATCAATACCTTCTTAATTAGCTGATGAATGCTAATTTATCTAGAGGCCTGTGAACCCCTTCCTCGGCCACAGGGGCTCTCGATGGAGCTCTTCCCCAAAGATGGCGGGGTTAACACGGAAACCAGGCAGGAGGTCGGGGACGCAACAGAGGATTCCTGGTGGGGAAAGGACGCTCTGGGACCGATGCACTCTGCAGACAACAACGCAATTAGGTTGGAGTGCCATGGGTTGGGTGGCGGGCAAGCCATTGAAAACGATGGAGCTGCAGAGGTGTGGACAACAAGAGACTTTTGTGTCATGGAGGCGGCTGACGGTGAAAACAAAAAACCATGGGCGCATCGGGTTCAGGAGACGAAAACACGTGTCTTGACAAACAACCCGAGACCGCAGAAAACATGTATGCGGGAAGCCCAACTGTAAGGGGGGAGGCACGTATCACCTCAGAGCATAGTAGGAGGCCAACTAACAACGGATACAATGAGAACGCTGGCTTTTACTTTCCTTATACCCCGGTGCAGAACACCTTCCATATCAGCTTACAAGCGACCGCTGGATCTCCTCCATTATGGCAACCTGCACTCTGGGAAGAAGGGGACGGGGCATGGAGGGGCTTATCTAAGCTGCATAGTATGAAGACTCCTGATTGGCTCAGGGGTGTACAGCCCCTATATAACCCTGACAGCAAAGAAGGACCGATGTGTATTTCTCACTTGTGTTTCAGAATAGAGAGAAGGGCGAAGAAGGAGCACCAGAACTGCGCTGAGCATACGAGGATTAACTCCAGGTTCTGTCCTTATCCTCAGAAGAGCCCTAAACTAAAGCCTCATTTTGGACTACCTTTAGGAGAATTATAAGCCGAATGGGGGAAAAGCATACAGCAAATTTGTTCCGTTGGCTTTTTTTCTACCCTCAGTTTAAGGGACATATTAGACCAGGCTCACTGTCCCCTGCGTTTAGTAGGGGGAATATTGAGGGAAAGGGCAATAATGTAATGGTATTGACCAATCCTAACAATGGCCCTTTTTGAATCCGATAACAAGCCCCATGGTAGAGAGGAACGTTATTGATGGAGCTGTAAGGGTGGCAGTTGCAGTTTCTAACCGCTTTGAAATATTGTCCACAATTGAGGAACTGGACTGACTGGTTAATGCCCCCCCCTCCACACCCTCTCTCCTAACCACTTTGGGTTGGGGGAAGAGTGCTATCCGAATTCATCCCTGGCGCAGGGAGATCTTTGACACAATTGTCGGGTACTTCTTCAGTCACTAGGTTCCTTTCATGGAACATAGCAGGCGCCAAGGGGAAACTTTCTAACACGGATATATTGAATTTCTGAATGAGGATCATGTTGCCATTGATGAGCAGTAGGAAGGCCTTGAGAGCCAGCCACATGGCCTTCATCTCTAGCCAATTTATACGGGCCTCCTGTTCCTGAAGGGACCAAACTTAGTGGACGCTGTGGTTGTTCAAGGACAAATCTGGGGTGATGGCAACCTGTGGTGCTGGTTGTCGGAAGGGCCTGCCTATCCTCAGGTTGCAGTCCGTGTTCCACCAAACTAGGTCCTGGTGTAGGAAGGGAGGAATGCTGATGAGTTCCACCTGTGAAACCCGCTCCTGATTCCATGAGGCTGCGAAGTGCAGCTGTAATCTCCTTATTTTGAGTCTTGTGTAAGGCACTGCCAGAAGACATGCCGCCATGATACCCAAGAGGTGCTGGTACCACCATGCTGAGGTCACCTCTCTGCTGAGAAAATGACTCGTGGCCCTCTTGATTGCTGCGATCTCCGAGGGAAAAACTATCTTGGATATCGTATTCCAGATGAGGACCAGGAACATTACACTCTGCGCCGGTTCTAGCTGGGGTTTCTTGAGATTGATGGAGAATCCCAAGTCGTGTAGTGTGTTCATGAGGGCGGAGGAGGTATGGTGGACCACCTCCGGGGATCTCGCCCTGACGAGCCAGTGGTCCAGGAATGGATAGACATGGTGACTTTGGGCCCTGAGAAGGGCTGCCACTGCATTCATAAATCACATCAACATCCCTCGTGACATCACAAACCTTCCCAGACGCCCTGCAATTACGTTATTGTCCTGATGAGCTGAAAAACAATTGTCATTGGTTGGCACTGTCCAATGTATGTATATGAGATGAGAGCAGGAGGAGTAACATCAGAAGTGATGAGGGGAAACTGCAGGACTCAACTATAGCTAACATGCAACCAGACCATTCAACCATAGATGCAAAAAACATCCCTCTCATTTGGCAAGGTATTAGACCTCGACTATATTAATTTTATTTATTTTTAAAAACATTTCAACACCCAGACCCAGGGGTATCATAGCGGAAGGGCCCACCCTCGAGAAGGAGAAGGAAAAGCATCAGCAGAAGGCCAAAAAGCAGTCACACTCGAGGAGCCACTCTTCCTCGTCTCCATCGCGTAAGAAAAAGAGGCACCATCGCCATGAGTCCAGCTCGTCATCGGAACAAGGTAAGCCCTCGGCCGGCCGACCACTCGAGAAGAGTGTGAAAATTTCAAAAAAGAATTGTTGGACATGTTTAAAACATAGGTTGCTGCAGGTGCTTGGACCCATATGGCTTCCTTGGCCTCAGACCCAAGTGGTTGCGGATGCATCTCTGAAGGGTTGGGGCGCTAACTGCAAGGATTTGCAGGTGAGGTGTCTTTGGGCAGCGAAGGAAGTCAGGTGGCACATCAACAGGCTGGAGTTGTGAGCCATCAGGGTAGTCATGAGGGCTTTTGCTCCGTCTCTCAAGGGGAAGCATGTCCTGATCCTGACAGACAACACTGTGGCCATGCTCTACCTGAACAAGCAGGGTGGCGTGGGCTCCCTACCCCTTTGCAGAGGGTTTGCCTGATGCAGCTGTGGTTCTGGTTGCTGGAGAATCTGTCACAGGTTTCCCCCCTTCTCACCTGTCTTTGTTGTTTATTGTAGTTCTTCGATGGAGTCTTCTTTCGTAGAGTTCGGGTCTTGTATAACCCAACGTGCAGGTCCTCGGGTTCCAGCGTGCATTCAGCGTTCCGAGTCCTGGGAACGTTCAGATGTCTGAGAAGTCCGAGGAAATCCAGGAAACAGCGAAGAGTGCACACGGAAGACGAGTGCACGGAGATCCGGGATGCAAGGAGGACAAAAGGGATGGGGAATGAAGGAGGAGGAATTTAGGGATCCAAGAATCAAAGGAAAAACACAAGCGAACTATGGCAGCACACGTCTAGCCATGGCAAGCGGTAGTGTTGAGACGCGCAGGCCTGCGGGGGCGTGTCTGCTTTATAGAACTTAATGTGTACGGCGCAGAAACTGGTAAACAGTATTCCCCGTTCGGCGCCCATGTTGGGAGTACTGCTGAGTGCAAGCCCCTATGGGTCAGGGACCAGGAAGTCCAGAAAGGACGCGTACGATGGTTCATGACAGAATCAAGTCTCAGTCTCGGAAGTTCATCTGGCGGGGACAGAGAACGGCCGTTGCTCTGAGCAGGCAGAGCATAGTCTCACACGAGTGGGAAGTGTGCCAGGAAGTCCTGGGAGGTCGTCTTCTCTCTCTGGAGTACCCCAGCAGTGGTTCTGTCTGCCACAGAGTCCAACAGGAAGCGCAGACAGTTTTGCTTGAGGGAATTCCCAGCGAACAGCGCACTGGGGGACGCATTCCTGGTGGATTGGACTGTCTCTCTTTTATATGCCTTCTCCCAGATTCCCTTCATCCTATAGATTCTCAGGGGGTTGAAGAGGTTTTGAGCGACCATGATCTTGATCATCCCAGACTGCCCGAGGAGAACGTGGTACTCTGACCTCTTGGATCTGACCATCTGTCTGCCTCACCGGTTGCCTCATTGCCCGGATCTCCTGACCCAGTTGGACGGGCAGGTACTCCACCCGAACCTGGAGTCCTTCCACCTACATGCATGGCTGTTGAGAGGATGAGGTATGACTAGGACCACTCAGAGGAGGTACTGGAAGTGTTGCTGGCTGCACGCAGACCATCTACAAGATCCCTGCATCCGTGCAGGTGCAGATGATTTGAGGCGTGGAGCAGGAAACGCAAGATTGATCCAATCTCTTGCCCCACCATTTCAGTGATTGTGGTAACATGAAGGCCTTCTGAGGCCAGTGACAAAAGGAACTCAGTCAAAGGATATTTGGCGACCTTGTCTGTGTTCAAAAGGTACCCAGATCAACATTCCTTCTTTATGATCCCGGTTATGGCCCAATTCCTGAAGGGCCTTGTGAACAAGTTTCCACCAATTCCCTTGGTTTTCCCAAATTGGGATTTAAATCTACTTCCAACATTCTTGATGGTGGCTCCGTTTGAGCCCATGCATTCCTGTTCTTTGAGACTGCTTTAGTTGAAAAAAGCCTTTTTGGTTGCGATCACGTCAGCCAGGAGAGTTAGTGAGTTGCAGGTCTTGTGCTACAAGACCCCATTCCTGCATTTTTTTCGGGAAAATGTTTTTCCATAAAGTAAGACCTGGCTTTCACCCAAAAGTGGTTTGAGCTCCACCTGTCTCGGTCCATAGATTTGCTGGTCTTCTACCCTCCACCTCACCCCTCTAGGGAAGAAGAGTTGAATGTTACCAGTCTGCAGGCAGGGGGCTTCCTTCCAACATCAGGGCACCCTCAAAACTAGAGGGGTCTCGACTAACACAGCCCTGAAGAGGGGAGTTCCCATTAGGGGCATCTGTCGTGCGGCCACATGATTGTCCTTGCACACATTTACCAGGCATTATTGTCTGGATGTCGCCCGCGGGGTGTTGCACGTTTTGGTAGGGCAGTTCTGCAAAATCTGCTACTGTAACACTTTCTGCCCACCTCTGTAGTCCTAACTGCTTGGGGAGTTTATCAGATGAGGAATCTGCGAGAGAAAAGCAATCCCTTGAATGAGCAATTACTCTCCGTAATGATCTTTCTATGGATTCTTCTCCCGCAGATTCCTCATTGCCCCTCCTTTCCATCCCCGCATAGAATGTTTTTGCTGCTTGGTACATCTATCTAAGCAAAGGGATGCCTGGTAATAGCTCTGAGGTGACCATTTCTATCTGTCTAGTTGCTAGCCATTAAAATAAATATATATATATATTAATTCTTTCTATTTTCTCTAATTCCTCAGGTTTTTACCCTTTGGAATGTTTCCCATTGTCAAGTTCTTAACAGGTTGTTTAGCCTGATCTCTCACCGTTTTCCTCTGCAGCGTTCAAGCACGGGGAAAAGGGAGAACTGAGGAATGAGGAGTAGTAGTAACCTGGTATATATACCATGCCCGACGTCACGTCTGGAGCTGAGGACCGAGCAAGACGGATCGATGACCAAGTCGAGGTACACTACGCCCCCTAGTTTCAGAGCAGCAGAGCTGGATAAGGTCAGAGCAGCAGAGCTGGATGAGGATAACTATCACATGCGGAATCTGCACAAGAAGAATCCATAGAAAGATCCCTATGGTGAGTAATTTCTGCTTTAGTGACAGGAATGGAAGAAAACGGAAATCAGATGTTTCTCATATTTATCAAACAACCAGGTTTTTACTCTTTTTTTTAATGTGGTGAAGGATTGTTCATTTCTGATGTGTGCGGGCAAAGAGTTTCAAAGTGATTGAGACCATTTTCTGCTGTGACAGTTTCAATCACAGATAACAATGAGTCCTGTAGAAGTAGCATACCTGCAATCATGCCTCTCCGCAAACCCTATAATTCAGCCCCTCACTCCAGTGGAGGCTGATGCTGCTGTCCTCTTCTAGTGGGGAGATCACCTCAAAAATACTGCAGCCAATAAATGGCCAGCGCAGTAAAGACTGTGCCAGACGAGGGCGTACCGTCAAAAGTGATAACCCCTAATACTGCGGACCCAGGAAGCCACATACTGGAGAAAGGAGGGCTGCCTATTCCGCCGGCTACTAACCAACACTACCTCCAGGTGAATGCTTCTATAAAAACATAATGTAGGCACTCCTGCTCTCCCAGCTCAAATTTGAATTTCAAGTAGTCAAACGGAAGTCAACTGCACAGACCAGATTTATTTCGGTTTGAAAATAGTATACCTATGGCTGTCCATGTTCATAAAAAGAGTTTATGAGCACACTACAGGTTAAGCATGTTTCTCTTTAGAACCGCGATATGGGTGATGGTTGCCTTCCGTTACATGGCTAATGACCTTTGAAACATCTATTTAAATGAGTCCTCCTGGCGCAATGCCGTCTTTACACAATGATAACTGATTATCACAGTGGGCACATGGGCAACTGACCCTCTGTCACCTGGTAAACTTTTATTACAACTTGCCCGAAAAGAAGTGATATGGTGAGACTAAATGACTTTAAAAAAGGACTTTCCACGCAAAATATTTTTAAACAGTGCATTCTTTCAATGTGGTTAATATGCAGGAGATGTTTTGGGCTTCTGCTGGATCTAGTTGATGATCAATGCATTTTGTACATCGCCTGAATGTCTGTAAAATAGTTCTGGTGTTGGTTTTACTGTATGAATTGATTTCTTTTTCGTCTTTATTAGCAGAATTTACATATCTAGTCCACTGTATCAAAATCCCAAAACATGAACTGTATTTAGTGGAAGCAACTTGAGGTATCTCCCTTTAGATGTATGTAATTAGCCTCTCGTGTCTCCTGGTTTTTACCTGAAGGCAGAATGTCCAGGTTTACATTCCAGTTGACCATTTCATCATGGTTTTTACTGAATCCAATGGCTCGCATATGGAGTTTTCTACATTAGCCACTATGAGTAAAGTTTCACTGGTGAATTTACCCTGTACTGTCAATGCCATGCTTTCATTCGCTACTCCCCTTCCCGCGCTTTCTTTTGCTTTCTATAGCTGCAACCCTGCTACGGCCTCGCGACGGCTGCAAAGCTCTCTGTGGCAGTCCCAACATACAGACATAGAAAACAATAAAAGCAGGAATGTGAAACACACATGTATTTTCCTCATCATCCCGTCTGACCCACAAGAAGGATAGTTGGAAACACTAATCTACGGTCCATAGCGTCCAGTCTAGGCGACAAAGATCCAGACGGATATACAAGCCAGTACCAGCATTTTGCACAAACCATCATATATGAACCAACGTACAGCAGAGATATCTTATTACATTTTGCAATCTGTTCACGTTATACCACAGCAGGCTGAAAAACAGTGGAATGCACGGTCGCCCAGAGAAATGGTGGCAGTGGTTATGCCTGATTCAAAACCTTCTATCCATCGTTGTTCAGTGTTAGGCTGTTCCCAAGACACCATGCCAGGACTCTTACTGGTAGCTACAGAACATAAAACACATTATTTGCAATATACAAGGGCACGGTTGCAGAGGTGTAGAAAAAGTAGGGCCTGAGAAGACCAGGCCCTACCAAAATCTGTAAATGCCCACTCAGCAGCGCTGTGTGGGCATTTGCAGATGTCAATATCACCGCGGGGCCCCCAAATACATTAGCTTTAGTCCCCACTCATTAGACAATCCTGGCTACGCCTCTGCACGGTTGTATGTCATGTTGTTACCGGAATCTGGAATCAGCTATAATATCCTATTCAGAGGCAGTGCTGGATAGACACGTATACAATGCTAACGAGTCGACTTCCTGTGTCTGTTAGTACATCAATGGTGCCGATTTTAAAAAGGGAACAACCTAACACTATTGCTAAAGAGAAACACACAAGTCTCTTGCAACAGGTCCCCGGACTCTACAAACACGCTTGGTAGCATGAAGGCATCCCATACCTGTGATGGGAGACCCTGCTACCTCTTGCCATTCCGCTTGTCACCTCCTTGCCATCTCCCCTCCCCCTGTGCACTCAACCATAAGGCATTCAGGTTTCCATAGCCGCCTGAGACGGCCACACTGCCGTTGAGTGGTGACACGTGTGCTATGTTATGGACCCCTGCTATTACATGTTGCATTGCTCTCTGCATATCAGGGTCTGGGTCCGAAGAAGCCCCTGGTCAAGGAGGGCAATGCAGGATTCTGCAGGCCCATAAATGGAACACATCTTCTTTCCGGCGAGTTTGCTGGTATTAGTCATTCGAATTTCTCCATCTAGAATTACTGGTGAATCTCCAAATGGTTATGCGTTGTTGTTAGTCCCTATCCGGAAGTCTCATAGGGCTTCGTTGGGGAATAGAGGAAATGCCACGAGAGGAAGTTCCACCGGAAGTAATTTCCCCAGGCTTCAAAGTAATACCTCCATTGATATACTGGAGGTATTACCCCCGTGTGGGTTTGCTGCTAACGGTCAGGAGGACAGAAAAGAACAGAAAGCAACTCCATACCTCCATTGTGTTCAGTTAGCCCCAAACTCACGATGAGGCTCGCAGCATACTGGGAATTTATTTTTCACATCATAATACCGACAGTGCGTACACCAATACATTCTCAACCAGCACCTTATAAGCTCCGCCTTTATTTCACACATTGTTTTCATCAAGGAACACAACACATCTCCACACCCGGTGCGGTAGTAAAACTTCAACTCTTTAACTCTGCTTTTGTTATTGATATGCCTGCGGGGGTTCATAGTAAGTTGTGTTTTTGTGTTTGTTGCGCGGGAGTGTCTTGCTGCATGCCAGTGCATACGGTTTAAAGGACGACATAACTCTGCTCTGGACGTGTCTCCCCTACTTGACTGCAGAGGAATGACCACCTGTTCAGTATTTTTTCTCTTTGGAGTGGAGGTCCCTGGCACGCTGTCGACGACTGACAGATCCCTGCAGCTGTCCAGGGCCTTCTCAGCTTGCTCCCCCTCGCACTAATCCCCTAAGCTTTGTGTGGGTGGCGAGTAAGGGAAGATGATCCCCTCAGAAAACATTGTCCCACCTCTGAGCTCGGCATGCATTACCACATTCCCACCATATTGATAGCAACAGGCCTCTAGTGTCACCAAATACCCCTGAACTCGAGGGCAAAGGCTCTACGCAGCATGGAGAGGTTCTGCACTTAGACCCCACACATACACGCAAGGGGTACATGCCACGCTTTAAAGAGATGCTGAAGTAAGTTGCTTCATGGAGGCACTTGTACAACCTTGGTTTTTGATATCAGGCAACGGCCAAGGGATCAAAGTAAAAGTAGAATAGGTAAAAACATTAAAAAAACATTCCTTTGGCACTCATAAGTTAGTAACGTATGATCAGGGTACTAAGTAGTTTCTCGCTATGCCATGTTATCTGCTATATTTGGTTTGAGGTTTGTCTGTGCCGCACACCAACCCACTGTACGAGTTCTCGGACTGCTCTGAACACTAACTGAAATTCTATGCTCCAGCACGCAATCTGCATACCAACTCAGCCACCCATCCAACTATGTCTAGTACCATTGTGAGGAATTCAACCATCCGCACGGCGGGTGTGCACTCGCCTGGCTTTTTGGATATTTTTTAAAAGAAACTGAATGATGGGAGATCATCCTCGGAAAATGTGTGGGGCTAAAGCCCACACATTTTCCTATGCTCGCCGCACAACACACACATAGTCACGTGTTCTCTGGGTGGACACAGCCTTCAGTCACAGCACCCCCCCCCCTGTCATGTTCAGCTGTAATGCGACAGCCACAGGTACATCAAAGCCTCTCAGGAAGGGAGAGGGCAACACCTTCCTGCTGCCATGGCCAGCCTAATTAAATATCAAAGACTCCATGGATCCACCTCGTCTATCGTGAAAGTTCTGCTGGTGGCAGCGCATACTGATGAGAATTATTGAAACAGGCCTGCGAGAGAACTTATCGCACATCTGACAAAAAGGGGCAGGAAACCAACACCTCTTTGATATGCAAAATGTCAACTTGAAGCTACCTCCCACCCCTCTGTATGAAGGGCAGTGAATGTCATGTCTGGGACAACGGTTTACAGTGGGCAACCCCTGCCGGGGAACCCCCTTTCAGAGGGAAGAAGTATGGGAATTGATGGAGACCAGTGCTGGTCATTGGGCCGGCTCTCGGCGGATCCGAGATCCGGCACCAGATATGGAGCCGGATCTCGGGATCCGGTCAGAGTCATCCGCCCAAGCTCATGAACCGCGCTGGAATGCTTAAAAAGAAACAAAAAAGTGCCTGCGATGGCAGCATGTCCTTTTACTGCGGCTTTGGCACTGGTGTGTAATGCACAATGCTCGCGACATGTACAACTGATGCCTTTCAGTTGTACATGTAGCAAGCATTGTGCATTACACACCAGTGCCAAAGCCGGCGGTAAAAGGCAATGCTGCCGTCGAAGGCGCTTTCTTTTCTTAATTTTTTTAATTTATTTTTTTAAAGTATTCCAGCATTGCTGGATGTCCACTACGAGCCCGGCCCCCTCTAGATCACGCCCCCTCGGGCACTGCCTCCCCCCACCCTGGCTCTTGTGTGGGGATCCCCCACCAAATTTTTTCCATTTCCACCACTGATGGAGACAAAGTCTGTTCTCGACACAAACTTCAAGGGAGACCTAAGCTTTGACCAGGAGCAACAGAGATCTCTATTAACCAGAGAGACACTTTGATCCACAACAGACAGGAAGATGGGTGGGACTTAGTAGTACATGTTGTCACCCCTTACCTTTGCTGTTGCAAAGCACTCTGGTTATGACCTCACACATAACAGAAGATTGTTTGTGGGGATCCAGGATTGGTGCAGGCTAAGCCTACCTTCATGAACCAATCTCTAGGGCCCATTTGGCTTTAAAAAGAGGGTTGATCCCCGCTTTTGGCAGATCATCTGATGACTTGTAAGGAGTAAGGAGGACTCATTTGGACCCTGGCTGAAGGTACAGATTGCATTACAGCTTCCGCCAGATAAGGAAGGCAGGATTTCAAAGAGGGAAGCAATATCCCTCCCCTAAACATCTCTCAGGGAACAGAGGGAGATACCAACCTCAAGAGGACAAGTCCAGCAACCCCAGAACCTGTACCCAGACAGCACACAGCATGCCCGGCTAGATTCTACCAGCAAGCTTCCTAGGTGAGAAGTGCCAGAGAGTCTCTGACCAAAGGACAAAGCCGTTGCCTGCAAACACTCTCCTCCGCTGAATATGTGTCATCCTTTAAGGGAAACGGCCCAAAGCTAAGAAGCTAGGAGGACTGCCACAACAAGCATCAACCAGGTTCCATCTTCTAAGGACATTTTCGAGGCTGTCTAACCACAACCGGCTGCACCACTGACTGTTGTCACGCTGCAGCCACTAAAGCCGTCCAAGTCGCCTTGATCAGCGTTCCAGATCTGCCAACCAGCACAGAGATAACGATTCTTGACCCAGAACCACCATGTAGTCCAGCCTGCAGTTGTCTGTCCAGCCTTCCTTGCCTAACTGCCTGATACCGGCAGCTGTCTCCATCTTGAACTCTGTCGCAGGAGCTCCAAGGCGTCCTGGAACCGAATCAACTAAGTCGAGCATCAAGATCATCTCAAGCACCGGGTACATTGTGGTTCTGTCCTCCTGGTCCTTCTCCGAAGGCCCAAATGACATTTACGACCCCTTGCTCCCTTTGTGCTGAAACCAAATCACCTTGAACAGTTAAGACTGATTACTTTACTGACTGTCCTCCTGTCAGTATCCAGAGTGCATCCCCTTTCCTTTGTGAAACTGTCTGTCCTCTGTATTCCTTTACAGGGTGAGTTTTATTTTGTAGTGTGCTAGAATTGTCTGTTGTAATAATAAAGTAGATATTTTTATACAACCTGGACTGACATTACCCAATGATAAACAGAGACTAATTGTACTTTCGCTGTGTTGCAACTAACCAACGATTCACGACCTAGCGCAGATAAGAATGTCGTTCCGGCCATGTTGCCAGAATTGGACAAGGAGGTTTATAATGGCTATACTGGCTTGTGTTTTCACTCTGTTCAGATCCCTTCTTGGGTACTAGAGGTGTGGGGCTGATTGATGGTTTACAAAAACCGATATTCATCCCTGGACCACTGGTGCCCCGGAAGTTGATTCATCACAACAATGCTTCATTGTTTCTAGGAGTTGCCATTGCAATAAAATTCTGCTCTAAACCGAGCTGTACTCTCATGAGTCCTACACTACTGTTTACCAATACCTGAAATAAACACGCATCTCACTTTGACAGCCATATACCCTCCGACTAATTCCAATTGTATTTCCTTTTTAATTTTGCTCATTCTATTGTCTAATTTCTCTTTCCCATCACCTCCTCCCCAAACTTCCCATTCCTTTCCACAGACTAAGCTCTGGCGACACCCGGGCAGGATCACAATATGCCTCCTTTCAGATAAAGCAAGGTGCCGTAAAACCACTACAGTGGTGATGGGCACAGTATTGGATGACAAAAGATATGGCAGTTGGACACCCATCCCAACAAATATCAGAACACTACACCTCTAATAACAAATTACATACTATAGCTTGGCCAATGCAGCCTAGCACCATGTGCGGACCAGGCTCCCTTTTGGACACAAATGCCTCTAAGGCATCTCAGCACAGAATTCATAGAAACAGACCCGTATGCAGAGCTCAGGACACGCCCAGTCTGCGTCAACACAACAGCACGCATCAACACAACAGCAACGCTATCTTGTCCTTTCCCCTCTCTCCCCACTAACCTACCCCTCACCCGATACTCTTTCAGATTCAGCAGAGCACCTAATGAGAATGTAATGGACAGGAGAGCACAACATGAATCCCATTGGCACTCTGGGCTGGGGTGCCAGCCAGCCAATCAGAGAGCTAGAAACGCCGGATGAATCCTTTGGTATAAACAGGCATTCTGAGTTCCCCCACCACTATGCGCCCCTCATCCTGGCATATCTTGCTCCCTCCCATCAACTCCATTCCGCCTTTAGCACCCACACGGAGATGCTAAAGGCAATTAAAGGAAACAAAATGAAAAAAACCTTTGCTCCGACCTGCAAAGCTGCGTCAGGACAGGAGTCTGTCTTTAGCGGCAGTGAAGATGGACTCCTGTCCCGGCACGGTGTTGCAGGATGGAGTAAAGGTACGTTTTTACTTTTTCTTGTATGTTAACATCGCCTTTAGCATCTGCATGTAGTTACTTGCAGGTGCAAAAGGCGATATGCCCATCAGTGGCGGGCCGACCCTGTTGGTAACAAAACTGTACCCCACGTTAAGGGACCCTCGAGATAAGATAATATAGAGTCAATTCTGGAGGTGAGGGTCAGTCACCAATCAAAGTCATATTCAGAATCACTTCCTGGCCTGCCTTTCTCCTTAGCATCGAATTGAGCCAGTTCAGGTGCATTTCGGATCCACAACTCTTTGATTCTAATGTGAGAGTCAAGTTGGTTCTGCTGAAAGGGTAAACTTAGGTTTTTGCCCTGCTTTGTTCTAGAAATCTCCCCCACCTTCCGAAATTGTATCCAATAGGGATGTTGTTTCAAAGAAAAATGACATAGTGGGTAGAGTGTCTCTTTGAAAGGGGTGGATGTCTTAGAGTAAACCGGTTGATGGAAGGATAGCATAAAAAGACCTTGATCAGCGCCAAGCATGCATAGGAGTAATCCTTTGTGCATAGTACATATGATCAATATACATGTTTACATTTATTACATGCAGTTGGCACAGGGACTATCTGTACCACAGCAATGAGTGCATAGACGAGATCCTGGCCTGCAGAATGTACAGGGGGGCAGCATATGCAGTATTTACTGTACGCTTCACGTTTGTACATGTGACAACAAGTTCATCATTACTATGTCCACTGCCAAGCGGATGCATTAGTACATGGGGTCCTCTTTATTGCCGCTTCTGTGTGCATTTTTTAGCCTTCCAGGCAATTATGGAACACACTAGTAATTCCAGCCCGAAGCCTTTCCTGCACGCAGGGAAGAGCCTATCGCAATCCCATGATCATGATAGGAATCAATAAAGCCAGAAATGTCTAAGTCTTTCCTTGCTCGACGTGGTGCTGCACACCAGGCACAGCAATGCTGGTGTTGGAACAACACCTGTACCAATAGGAAGATCCAGATATTAGACAACGCTAAATGGGCCAGAGTAAATCTAATTTCATTGTTTTAGTCTATTTTGATCAATTTAGCAAGAGCCCATGGACCTTTGAGGGTCTAAAAAAAAACCTCTCCGATATCCAAGCAAGTAGCCTATAAAAATGCTAAACTGATATCTCATGTACCATCCACCAACCTGTACAGAGCCGCATTCCAAGACAATGGGCTGTTTTCTGATGGCAAAATAACAGCCAATAGGGATAAAGATCAAATGAAAAGCTTCTGTCGGACTAGTCACCCATACCAAAATCCAAACTTCAGGCTTGGAAAATTAAGGAAATACACTGACCTTCTGATGCAGGTACTATGCATGGAGACAGGTTCGGGTATCCCAGAGTTATGATAGTTCCGTAATTAGTAACAATTATTACCTCATAATGTTTCCCCTTTGAAAAACCCATAAGAAGTGTACCTTCTATCAAGTTTTAGAAATTGTACAGTGACATAAAATCGAAGAACTCAAAAACAGAAAGTCTTAGAGACAACTAGCCCTATAGATAAGGGGTCTATCAGTCATTTTTACTACTTAAAAATGGGCAAATACTCCACAAAAATTAAAAAGGGAGTAAAAATACCCAAAAAAGAAAAATGGGAAACAAACACATGACTTGTCCCCTGTGTTTGCCCACACAGCTCCATGGACCAGTCATGCACATAGTGCCACAGGAAGAAATTGATATTATTACTGCCCGATCTGAAGAAGTAAAGCTGCATCTTTTAATATGTATGAACAACTAGGTGCAAAGAAATAATTATTAAAAAAACATTTCCATTTCCCAGTTAAAAGATTTTTTAATCGCTTATAAAATACTCACATTGGGAATTGGACTTACATTTTTACTCCCTAAAAATCATTTTACTACCAACTTTAAAAAATGAGGAGTAAAACACTACTGCTTCAACATCTTATCTGGAGCACTGGAGACAGCCAGGGGGATAAGGTATCCTCAAAATCAGAATCATATGGCAGCAAGATGCCACAATATCACAGGGCAATGCTGCTCCAAGAGCAAGCAGAAATAAACCCGAGTATAGGAAAAAAGATGGAGCAAGAAGAGAGCAAAAGCATGCACATAGAGCAAATATATGGCAGTGAGAGACAAAAAGAGGGATGGAATCATAGCAAAGGAAAGCTTTGAAAACAACCAAGATGAAAAGGGCACTGCGTCAAGCATGCAGTGAAACCACTAAAGCTCTACAGAGATCAAAGTGGAGAACCTGAGTGGTGGTGACAACGACTGCACCTGCTAGATTGTTCTTTTGGGAGGATTTCTGGAGACTGGCCAGAATCTTCAGTTGAACTCGGGTGGGTATCCAGTTAATATGTGGAAAAAAAATGTTCGAATGACAAATATGTCGAAAACATTTTACCGAAATGTTTTTTTCCCAATGTATTCTTTTTTAATTTACATGTATTTTTTTGTTTCGCGAGTAAAAAAAAGGGTTAAAAAAAGGGGGGTTGGGGGGAACCCCCCTCATTGCAAACAAAAAATAACCCAAAAAAGATATTCAAATGTTTTTTTTTTTTTTTCGGTGAAATGTTTTCGACGTAATGTCATTCGAAAAAATGTCATTCAAAATACTCACTAGGAACCCTCGGGTGACAAGAAGTTATAGTTAAGGATCTAAGGCACTGCAGTAATGAGCACAAAACATGTAGGACCACAGGTAAATGCTAGGTCGCATCAGTGGTGTTATAAATCCATTCAGTCTTTGCACTGCAGCAGAGGTGGAGGACCAGTGTGTGGTACAGAAACCACACTTCGCCTTGGCCTTGTGGGGCACACATAGGGCCACGCTGGACATATCCATAACACAAGTCTGTCTGATCCACTACACAGGGAAGGGAAGGCGATTCCCTATTGCCTGACAAAAGAGTAAGCAGATACACTCGTGGTGCTGTAGTCCAGCAGTGGTTTCAGTGCGCGACAAACTAGCTGGGTTTAAGTTGCTGGGTGTATGGCAACTCGGATGTCCACTTGGGGATGCATATTGCGATAGGTTATGAGTTGATTGCACACCCACTTGCACTTAAAAGGTACATGTATTGTTAAACAATGACTCATTGGTTCTCTTGATACCAAGTATGAAGATTTCTACTTGATAGTACACCTATTGTGTGCGTAGGCTGACAGGCATTTTACACACTAGCCTCTTCCACATGCCCAACTATTGTTCATTGTCTGCAGGTTAAAGAGACATTTGGTTAATGGTGAGTCCCTAGTCCTCTTGTTTCACTGAACTGGTGTTCATAGACAATTGCAATATTTTGGATGAAGCTTTGGTCCTGGAGTACATTTTCCTGGTAGCTTCTTTCAACTGACCGGGAGCTGGAGGCAGTCCTCCTGTGGAGGCCGTGGAGGGACTGTGCCTTCCGCACAATGGCCTATTGCCTCTGGAGGTCAGCAAGCTTACGCAGGCCATGCTCAAATGCTCATAGCAGACCACACATATATGGAAATCCTCCTCCAAGTACCACAGCAGGAATCGGACAGGGCCTGCTCAAGGCAGATGCTAACATTGGAAAGGCTTGTGACATCTTTAGCATATGAAAAGCATACAACAGCCGTCCTGGAGGAGGACACTGTCTCGCTAACTTGTGACTCCAAAAGATTGAATTCTGGCGACTGTGACAATGATTCGAAAGGCACATCAATACAAGGTGAGCGCCTATCTGGGAGCCGCCAATTCAGAAAAATATAGCTGTACTTGTTAAAGTTGCACCTGCAAAATAGGCTAATACATGTTCACTTCATAAAAATGCAGCATCGGTTTTTAAAATCAAACATTTCAGTAAACTTCCTTTAAGACAACCACAATTTTGTTAAATTTAAGATCACATTAGTAAATGTTTTAAAGAAAAAGAATTGAAGACGAGGTATTATGCAATGAATGCTGGAACAGCTTCTGAAATGAAACATACCACCATGCTGCATATTTAATTTAGCCATCACATCTGTTTACAAAGTGTTCTCCCACAGGGTGAAGGAAAGGCCAGGCCAAGCATGTTTCTGTCGCCCCCTTACCGTCAATAGCCAGCTTTAGGTCAGTGAGGGTGCTGCGCACTCTTGCGATCACGCGCTGCATGCGGTCAATTTCCTGTCGCAGAAATATATTCATGGGCTGGAAGGGACCCATCTTGTGCAGTCGTGCCTTCACCTGAACACAAGGAAACAGGAAGTCAATGACTGGACAAGGGCAGGCATGTATCGTTTATGCTTGCCTCCTCCAAAATGCCACAATGCATACACATGCCAAGGCATCAGACCTTTACTCATCTGTGGCCCGGGGTCCATGGCTCTGCACTTTCGTGCTAACTAGTTGAGCTACAAGAGCGGAATCTAATGTTTTAAAAACGAGTGTACAAGTTCAACTCCAAAATGTACATGGTTTACACACATTGTCCATGGAAAGGCGTTGAAGCAAGGATTGGAGCAGAGAGCATGTTGTGCAATCCCATTATCTTCAGCTGTGCTAACAGGATAACGTGAAGCTACCTTTTGGTGTGGCCGCTGCCCCCGCAGGTGGGCTGAATTCTGAGAGAGCACTGCACCATAGAGCGGTGGGTGGCCCTCAGTGACCTTCCAAGCTCACCACTAAAGATCATCCAGGGGGTAGGGAGACGCTACGTGTCTTCCGACCCTATTGGTGGAGTAACTTTAGCATATCGCCCAGGAGCCCGTTTGTGTGTCCACATGCCTCTGTAATATAGGACACTGCAGACTCACATCGGCGATTTTCTCACCTCACATGCAGAGCTAATGAGCCCACACCAAAAAGAAAACACCATGGCTACGCCAGGGGGGACGATAAGTGCTCATGCATCATCAGGGCTTTGCGACCTGCGGCGTGCCAGTTGCAGTGGACTGCTTCCCCAATCAGTTCTAGCCAGCGTAGAAAATGGTGAGAGATCATGGGAGATGTAGTCCAAAACATATGGGGAGTCACAGGTTGCAGACCCTGGCCACATTACAGACAGGGCCGAACAAACAACTTCTGCCCTCTAATATGAAATTGTGCTGGACCAGACATGGGTGCAAACACTTGTTGAGACCCCTGTGCAATTTCTATAATAATATGCCTGGCTTTTAAATGCACACATTCCGTTTATTGTGTAAACGTGAGAAAAATAAATAGAACGAGCTGTAAATCCATTTAAATTACACATAGATGCCGGGTAACTAGGATTTCTTAGAAAACTGAGCCATAGGATTAGTTTGCAAGTCATTTCTTCAAGCCACAGGCAGAGTAGGCCCCCAGCACAAGACATAGCACATTTCAGGAGAAAATGGGCCTCCTAGTGAGTTTTGCAGGGTGGTAAAAATATGCCAGTAATTCGGTTACTGCCACTCTTTGAGGTGGTAATGAAATAACTGACAGTTTTGGCACACCACCCAACTATAATGATGGTGTTAAAGTGGAAGCGTTATGGCCAAGCAAAGTGCTGGAAGTAAATCTTCCACTTTGACACCCAAAAATTGAGGCATTACCACCGACGGACATGCCACCTGTGGTTATTGCTCCAAATACTGCATGGGGTCCTGTGAACTCCCTGATGGGGACAAACGCCACCATTTTGGCAGACCAAGGGACAGTAGCGGTAATCGCGTTTGGCGATAATTCGAACAAATGACTGCCAAACTCTCGAGGCCTAAGATCTGCTGGAACCAATTTGCACCCCCCCCCCCTTGCTCGAACACTTAACGAAAAATATGAAGGATAAGAAAGCCGTAGTATGTCAGCATTGGACATACAAATATGCAACCCTAGGTCTGGAACAGCTCTTATGCGAGTGTCATAGATATTCATCAAAATTAAAGGAGCCCTTCACGCTATTGCAAAATGCAGAAAGCATCTTTAGGGTTAAAAAAAAAAGAAATCTCGATAGATTTCCCAAGTAAGCAGAGGCACAATATTATTTTCGCAGAAAATGGGTGCCGGGGGCACTTGGGCTTGGATTGGAAGCAAATCGCAAATGAGTTGATAAAGCATAACATTCTGTTTCTTGTCACATACATCAGGAACGAAGATTGAATTATTAATGTATCGAAACAAAAATCATGCGTCTTTTTCAAAGAACATAATATTTTTTCATTTCTTGGATGCTGTCTCAGGATTGTTGCAAGAACAGTAGTCGAATGTAGTCTGTAAATCATTTATTAGAGTGGCACAAATACATATCTACTGCAATGAGCAACACAGATGTGCAGCACCGCTGGCTATCTGGTGGGAGAGTACGCCTGACACCCAGTCGTTGCATTCTATGGGAAGAAGCCAGACTACAGCACTAACCATGGACTCACAATACCCCGAATACGTATGGTAAACTCCATTAATCACACGCCCTTCTCCATGCCATTCTTATCAAATTAAGAAATACCCAACACAAGGCTTTAGTGTGCGGATAAATCATACAGTACATACAGTTTTTGGGTGTTACAGTGTGGAAGATTTACTTCCAGCACTTTGCTTGGCCATTACGCTTCCACTTTAACACCATACTCATAGCACATAATCATGGGATGGCCAAAGTTAGCCCTTCTTTCCGGGATTCACAGATCCCACATTATTTTTCTCTATTCATCTATCATCTTGTGCCACCTTATAACATGGCCACCGTGGTTGCTTTGCATATGTGAGGACATGAACGTTCCTACAGATGGCCGCCAACAGTTCCCTTCTAGTATTCATGGGACGTTCTAGTTGTTCCCGTAAGATGACCGCAGTTCCACGTCTCCTTCAGTGATTATAAAACCGAAGGAGAGGCAGGGTGGCATCGTCTCGCAAACTGCTAGAATGGCACTTTGAGTCTGTGATTACCGTTCACGACATTATTTATGGGGATAATATTACCCGATACCCAATGGCAGGGTTTAAAGGCATATTACGTTCCGTGGTAAGGCCTTCATCTAAAATGTCGGTAAGGTCATAACCTTGTACAGGCGCCAGTGATGAGTGCAATCCCAGGGTGTCAATAACCCTTTCCACCATGGCCCTGAATTTAGAGGTATTATGAAGATAGGGCTGGGACTGCTGAAATTCGAGGTCTGGAAAGGTGTCCAGACCGCTTGCGTCCTGAAAGCTTTGAGCCAGTTGTAAAAGCAGATTCTGGTTGCCAAAATAATCGACTCCTCCTGAACCCAAGTAAATCGGGTCGACATCCCCGTGGTCATCGGCATCATGACCACCGAAGATACCTGCCATAGTATTGAATAATTCGGACCAGAGTTGTGGGGTGAATGTTTTCTCGACAACCGTTGAGGGTTTGTCTCTCAGCACCGATATGGTGGACGCGGTGTCGATCGTGACACTGTAGCGTCGACATCCTTGGATACACAGGGTTGATCCAGCTCCCATTAGATCTCTTTCAGTGTTGAAAGATTTATCGGTGCTGACATTGTCGGTACCGGGGCACTAGAGGTGTCGGGTATACCGAGCGCTGATCTTGGCTCCAAGGCCTGCTGCATGGGGGGGTTAGCCGCACCGACTGTAGCATGCTTCTTGAACATTTCAAGCATTGAGGAATTGAAATCCTCCCACTCTTGGCGGGTGGTTGGCCCTGCCAACGGCTTACTTTTATCTGTCTACGACTCGGAGACCCGACGGTGGCGGTTATGCCTTTACTTCTTTTGGGACGAGGATGAGTGGTTCCTCGAGTGGGACCGTTTCTTCTTCCACCTGTGTTCTTTCTTGGGGGTATGCTCCTCAGTTTCAGCCTCTGAAAGGCCGAACCGTCGACCGCGCCAGTGATTTTGAAGATGGTCGACACAGAGCGAGTTTTGCAGCTCGATCACGAAGGGATTTAGGTTGCATGTTGGCGCACAACAGACACCCGTCAGTCCCGTGACCCGTGCAGGGGCACCAGAGACACAACTCGTGTGGGCCAGTGATGGACATCTTGGTGCCACAATCAAAACACGGTTTGAAACCGGATACCTGAGCGACCGTCATCTCACGGCGAGGATTTTGAAAAAAGTACAAAGGTTTGTGACAAAAACATCAAGAGAGTCGAAGCTCTGTGTTCCCAAGAAGTGTGTTAGCACACAGGAAAAAGGAACTGAGGTTGGGGCGTAGTGACATGGTATTTATAAGACCTGACGTCACGTTCAGTGCCGACAACCAGATGCCGAGCAAGACGGACTGACGGTCGTGTCGAGGTCCACTACGCCCCTGGTCAAAACGTTTTAAGAAGCAGCAAAGCTGGAGGGAATATCTATGAGATGAGTAATCTGCGGGAGAAAGGCAATCCATTGAACAAGAGTTACAGGTAAGTAACTTGTATCTTCTACAGTATTGGGTCTTGCATGGATTCACATGCTCATTAATACGATTACACAGCAGTAAATATTGTGAAGGCATCATGAAGCAAGATACAGACAACAGATTTCAGTTTCAAACAAAATACTTTATTAACATAAATGTCAGGATGGTGGAAGGCCTAACTTGCCATATCCTGAGGTGGGATTTCCCTACCTAAAGAAACTAAGGCAAGTCTGAAAGGTTAACTTAAAAGTCTGTCTGTATCCAAAACCTATACTTGCCCTCACAGCTAAAGCGAAACAATGTATAGGGATGTCAATAATGAAAGAACTAGTGTTCAAAATAATGTTCTCAGCTCTTTCTAGCTCCAGTCTTAATCTTCAGCTCCCCTTCCCCAAGCTCTATCAAAGTCTCGGGATTTCTAGCAGTTCCACAAAACCTCAGGTTGCTTTGCTTTCCCTTGGTTTGCTTCAGCAACGTCCTTGGCTTTTCACAGTTGAGGCTTCCTGGTCTAGGCGCGGTTGTCGGACGCACAGTCCACCCACTACAGGTCGCGCAACCAGGAACCCTAGGTTCTCTGTGTTAGTCTTTTGGCTTGACCACAAAGCGTCACGACTCTTTAAGTAGCCTTTGGTTTTGTCACACTGTATTCTTGCATGCATTTCACTCTATGGTGATTTTGTTTCTTTACCACTCTGTTCTTGGGTTCACTTTCAATTTCCCCATCTCTGCTTCCTTTCTTGATTGATACAATTTAATATTTGACTTTCAAATGGGCAGTCTCTGTAATTCACACACATTTGTCATAGGCTCATAGCTTTGCCCAAAAGTTTTCCTTTAGTTCGGTATTCAATCTACACAACCTTTTAAGCATATGCGAAACCAAACATTTATTCAGTTTCCATTTTGGGTTTCCCTTACAGCCCCAGGAGTGCTTCAGCTCGAGTAGCTTCCCTCTGCACTCACCAGTTCTCGTCGACTCCACCGGGCAGCTGTGCACCTTGCTTCTGCTTTCGGCTGCACGCCTTGCTTGGTTGGCGAGCCCCGCTCGCACTTCGGTTTCACTCTGCATATGGCCAGCAGCTCCGTTCTTCTGCATCCGGTCACTCGCTTTCCTCTCACTATGCTTGCTGCTCTGGCGGGGCACCTTGGACCATTGAGACCAACCCAATTGTGGGTCTCTCGCAGCCCTTTGACTCCTGGGCTCCACAGTCCATTGGAGTCTCCTTCTGCTGGCGTCCTGTCCCTCCTGCCGGTCCCATCTCAGCAGCCTCCTCGCAAACAGGTTCCCCTGCTGGTTTCATCTCTAATACTGCTGGACCCCTCCCTTCTTATACACCTGCAACCACTGGACAGGTTGAATGTGTGAATTCCACCTGCAACCTGACCAAAAGGCCATCCTCCCAAACGTCTTCCAACAGGGGAGCTGAAAGATGTTCTTCCTGGAGGATTCCCATCATCCGAAAAAGAAACCTTCCTTCTTTTCCTCGGGCACTAGGTTGAACAGTTTCACAGTCCTAGAGATCATGGAGTGGAAGGACGTGATCTTGTCCTGGTGAGAGGCCCTGGAGGTGCATCGACATCCGAAGGTTCCCCATCAGCAGTAATGTATTCAACAAAGTCATCCGTGCCCTTGCGCACCTGTAGTGGCAGTATCAGTATCTGAGTCACTTCCTCCACTACAGGGGGCAGTGCAGCTGTGAATGGCTGAGGGGTAACAGGGAATGGATGAGGCAGCGTCGCCCGAGAGCGAGGAGGCCTTGGAAGACTACTTGCTGGGCCAGGAATGGCAGCAGTGAGTAGTCGCTGTTGAATTGCAGCCACCAGAGTGTGCAAGGTGGTTAAAATGTCTAAAGACATGTCCCTTGGCCCAGGAGTAGGAGCAGGTGCTAGGTCCAGAAGTGAAGGGCTAAAATGCAGAGAAGGCTGACGAGATGGTAACCCTTGCCGAGGCAATGGCATAATGGGGCCAAGCTCCCCTTGACCACCTTCTTGGTCAGAGTAAAAACTCTCTGGCAGGCCCTCCTCTGAACTGGTGTAGCATGCTGGAGACCTCCTGGGGGATCCCAGAGGTGCCAAGGTGAAGGAGGTGCAGCCTTGGTGGGTCTAGGCAGAAAATCCTTAGCTGGAGCCATGTCCCTCATCAAATCCGAGTCTTTAGGCAAAGAGGCGATGACTGGAGGCAGCGGAGCAGAAAAAGGTGCTGTTGTTGACAGGACTGCTGTTGGAGCAGTCAACGGAGTTCTAGGTGGTAAGGAAACCCTGGATGTGGTATCCGTCGTAGTAGCAACGGTAGAGGTCGCCGGCGAGCCCCCTGGCATGATCAAAGCCATCGAGTAAAGACCAGTCATTGACGGGGACACTGTCCTGATGCATGTGGTGTCGACCAAGCTTGTGTCGATGACGGTGGAGCCACTGGTGGGTCCTTGGATGACCAGCCCTTTGATGAGGCCATGTGTTTAGCCGATGGCAGTAGCGATTTTCTTGCCGGTGGAACCTGTCCGCTTGGTAGTGGGCTAACCTTCGAGGGAGCTGGTAATGGTGACCGTCCCCTTTCTGAACTGGGTCCCACAGCCGCAGCGACCACTTACAAAGAAGGTGTTGGAGCGTGTGATGATTTTGCCTTCTTTTGGATCTTCACCAGGGAAGCATCCTTAAAGGACCTCAACCTCTTGGAGCATGCTTTTTGGACCTGCTGACCCTGGAAGATGCCCGACTATTCCCAGGGGCCACGTCAGAGGCCTTCCCCCCTTCTTCGATCCATGCCACTAACCTGTGCTGAGGTGCCTTCTGCGTCTTGGAGTATAAGGCCTGGCAATTCGAACATCCGTTCGCATCATGGTCAGGCCGTAGATGCACCTGAGGTGCCTATCTTCGATGAATATATTCTTCAGGCTGCAGTTCTCACAGGTCCTGAAGAGACTTTGCTTCAACACCATGGCAGATGTCACAAAGAAAACGCTCAACCCTGGGCCTGTGGCCCCACAGTTAGAGATCCGGCGATGGACCAAGGATCTCCTCCGGTAATGGGTTATCGGTAGTCAAAATGTAACTGAAGATGAAGAATCGGGAGAAATTCTTGCAAAAATGGGCAAAAAACAGCAAAGAGTTGTCAGATTTCGAGGCGCGAAACATAAGAACTCCGAAAATGTGAAACGTGCTGTAAAAAATCTGAAGATGGTGTGAGGGGTCAGAAATGTAAGGTGGACATCTTTGTGAAGGTATTTCTAAAGATGCAAATTTATTAAGTCCAAAGATTGGATAAAGGCCCATCCCTACCCTGACGAGGATTTTCCTGCCTAAAATAAACTAAATGAAACACTAACAAAAGGATTCTGTCCCCCACAATTAAATATACACCAACTTAGCAAGGTAATATATGGCAGTTCAATTGAAATAAATATGACCATTAAATTCACAACATAACAACTGTTTCTACTTCTAATCTGTGTGAATTCATTCACTAGGTTCAAGTAGGACTTTGTTGCGACATAGGATTTCCTTATCTTTTTTTGTGTGGAACTGTTGAACAAAGTTCCACGTCAATTCTTTTAGTTCCAACTTGCTAATACAAACGGTCCAACAAAGTTCTGGTTTGCTTTTTGGTTCTAACAAAAAGGTCTTTGTCCGGATCTTTCTGCAACAGTTCACAAAACCACTTGCTTGACAATATTAACTCCTTCTGCAGAAGTTCATGCCACACTTGCTTCAACAATATTCGTCAGGATGTTTTAATATTGATTCACAAGAACACTTTAGTGGTTATTCAACCTTCAATATTCTAACCACATCACAGTTCTTCCCTGTTTTAGACCAGGTCCATTCAGCTGCCAGGCCAGATTAAAGTTCTCTGCCCTGGTATACTCTCCTCCCAGAACAGACCAAACTACTACAACATTCTCTGACCTGGTGTACTCTCCTGCCAGGCCAGAACAAACCACTACTTGCAAGTACTTCTGTGGTAAAGGTCAAATAGGTTAGCAAAGCCTTTTGCTCCACAACCTCAAAATTAAGAAACTCTTCAAGCGAAGTAAGAACCACACTTTCTGCAAGTTATGCTCTGCTCCCTCTGAATCTTTCCCTTCAGAAGGGCAGCCTTCTTGCCACTCTTGTTTTTCCCTTTTTGTATTAACCAACTGCTGACAGGAATTCTGTTTCGCTTT
Organism: Ambystoma mexicanum; assembly: GCF_040938575.1. NCBI lineage: Eukaryota > Metazoa > Chordata > Amphibia > Caudata > Ambystomatidae > Ambystoma > Ambystoma mexicanum. The sequence continues at coordinate 117,334,259 of NC_090933.1, forward strand.
CACACTTATTTGGCTTTGGTAATGTGGGTTAGAGACTTTTTCTCTTAAGACCTAATTTCCATAAAGGCAGCAAGTTTTAACAACATTGAGATTCTCAACTGCCTCCTTCTGGATTGGGCAATTCAGGGTTTTTCATAACTGCCTATTTATATTTCTCTTTTGGCTTTGGCAATGGTGGTTTGTCTCTTCCTAGGGATATTGCCCTTTCTCAGTGTTGGCTCTTGTTAATCCACACAGTGACACAATCACACTTTTCTGGTAAGAAGTTCTTATTATGTCATCTACGTCTCTTTAAATCAGCTTGGTTTATAACAAATGAAGACTGCTTCACATTTGTTCGGTTTTCAGAAGCTTTCTTTCTCTTTACTGTTAGTTTGTTACAGTTCACAACATTACAGTTAAGATTCCTGGTCTCGGCCAGCGGATGATTAGGGAGCACACCAGGGTCATAATGTAACATTGAACTCACTGCGTCTGGCGTGCGCGTCCGATCACCTCGCTGCCTGCAGGGCTTCAGCTTCTGCTTTCATCAGCGGCCTGGTCACTTCTTCCTCGTGGTTTCCCATGGCCTGTGTCTGCCAATACTAGAGGTCTCCAGGCTCCCACAGCGATCTGGAGCTCGTCTGCTCCTGGTGCTGGGCTGACAGTGGGAAAGATTATGAAAAGGTGCGCTTTCCGCTGCCCAACCTCCGCAGCAGAGAACTTGTGTCCAGGAGAGCATCTCAGGACCAGCATTTAGTTTGCATGCCTCTATGGCCCCGGCATCTCGGCTCACAGCGGAGTTCTGCTTTTGATGCCACGTGGAGGTAGAAAAATTACCACAGCTGCAACTGCTGCTCTGCTTCACCTTCTTCTGCTCCTTTATTTTGGCCTGCACCTGAGGGGGCTTTTTATGCCTCCATCAGGTGTGGGTCATTAGCCCTAATTGACTGCAACTTGCAGTCCTCGGCAGCCCCCTTCTTGGTCCCAGTATTTTGGGAATTCTGGGACTTGAAGTCTACCAAGTCAGATTGTTCTTTTTCTATGAATTTATCGTCACTAACTTAATTATTCTCTTTACACATAATCCCCAAAGGAGTATTATAAGGATTCCATGAAGTATTTGGTTTTTACAGGAGAGGGGATTTCTTAAGGATTACATTGGCAATACTTAAAGACTCCTCTTCATTATTTCTCTGGGACTCATAGGAGTTTTCATTTCTTTTAACCTCAACATTTTTCAAAGGGCTTCCCTCACTCTCAATACGTGATAGGTTATAATTATCTCCACCCCCCCCCCCAATTCTGATAAATCAATTTGAGAACATAAAAGTGTTCTCTGACAACAAGCCATTACATATTCTGGGATCATGGATATTCCCTACTTTGTGGGATGAAATGCAGTATTTACCTTCCTCAAAGTCCTTGTGTTCCCTTGAGGCCCTTCTCCTCCCAGGTAATCCTGCCGGCTAATACCGCCCCCAGGGTTAGGATCAGGAAGTTTCCTGGGAGGAGACTTTAGGTAGGGTTCTTGTGAGGATTCCGCAGGATTCATCACAATGACTACCAGGGGTGGAGTTTAGGACGAGTGCCATTGGCTGGGGCAGTATGACCCAAAGTGACACTGATAGGCTGTACAAGCAAGGGACATGCAGTTTTGGAACTTAGAGCTAAACAGCTTAATTTTACTGTGGGTTCCAAGCCTGATGACATGGAATATTCATGAGCATGTGAATCCATGCAAGACCACATGCTGGGGAATTGCATATAAAATGTTGTATGTAAATATGAAGTGCTATACAATGACAAGTTATTATAATCCTAATGTTTACTCTAACCCTAACACTAGGTTTATCCTAACTTCTATCCTACACCAATATCACCAACCTTCCCTTTCTTTAAAACGTACACAAAACCATTACTCTACTAGCCCTAGCCTTAACGTGACCCCTACCCTAACACTTACCCTGAAACTTGAACTACCCTAACCACCAGGCAAACATCACCAGCCCTTCTACAACCATTGTTAACCTAATCCTTATCCTAATTCTATCCAGAATGTTCAGTCTACCCCAACCCCTATCATAAGCCTAAACCATGTAATCACAAGCTCATTAAACCCTAGCCGTACTTCATTTTTTGATACTTTTCAGCTGCATATTTTGGCAACTTTTTGCTTGGTGACATTTTCACTGCAGAGGCATTTTCACCACAATTCTTTTTACTGACTTCATTTGTGTAGGTAGCATTTTCAATGGATCCCAAACTCTCCAGCCAGGGCAATCCAATCAGACATCAGTGACACATGTGGCTGTGGAATTACCCAGGATACGTTGCAGATGACATCCTCCAGCCCAGCCCCCGCTGGAGTCCCTGGACATATCTGATGACCCCAGGGATGTAGCCACACCACACACAACACATATGCACGTAAGAATGAATGACACTGATTGAGACCAAGGCAGTACATGTGTGTAGTCCCCAGATGATCATTACTTATCTGATGACCATGACCATGTCACTTCTATACAACTGTCACACATCCCATGCCAATCCATATGCCATCTGGGATGGGCCAGGCATGCATGACTCCAGTGAGGCAGAACACCACAGCATCATCAGTTGCCACAGGGAGATGGAGACATAGGTCCAGCACTAGTAGGACCTATCTATGCAACATCTGAATGTGCTGCATGACGAGAAATTGGGATGACAGGTTTCTTGTGTAGCAGGGGAAATTGATGGCTTTGTGGGTGCCATAACACTACACACCAGAGAATGAGGGAGAGCACAGACGCAACTCAGCAGGGCTTTCATCTGCGATCTGGCATCTTGAGACAGAAGAAGCAGTCCCTGCCGCAATTACACTCTGTGGTGTCAAGGACCCACACAACATCAGCCTCTGTGAACACCATAGATTAAACTATCATTGCCAACCCGCCACATTGCTCGGCACTGCGCACACACCCTCCAGCCGCCAGCCCACATGGGAAAGGGAAAGAACCATGCCAATAAATGTACCTGTAGATGACTGTGCTCTCACAAGCAAACTGATTCAGTGTGTTGGGGCTAGACCTTTGGGAGAGGTGGAGGGGTGCGTTGGGATAGACTACTGGAGAGGGGGCCGTTGGGGTGATTTCTGGGGTTGGTGGGTGTGTGTTGGGGTTGATTTCTGTGGAAGGGGGGGTGCTGGTGTTGACCTCTGGGGGAAGGTGGTGTTTTGGGGGTGACTTCAAGGGGCAGTGGAGGGTGTGTGCTGGGGTTGAATTCTGGGGAGAAGGTGCACACGGTTTGACTCCAGGGGCGGAAGGGTGTGTGTTGCTATTGACATCTGGGGGAGTTGGAGGGAGCATGTTGAGGTTCATTTCAGGGGGCAGGGAATAGCCCACAAAACATATGAGTGTAATATACAGTAAAGGGTGCAAATTAAACATATGTATCGGAAAAGTGATGTACCAGTGTCTACTTTTCTAATTTTAGCAGGCAAGATTCTCATATCGATGGTGCAGTCTTAGGCATTTCTGTTCGAATGTACACATGCATGCTTGTGCTCCTTTCAGGACAACATGGCCTATCACCTACTGCAGTCATATGTGCAGCTAACAAAAGGTGGAGAGTTGGATGTGCAAAGGTCCTTTGAGGTGTGCCCTGTACACAGAAATGTGTGCATGGACTTCAAGGTAGCTTGCATAACACAGATATGTGGAACAAAGAAAAAAGCAGCCGTCACCTATCAAAGAGGGCTCGCCTTGTTGTACTACTTATTAGCCCCATACACGAGACTGGGAGGAGCACACCATGTATCAGCCGGTTTCAGACTCCTGCGCACGACACCTAGCCCCTAAACCCATTGCTGCCAATAGTGGTTAATAAGGTGGTATGTGCCTATTGTCTGATGGACATTCCTTCTCCAAGAGCACTCATTCCACTGGGTGTACACCTATGGGAGGGCATTCTTTAAGTAGACACTGAAAGGTCTCCTATGTTCTAACACTATCTTTGATAACTCATTGGGACACTCAGAAAAAGGTCTCCACCAATCGCTGCCTCGTGATCAGTCCTTCCTGCAAATCCTACTGGGCATACAGAAAACACTTTCATTAATACTAAATTAGAGAATGTCCACACAGTATGTCGACTATAAATATATATTCTTTATATAAGAAAATGTAAGGTATAAAATACTGTACGAATAGGTAAGTAAACTGTGTAACACTAACAGGCAAGTAAAACAATGTCAAAGGAGTTCTTGAGAGATAGTGGGCCTCATGTGTGCCGGTCCGGAAACAATGGTGGCAGTAAGCTTACTGGCACTGTTTCCGGAACGGCACACTATGGGTTTTCCTGCCCGAGTCGCTGTGCCCAACAGGTCTGACCCTGCCAGGCACAGCGGCCATGGTAGGCAAGCCGTCACAGAAGCATTGGCACTGTTATCAATGGTGCCGGTGCTTCCTTGGTCCCCATTCCCATAGAGTCCGAAAGGCCTCTATGGGAATGGGGCTTACAATTTGCCGACACCCGACTTCCCGGACCGGCAGGGTTGTAATCCCCTGGTGTTACTGGGAAGTCAGGCGCCTGTAAATAATTACGGGTCCGGCGGCAACCTGCCGGTAGCACAGGCATGGTTACCGCCGGACCCGTAATGAGGCCCAGTGTCTTTCATAGAAGATAAAATGCAATCACATCAGTAAAACACTTTTCCTATATAGGCCAGAAAGTTTTGCGAGAGACTAAGGGAGACCAGTTGTGCGGTTTTGGGCCGTCTTTGTGGAAAAGAGTTACCTTCTGCAAAAAGTGTGTTTAAAATCTCCAAAATAGGAGAAACTGTGGTCACTCTCTCATCTCTCATTTTCCCCTCCTTCTCTAAAACATCCCTTATGCCTAATCTTTCTGATATACGATCATTCTTTCCCACTAACCTTACTCTGCTGGCAGCCATCCTCCAGGTTGCCAACCCATGTTGTGCTTGTGTGGATTCGACCACCCCACATTATGTGTTACTGCTGACTTTTGCAATTGTATTAGCTCTCCTCTCTTGCTTCTCCACTCTTTTTGACTTCTTAATCTCTGTTCTCTCCTCCCCTGCCCTCCCTTTTCCTATCTCCTGCCCTCCTCCCCTTACTTTCTTCTATGCACTTACTCGAACAGAATCGTGCCTGGACCTACTATGATAGCAACCTCGTCTGTCGCTCCCCTATCCCCTTACTGTTGCCGCCCCCTCCCTCTAGCACTATCTGAAATGTTGTCAGGCCTAGTACGATAGTAACTTGTTTTGTTCCTCCCCTCCCTTTCTGCACCCCTCTCCCTCACCTTTTGTTTTCCTCCAGCTCTACCAGAAATGTCGTCAGGCCTAGTACGGTAGTCGCCTGTCTGTTTCCATTTCCTTCCCACTCTCCCCCTCCCTTCCTTATCTATGTTTTAGCTCTTGCACTATCTGAAATGTTGTCAGGCCGAGTACGATAGTTAATTTCACATCCTTACTGTTCATGGCCTGTAAGAATGTCGTTGTATTTTCCCTTGTTCCCTTCCTTGCCTTGAAGCGCTTTGAAACGCATTGTGTATAGGCGCTATATAAATAAACTATCATATCATATCATATCACAGACGATAAAGGACCAAGCAGCCACCATCTTCGCCTACATATCACTCTCTTAACCTCTTGCTTACCCTCTGGTACCTCGCTGCCCTTCTACAAAATAGATAGTGTCTGACCCATTCTAAAAGGAACCCTTATTGAATCAAGTAACCCAGCCACCTGTGGACCGTTCTCAATCTTTTCACACTAGAGTTTGTAGAGTTTAACGAGAGATCAACTGACTCTGCAACCCCTTCCAAGCAGTCACTCAACAGAAACACCACTCACTCGGGTCTCCAAAGTCCTCACCTTTGCTCACCAATCCAAACTCTCCTTTAATCTCTTTCTCTTTGATTTTTCGCTTGTCTTTGATGCTGCAAATCATCCCTTTCTCCTACTTACCCTCTCCAACAGTGGCATCCACAACTTTGTCCTCGACCTAGCATTTTCCATGTCATTGGCTCGTCCATTCCTACTCCAATCTGATTGCCCCCCAGGGTCCACTTCTCATCCTACTCCACACCTCCTCCCTATGAAAACTAATATTTCCTTTGGGTTCTCCTACCACCCATTTCCAGATGACATCCAAATCATCATCTAATTCCAAAACCTTTACTCTGAGCTACTGCCCTCTTTATCTGTCTCTCTCTCACCCGTCACAAGATAGCATTTCAGTGCCTAATAATGGCATTCTAAAACCTGATTCATCTGCCTCATAGGTCTGGAAGCCTAACCACTTCTTCCATCCCTTTTATCCTTTCTTCATGGCCTCCACACCCCAAAACTTGCAACATTGAGGGCTTCTTTGATAGTGAACGAAAGATTCATCAATTCCTCAACTATTTTGCCAGGCCTGCCATGATAAACTGACTGAATATACTCAAAATGTATCCCCCCTTCACCTACCACTCTACTGAAACCCTTATTTCCACCCTTGTCTTCAGCTGAATTGACTACTGCCCTAGTCGCCTCCTGGGGTTTCATCTCTACCCCTTTCCTGATCAACCAAATACTAAACGTGGCAACTTATACTCTACCACCTCACACATTCCTCTCCAGCCTTTGCCTGCTACTCCTGTGTAGGATGGATCTCGGTGCAACACTGATCCCTCTTCAAATCCATCCTCTGTCTAGTCAACCCATCAATGAGCTATATACTCACCTTTCTAATACTGTGATCCCTTAATCCCCACTTCACACCCTGCAATCTCAAGCCCTACCAAGGACATCAGTGGCCGATCTCCACTGCACTGCCTACAATTTCCGCTCCTTCATCCGTCTTGCTCCCTACGACCGAAACTCCCGACCCCATAACATTAAGAACAAATCACTATAGCGGAGTAGAAGCCTACCCTAAATATGCTCCTTGTACCCAGGGAAGCACCCTGAAATGGGATTTCTTTTATCACTATGGTTTTGGAAAGTGCCTTGTCCCGTCTCGAAATACAAATACAAATCAGCTAGGTCTGTGGTAATGCAAAGTGTGCTGTTCTCCAACCTTACAACAGGCCCCAGGTTCATCCTCCAATATACCCTGAAATTAATGTATGTTCTGCAATGTGCTCCAAATAAAAACAAGAAAACGATTATCGTTAAAATTGACAGTACTGAAAAAATGTCCATACCTCATGGGGAATGTAGTCTGGTGGCAACTTCTCCAACATCTCGTTGGCGAGGCGCTGCACAACGGCCTCTCTCGTCTCTCCGCCTCCACCACCGCTGTCCTTGGGCTGAATGTTCACAATTGTGCTCAATGTCTCGTTAGCCATATTGGTCTGATATGTGATGTCTGCATTAGAATGGAGTCCAAACACCTGAACATAAGGACATGTATCGAGCATTATTATCGGTTTGTACAGAGATTTTAATGAATACAAGACAACTATATGATAAACCATCCTGCAAAAGTGTTATGTACATTTTGATTATCTCTGTAAGCTATTCATTAAAGCTCCAGGCCCTCCCACTATGAACAACGCAACCAGTTGAGATCATTGTTCACTGTCATTAATGGCCGGTCTTCAGACTTTAGATTTACATAGGTTTCTTTAGGTAGCTAATCGGCTATACCCACCCATCAGTGTGAAGAGTATTTTGGATACCGCCGACAATACGATTCAGTCTCTTCTTTACAGTGACTTTTCGTGTATGTCAAATGACAGCTGCAGACTCCCTTGCTTTCTCCAGTTCCATTTCATCTCCTCGTTCACAGTTTTAGGCCCATTATGGTGTACCATATCAGATCAGCACGGCTAAAACTGAGGGCACTGCCGCCGGGCACAGATTGGAGCTCTTCTGGCCCGACGCCCTTGAATATGTCCTTTGCGTGTACATGTGCACATGGCCCTTCATACCCATTGACGCTCAGCACATATGCAATGTTTTGCCTTGTAGCAGTGTGGTATATCCAATTACGTTATTCAGTTTTGCAAATGTATGTGATACTTTTTTTTGATTTTATGTGATTCTTGCGACATAGGGACTGAATATAAAGTTTGTGACTTTTTTTACTCTTATCTAATTCTGCTCTCGTTCCATAACCGGCCTCATGCCTCGACATAATCACCCAAAACATACTTAATTCTACTTAACCCTTGAAATACTGTAAATTCCCAATCACGTCAAGAACCTCTCCTCGGCACTACGCACTAACCAACACCCCAAAGTCGACCTATACTTACGCACTTACAGGGCGGTATGAGGATTCGGCATACCTACCTTCATCAAACAACCAATCTGCCACAGATATCTCCCTGCAACACACCCATTACCTATCTCCACTTCTACCAACCCTTTACTTTTGCACTTTTCATCTCTTTTCCTCTCCACAGAGTATAATCTGATTACCCCAGGTCCAGGCACTGTACACTTAGTTCTCTGACAAACTACCAGTGCCGCAAGACCACAAGGATGTGGACTTGTGCAGTATAAAAGCATTGTAACATTACTTAACATGCATAACTACATGTTTCTCCGTTGTAATGTGTGCGCACACGGACGGCTACGCACTGGTGTGCCCGAAATGCACTTAGGAGCACACCGACGCACAGGAACGCTGGCGGTAGAACAGCACGCCGGTGTGCAGAATGCTTGAGGGTCAGGAAAGCTACCAGAAGACTGTGGGCAAGGAACGCACAGTACGCGTGTCGTTATACATCGAGAGGTAAACCATATGTGTTTAACCCACCAAACCTCCTTCCCAACATATTTATATATAACAGCTGCAATTATATAAACAACTCCAGTCCTAGAATATTAGGGGAAGGTGTTGGAGAGTGCCTTAAAAAATGACTGTTTCCCATCAAAGTTTATTTCCAGTGATGAAATCCCTGGGTACCACGGGTGGCAGAATTGAACTGTGTTAAGGTAAGTGTTTGGCAGAGGTGGGTGACAACAATGTAATTGAAGGGCTCAGGGCGATTAGGGCAATTTCCAGAGGGAGTGAGTGGGGGCAAGCACCAAAGGAAACAAACCTTGGCAATGCCAACAGTTTTGGCTTTTTGTGTAGGCATAGGAAAGGCATTAACCAAGCACTGCCGTAGTAATAGTTACTGGCCAGTGATGGTAGAAGCTGCAAAATGGTGCAAGTAGCTGGGCATATAATAGCTGTGCCTGTCAAGCGCATAACAATTATACACAAGCCAAAACTGTTGGCTATGCCAATGCTAGTTTTAACATGATTTCAGTGAAGGACACGCATAGTGCTTATAATTGTTTTGACACACATCACGTGTTTACATCTCAAATTAAGCCATTATCCCTCTGAAGACTGCTTTGAATAAACACTGGAAGGCACTTTGAGCTCAAAGTCTGATGGTAAGGATTGTTCAAGGTAACTTAAAGAGTTCCCATGAGCAGGTGTTTTGGGTGGAGGAGCAGGAAATGGATGGGGATGGCTATATGGATTAGCATGGTCTTGGGCAGCCGTCCCTCTTCATATACCATTTTTCCTTATCTGTACTGTAAAGCAATCATTTCAGCTTATAGGTGGCGCTTGGCCAAAATTAAAAAAAGGTGCACAAAAGGATCACCAGCAGAAACAGAGACCCCACCAGCGTTGTACTGTTCTGGGAGGGGGGTTCGGGGGGAGGCATTTAGAATCGCATGGGGATCGCGCCAGTATTGAAGGATGCCGGAATTACATAACAGATCATTTTTGAAGCTCTTCTTAGACCATCAGCCATAGATTGAGGGTTCTGCCGCAGCTTTTCAAGAATTTAATGAATGAGCGGAGTCTCAACCACATTTCTTCCAATTAGAACAAATAACCTGGCTGATGAAAATGTGCTCCGAGCACAAGGGTTTTAGCATGCGATAGGTCAGTTTAAAGAATGACCAATTAGGTGTGTTTCGCTTCTTAATCTATTTTCAGAATATCTTCAAAATGGAAACATTTTTAAAGGATTAGGTAGACGTTACAGCGAGAGCCTATGAACTGATTGAATCTCTACGAAGCGTGCCGTTTTAGTGGCTGATTACGCCGACACAAAGTTGCTTGTAAATCGGTTGTTAATCTTTGTGCAATATTGTAATTCAATTCATAGTTCAAGTTTATTTCGGAAAGAATTAACAGACTTTCCATCAAAACCTTGCAACAATATTGCATATTACATGACATAAAATAGAATACAGAGCAATTTAAAAAAACAAAAATGCCATAAATACAATTACAAGGCAATCGTGTGACTCTTAAAATATTACGAATTGGAGGGGATTGGCTTGGAGCCATGGCGGTCAGAGAGGCTCTGTGAGAGCTCCCAGCTGGTGCCACACACCGAATCCTATTGCTTGGGTGAGACAGTAGTCTGAAGTCTCCTTTGCGGCGCAGTCCATAGCTGAGCTTGCGCTGTACATACGGGCCGACTTCCAGCCAGCAGCATGGCTGGGTTTGAAACACAGTCCCGTTCCGTGAGGCGAAGCAGCAAGGAAGGGAGCGACAAGATGGCAGACCCAGCACTGACAGCCTTAGCAGGTTATCCACGCATAACCGGAGCAGCCCAACACCTTGAAGGGTAGGCGCCAGTGGAGCCGAGTTAAACTGGCTCTGCCACATACCGACCGGGCTGCGCAGTAGCGACTGAGGCTCCGCAACGAGGTGAGGGCTAGTCGATCCTCACGAGTGGCAACGTCAAAGCGGAGCAGCAGTGAGGAGTGAGCGGCTGACAGAGTGGCAAAAGTCTCCAATGGAGAGAGTGTGGAGGGTAGACTCCAGCAGAGACCTAGGTAGCCCAGGACCCCTGAAGAACACAGAATCAAGGGCAAGCCACCCGGGCCACAAAGCAATCTCCGGCCCACTCGGATTGGAGGGGCCACCCACACCCAGCAGCGACCCAGCAGCGACCCAGTACGGGCAGCCCTAGCAGGCCGCCCAACCTACAAGAAGCTCTGTTGCGCACCATCCGGGTGGCGCAGCAACTGGGTTCTGTGGCGGGGTACGGGCTGTCTCCCGGCAGCTGCAACGCAGGATTGGAGCGGCAGGGAGAAGCAGCCGAAGAGGGAATAACCTCCCCTGAAAGGAGAGTGTGGAGCGGAGGTCCAAGTAACCCTCCGGTGAGCGCACCAGCAAGGGCATCCTACTGAGGTCCGAGGGGGGGCCCCCAAGTCTGCGTCGAGGCTGGTGGGGCCGCCCACACCGCACACCGGTGGCTCCGGCAGACCGCTGACCTCCAAGCTCGGCTGGAGCTGCTCAACATCCAGAGGGGAACCGCGGTGCAGAGACAGACCAGAGCAGCCGCGAGACCCAGCGTGTAGAGGCGCTCCGTAAAGCAAGCCTCATACGGTGGGGACCGAAGACCGGAGGAGCCATGGGGAAAACAAGGCCGGGACACACATGAAACCCCACCCCCACCCCGAGCAGGCTCTACAACTCCCCAGACACGAGCAACGGTCAGTGAGCAGACCCACGCCGCACACAACACAAATAACCAACGCAGCAGGGAACTGAAGGGGGCCACAAAGGTGAGTGAGAGCACCCTCCAGGGCTAGTCCCCCGCAATACAAGACACCAAGTGACCCAAAGTCACATAGGGCAGCCAAACGCCCTAGTGGGGATCCGGGAACCCAGACTGCTCCCACTTCCATGAACCGGGGGGCAGGGGAACCCTGAATAACAGACAGGCAGTGACTGGGTTAACAGCACCCGGACCCCATAAGCAGCCTCTAGCACCCGCTGAGGGGTGACGCACAGCACCATTCCTGGATGCGAGGCGACATAGGCAAGGCAATACCGAAGGCTCCTCTGCTCCTGGTGGCCCACTCCACGCAGCGCAGCATTCTGATTGGCTCCGGGGGCCCCTCTGCTTTCCCTTCCCCTTGTTCAGCTGAACATCTACAATCAAGGCAGCGGGTCCACCCACCCGAACATAGCCTGGGGACACCGGAGCCGGTGGGCCCAACAGACCTCTGCAGCCGGACAAGCCATAGCGATCCAGCCTCACACTTGCAACGGCCAAACCAGCTTCTCAAAGGAAATGGAACTGCACGAGCACAGTGGGCCCCCTCACCCGATCTGGGAGAACCCGGACTTCACTCCAGGGCTGGGACAGCACACTTTCTCTAAATGGAGAGCAGGGCGACTGAAGTGTATAGCAGACTTCTATACGGCGGGCGCCCTGCTAACCTTTGAGGACTGCAAAGAGAAATTTCGGATTCCGGAAAGCGAGAGGTTCCATTACGGCCAGCTCCGACATTGGCTGTCACACGACTCAACGAGGACGCACTGGAATAGGGAGCTCACGGTGCTAGAACGCACACTAAAGACGACCCCGCCTAAGGGGAAAATCTCAACCTTATACAAGATGTTGGACAGAGTACCCCCTGACTCTAAGGAACTGTACATGGAACGCTGGGAGCGTGATATAGGCAGAGAACTGAACGAGGCAAGCTGGAGCCGCATCTGGACGAGAACCCACAGAGCCTCCAAATGCATTACAAATAAAGAGGGGGCAATAAAGGTCTGTTATAGGTGGTACTTAACACCAGAGACTCTACACAAAAGCAACCCTGCCATACCACCAGGTTGCTGGAGAGGCTGTGCGGACACTGGAACTGAAGTCAGTCAGATTCTGGAAGGAAGTCTTGGAACAGATCAGACTCATCACTGGCCTAACGATCCCATGGGACCCGGGAATTGTCTTGCTGGGCGAGGGACAATTTCCGATGACAGGGAGGCTAGCGGACCTCTGCACGCACCTGCTTACAGCAACCAAAATCTCAATTGCTAGGCTGTGGAAGCTCCCAGTGGGCCCAGCAATCCCAATGTGGTGGGCAAAGTGTTGGGACATTGCCGCAGCTGAGAAGATCAATGCCCTTCGTTTGGCAACAGGAGCAAGTACTACAGTATTTAGTCCCCATTCCTAGACTATGTGCAAAAATTCCCCGGGATAGCCAGACAGCCACCATCCCTACAATGGCTGGAAAATTTGGACTGGACACCGCCAGACCTAAGCGGCAGCAGCCCGACCCACAGCCATCACTAGAGCTTGTTCCCCGAATCAGTAACCCAAGTCTGCAGCGGCCCCTTCCCGGGCACTCCCCAGAGGGCCGCCCCCTCCTTCCCCCCCCCCGTCCCCTGCCCGGACAAGTTTACCTCAGTCGAGGTTTTTGAATTTAAGTTCATTGTTTCCTACCTATATGTTAACATGAATACTGTATGAAGCCAGTATTGTTGATGAATGCTAATAAAAAGTCTTGTTGAAAAAAATAAAAAATATTACGAATTAAAGAAATTGTCACTTAAAACACAACAATGACCACCGTTTGTAAACTTATTAAAGTGCAAGTAGTGCTTTTCCTTTATACCATGCGCGTTTTAAATACATTAATAGTGCACAGGCCACTTTTGCAGAGTCTGCCCAGAGTAAATATATTAAAGCAGCCCAGTATTGTGTCAGGTCAGCTTCCCGTAGTATTGGTATCAGAGCTTTCATATACCGGACAGAAGGACAGGAAGTGTGCCAGATCTTCTGTTGTCGCTTGACACAACAGGCATGTGTGTTCACTACTGTTCTTTCCTAACCATGTCAAAGTTATGGCTGTGAGTGGTAAGCAGTTGAACCTGGACCTTGTTAAAAGTATTCTCTCGTTCTGATTATCAGCGTTCCGAGGTTCAGCGAAGTACAGCAAAAGGCAGCGAGGGGTCCGACAGAACATCACTCGCAAGTACTCACACAATGGGCATCTAAACGCTGTAAACAGTTCAGATGCTCTCATCTGTGACTACTTACTACTTTGCATCGTGGCCACCGGGCTCCGCCCACACCACCAAGAAGCTCTACTTAATCACGAGTATGCGTGCATTGTGGGAGTGCTTGCGAGTGCTGTTGTGCTGGAACCCTCGCCTCACTGCCTTTTGCTGTACTTCGCTGAACCTCAGAATGCTGATAAACGCTGCGAACAGCTGAGCTGCTCTCATCTGTGACTACTTACTACTTTGCATCAGTACGCTATTCTTTGACTGATAATCCCCTATTGAACATTAATCATTGAATTCCACCAACTAAAACAAGTGTATTGCTTATTTTGTAGTGGCCCCCGGGCTCTGGCCACACCACCCAAAATCCCTACATAATCTCGAGAGCGTGAGCGCGCATTGTGGTAGTGGTTGCGAGTGCTGTTCTGCTGTTCAGCTGCTTAGCTGACAGCAACAAGCTCTCCTGTGACAAACCTCCCACCCTGCCTTCCTTACTCTCAGATTGTTACCCACTTGGCCACTCTCTCAGGAAACAACCATGGTACTTTATACCCTTAAATCTTCCATGCCTTTATATGCAGACAAACTCCTGGAAGCTTCATGCACCGCTATCTTGATAACCATGGAACCATTGGAAGTAAGAATTAGTAGGGAAAAGTCAACAATCCAAATCCTCAAATGCAGACATTAGGCACTTCTGGCGTACTAGCCCCAAAGTGCAACCTTCGAAGAGCGCTAGAGAAATTCACACAAAGAATCACTCAGCAAAATGTTTGCCTGCATGTTGGTAAACAACCAGCAACATCTCTGACGTACCTGCTCATATGCATCAGACACACGATGCGACTTCAACTGCACTGTTAACTCATCAAATATCTGATGTCGATCTGCTTGCATGTCACACTCAAAGTGGTCCTTCGGATAAGCCCATATCTGAAGGCACTTGTAAGAACCAATATCCAACAAGCCCTTGCAACTTCCAGCAACTGTTGTAGCAGAAGTCCACGTCATTGACAATCCAGGCATACCAGCCCTGTATTCTCAAATCCTCAAAAATGCTGTGAACAACTCGCATGGATCTGTTAACCCTCAAGAATCAGGGCTTACAAGGGAGAGACACGAAATAAATATTTCTCACACGAAACATTGAATAAAGATGACTTTCAAGATTGCTTGGTTGTGCAAATCATATTAGAAACCCAGCTAGATCCTATGAACATGAACTTGTCACACTACCCTATCTTATACCCGGGCTCACCCAACTCTTCTATTAATTCATCCAAATCCTCTGTAATGTCATTTATAAAATCAATACCCGTCCCTCGTTTGGACTAAAGCAAGCCAAAATTCCAGCGTACAAAATCACCTCATCAGCCATGAACAATGGCTTGCACGCCTTAACAAAAATGTATGAAACATTAGAGAAAAAAAAACAGACTCAAACTATTCTGCTAAACACCATATTTGCCAAAATCGACTGGATAGCTGCCGAACTACACCAACAAAATCAGTCCCTTTTGATGATTCATGCCACTCATACAAATATCAAAAACTCAGAAGACAAACCTCGCATAGATATGCAACCACTGGCGAAACTCGGAGAAGGCTTAATGAGAAACCTGCCAAAACGAATGAAAAGATTCATTGCACCCTATCAAGGCCCATAACCAAAACAACGGTAATAAAACTTGAAGATACGTAAGAGCCAGTGTTGGAAGTAGTTCACCTTCAACAGCACAGAAAGAAAAGTAAACAAATTAATACTAAAAATACAAAAAAAACAAGAACCAATTCTCAGATAATAAGCCCACTACCTCGAAATAGAAAGTTAATCAATGCCTTGAAAACACCTATGCGACAAGTCTTATCCATGCCCAGAGTCAAGGTTGATTCAATAATTCCCATCATAGACCGTGAATGCGAAAACCAAGAACAAGACGAAATAATAAGTAAGATTGCTACTCCTACTATCAGGATGTTGTATAAAAAACACTTAGCTCCTTTTCTACAAATTCATTAAATCTTCATAATTTTCTAAATACCCCCACCGCAATCGCTTTGCCCATATTGCCTATCTGCTGGAAACTAGAATATGACACACGTACAAATGCCATTTGAAATACAGATACCAAGAAGAATCCTGGAAGCAAGGTTCGCATTGAGGCAACCATATCCGCATATGAGACAGTAGGATGGCTGTCCGAGTGATAGTCCATAAGAAAATGGGACAATTGAATAAACAAAGAGAAATAATGACGTCATACAAATGCAAAGCTGACGTATATAGAGAAGAGATGTAGAGACCAGAGAATGCAGGCAATTCTATAAGGCATCCAGAAAGTATCTAGATACATGACATCTTGGGATCAAGGTGAAGAAACCTATGCTACAGAAATAATGAAGATACCAAGCTATTTCACACGTTGTCATGAAACCACGCTACTGCCCCCTCTGGACATCCTGGTCTGTACGACAACATACCAGAATGACCTTGCATACCTCCCAACATGGCGGACACTGGATCCGTGGTCTAGTTTCTGGGTAGTTCTACTCAGCTAGATAAGCGCCCCGCCCCTGCGGTACAGTGCGTGTCAACGCTCGCAGTTCCGAGTTCCGGTTGCTGTTCCTAGTGTTCGCCTACCTGGAATCTCTGCCTAGCGATTCCTTCCTGTGCTTCCTCCCTGGATTGTTCGACCACGGCCGCACCTGAAGCCTTCCACAGTCCCTCCTTCCTGGACTTCTTGTTTCGCAGTCTTTCCCGATCGCTTCACATCTTCATTTCTGGGCTTTCTACTACCGCGGTACCTCCGGACCTCTGCTATTCCTCCGTGGGCTCATTCCTCCACAAACTTACACTCTGACTCTGTCCTCTCCTTCCTGGGAACACCGTCTACACTGTGGACATCTGAATCATCACCGACGAAGTGGCGTCGGAAGAAGCCTGCCTTTACTGTCACGAGACCCGCACTTCCAAGAAACGCGGGCAGACTGAGTCAACAAAGAAGAAACACTCCAAGTCTTCACAGGTGAGCCCACAAGCAGGTTGTGATAGTCGTGACAGTGAAAGTTGTGACACACGTGTAAATATGCAAAAATACTCAAGCAGACAAAGTATTTGTTAAGCTAGCTTTATAGTAAATAAAGAGCGGCATGCGCCAACATGTACATATATATATATATATTGGAGTCAGTAAAAGATGTATGTTCCCACTACGTACGATAGCAGTGCTGAGCAAAAGAAGAAAGGCCGATTTTTCATTTGCCGCAGTTAGAAAACAAGTGAATTACAGGCGGAAACTCAGAAAGGCGAGGATGGATGAGCCAAAAAGTCAAGGCCATATCAGACTGGGGAGAGCTGACATTGGATACAAATCAGTTGAAGGAACGAAGCTCCTGTTCAGAAGGCAAGGACAAAAACAAGAAGACGTTGGAGGCATTTTAATACACTGAAGACCACGAAATTGAGCTTTCAGTCACGTGGGGAGAAGAAACTAGATGAGCATGATGGTCACACCTATGCACGAGGGCAGAGTGTGCCTTCACTCCCCTGAATTCTTCAGTAGCAATGAACATTTCCAAGGACGAGTTACAAGCTCCAATTGATGGCAGACCACTTGGGTGATAATGGATGGTCATGCTAATTGGTGGGAAGCACGGTTAAGATGAGATCTCCAGCACATGGACGCTCAGCCTGCGTGCTGCTAACGTAGGTTGGGAAGGTACTGCCGGAGGTTTAAAAGTAACCAATGATAAAGGACTGCATGATCAAGGGTCCTATAGTTGTGTAGCCAATTAGACGTCGTATACTTAGTGATGTTCATAGTGACATATTTTAGGGAAGGCCTTAGTTGCCCCACCTGATGTTAAGAAGCAATCACTTTATTTCACTGCCCAAACGAGAATGGATAGTATACCTAGATGATCCGTTTAGACCCTATGACATTCACCCGTAGGTTTTGAAGTTTTGCCACATAGGAGGACGTTAGTGATACGCAGGTTAACGTCATCAATGACGAATATGTACTATAAAAATGTAATTTTTTATGAAATGCTTTGAGAAGCCTCGAGAGAGTCATTACACTGAGACGTCTGTTGATGTCCGTTGTACTCCCTGTTTTAGATAATTGATATCTAAACAGTTATCCTTTTGCCAATTACCTGAGTTGTTTAGATTATTGATGCGTGAATAATTTCTGCATCCCCATCCATCTCAGGGGTATTGCTAGCTCAACTTAAAGGGCTGGGAGATCCAGTTCAAATCACACATCATACTCCCTCACATCTTTAACACAACATGAAGACAGACAAGACCTCTCACCTCCCTCAAACTCAATATCAACGAGGAACTCCCGGCAGCTGATTTGGAGTGTGGAGGATGACAATTTAGCCACCCTGGAACAAAAAAGGATGCGCATTGAGAAAAGCACTAAAAGACCATGTTATGCCTCTAAAAATACACACTGCAACACGACCACGCGGCAGCAAATTACCTTCCCCGCAGCATGATGGGGCTCACACTCGGCTTAAGCGGATCGACAAATAGCACCACCTTCTTCAAAAGGTATAGAAACAAGTCTAAAACGGTCAGATACACTAAGGATAACAATGAAGGATAGACAAAAAAAGAGACTCATTTCCGAATAGAACGACTTTTGACTACCTTCCGAACAATTCCTAAACTTTGCCTCATTGAGACTCAAAATATCGAAGTCCTCCGCATTATCAATACCCGAAACATGGACACTGTAATTCTCACTGTGCCATCACAGATTGTCTTTCGCCCTCCATATAGTTTTTTTACAAAATTCATCAAAAGGGATTCATATTAGCCATTGATCAGTAACAAAGCTTCCCAAAAGAAACACGTCATCTCATGCCAAATATGGACGCGAGAACCCCCTCTAACCTGGAGAAGGTACAACAACTCCTCAACTGTGACGGCAGTCAAGGACATCTGAAACGAGAAGCATATTTCGAAAAAACATCCATCTCTCTCCGTGAGATAACTAAATAGATATGGCTCAAGAAAGCAATCAAGCATATCAAACACAGAGCTACCTACCAACGCCAAATGAACCCATTGACTCTTTCAGCAAAAATGGCGATGTGGAATATTACGGGTTACAAACATCTTATTAGGACCAACAAAAACATGCATTGGACGCTTACGATCTACTAATCCTACAGGAAGCCTGGATAACAATTCAGCCCACTAGGCCTGGTTACGAAATATGCTGGACACCTGCCATCAAACAAGCCAAAGGCAGACCAATGGCTGGTCTTTTAACAGCCTTTAAATGAGATACGAAAGCCAAATTAACATATTGGATGACCCCCGGCCCCCATCCCTGCATCCAGCTATCGAAACTTACACTTTCAAATCCTGTGCACCCTCTGGCCTCCCACACTGCCATACTCAATCTCTATTGAAACCCAGCTATTCTGTCTGACTATCAATGTATAGTCCATGTTATGTGCATGCTAGATCTCATTGCAAATGAAACATGTTCAAATCCCCTGCGCTTAATGTGATGAAGTGATCTAAGATGTATAGCCGCGAAGGTTATAGGTAAAAGGGTCGAATCAAAAGGGTCGAAACATTTTTTATTTTTTTACATTTTATTTTTTTGGGGGGGGGACCCCCCGAACCCCTGTTTTTGTGGTAAAAAACACTTTTTTTACCTATACAGAAACCCAAAAAAATATATATATATATATTTTTAAAAATCGACCCTTTTGTTTTCGGTTCTATTGCTTCGACCGCTATTGCATTCAATCCTTTTATAGTCGAAACTGGACACCGCCTCGAATTATTGCATAATCACCCCTAGAGCAACTAGGTGGGTGAACATCATGGCTGAAAGAAACATCACCCTTCTTAATGGAACCATTGAAGGTGACACCCCACCTTGCCTCACGTGGAAGAGCAACAATTCTGTTGCAATTTTGGACTATGTCTTCATTTCAACACAAGCAGTCAATCGCGTTGCAAAATTCTCCATCATTACTACCACAGACAGTGATCATAACCTACTAGAAACAATATGGACACCAATGTCTTGTAAGGCAAATTTGTAATATGGTCTTTCCTGAAAACTGTCTGAAGGGAGGAACAGAATAAATAAGTTACTCACCACAGTGACTAACGTAGTCTCCTTTCCTCCATACTGCATGGGCGTCCCTTCCAAGGGACGGGAGACAAAACCTTTTTCACCAGAAAAAACCTTCCCCTTTAAATTTAGAGGCACGTGGGGGTGCGGCCCAGGGAGAATGCGCTGCCCTGACTCCGCCCTCCAGCGCCACACCTTAGTCCCCATTGACGCGTCGACAATACATTTAACATTGCCTAATGACACCAGTACTATTTGGGGGGAGGTTTGTGGGATGTATGGAGGAAATGGGTCTAAGGACTAAGATTACGTTAGTCACTACGGTGAGTAACTTATAATAACTCTTACGTCCCGTCCCCTTTCCTCCATACTGCATTGGCGATTACAACTGATTATAGCTCCAGGGTGGAGGGGAGACCCTCCTTAAACAAATAGGTTCCTGAGAATCGCTGTCCGAAAGCCGCGTCAGATCTAGAGCCGGCATCCAAACAGTAATGCTTGCAGAAAGCCGAGGGAGTGGCCCAAGTGGCCGCCCTGCTTATGACTTGCCAAGGGACATGGCGCTGGAATGCGATGGCCGCTGCCTTGGCCCTGACTGCGTGGGCATGCAAGTTGGCCGGAAGCGGCTTGTGCTGGCCCTCGTACGCTTCTTTGATGGCAGAGACCATGCAGCGGGATATGGCGGCCTTAGAGGTCTGATAGCCTGGCCTCGAGCCTCCGAAAGTGACAAACAGGGCGTCTGACCTGCGGAAGCCCTTGGTCCTGTCCAAGTAGAATTTTAGGGCACGCCTGACATCCAGGCAGTGCAGCACTCTCTGTGCTTCATCCTTGGGATCGGGAAAGAACGTAGGAAGGACTATTTCCTCGTTCAAGTGGAAAGCAGACGGCACCTTGGGCAGAAATGCTGGGTGTGTTCGCAGGACTACTTTGTCCCTGTGAAAGTTAGTTTATGGTTCTGAGGCGACCAGCGCCTGTATTTTGCTGACTCTAAGGCCGTTTGGTGGTGACCATCCTGATGTCCACGGACACCAGTGGCTCAAACGGATTGTGTGCCAGGGCGCCCAAGACTATTTAAGGTCCCACACAGGGTGCAGCCTCTTGATGGGCGGGTAGAGGCTTGCGAGCCTTGTCAAATGTTTCTTGACGATAGGATTGGAGGAGATCGAGATCTCCTCCTCCGAGTTCCTGTAAGCCCCGATGGCTGCCCGGACCCCGGAGTTGGCGAGGTGCCCCGAGAAGGAGAGCACGTCGTCCAAAGTACATGCCAGGGGGTCAATTTCCTTGGAGTCTGCCCAGTGGCAAAACCTGGCCAATTTACTTTTATAATGGGCCCTGGTAGCCTTGCTCTTTGCGCCCTGTATGATTTCCAGATTAGACTGCTCAGGCTAAGGTGCTGTAGCGTAACCTGCTCAGGCACCACGCTGTGAGGGCTAGTTTCTGAGGCGTGGGTGGATGACCCTGGCCCCCTGCTGCACCAGAAGATGTGTTGGGCCCGTCGGGAGGTGGAACAGAGGCTTCTCCGAGAGGCTGAGCAGTTCCGAAAACCATGGCCCAGCCAGCCACCATGGAGCTATTAGAATGATGTTGAGTGGGCGAGACTCCTTGATCTTGCAAATCACTCTGAATCAGCGGAGTGGGCGGGAAGGCGTATGCTGTCCTGCCGTTCCACTGTATCTGGAATGCATCGCCCAAGGTGCCGCGGCTCTGTCCCTGCCAGAACGCAAACTGTTGGCACTTCTTGTTGTCCCAGGAGGCGAAAAGCTCCTCCTGAGGATGCCCCCATCTACTGAAGATCTCCAGCAGCACTTGGTCATTCAGTTGCCACTCGTAATTGTCCGCCCCCAGTCTGCTGAGACTGTCCGCTTCCAGGTTGGACTCGCCCGGAATGTGGATGGCCGTCAGGTAGATGTTGTCCAGGGCCCATTCGCACATGCTGATCGCTAGGCTGCATAGTGGAGGTGACCTGGTTCCACCCTGCTTGTTGACATAGTACATGCTGGTGGAGTTGTCGGTCTGGATGAAAACAACCTTGCCCACAAGGAGCGGTAGGAAAGCTTTGAGCGCTAGCCAGATGGCCTTCAGTTCCAGCCAGTTGATATGGGCCTCCTGCCGGATCCAGACTCCATGGACACTGTGGCTGCTCAGAGTGGGTTGCAGTCCCTGGACCACCATGTAACATCCGAGTGGAGAGTAGGAGGAACATTGACCAGATCCGCTTGGGAGCCGCGCTCCTGATTCCAAGATGCTGAGAAGTGCAGCTCATCCTGAGTCTTGTGTGGGGTACGGCCAGTAAGACCGCTGCCATGAGACCTAACAGATGCTGGTACCACCAGGCCGAAGTCACTTGTCGGGTGAGGAAGTGCATAGTGGCCCTCTTGATGGCCGTGATCTTGTCCTCCAAGGGGAAAACTCTCTCGGAGCTTGTGTTCTATATGAGGCCCAAGAAAGTCAGTCTCTGCGTAGGCTGCAGCTGAGACTTCTTGAGTGAAAATCCCAGGTCATGAAGTGTGCTCATAAGGGCGGAGGAAGTGTGGTGCACCGCCTTCGGAGATTGGGCCCTGACGAGCCAGTCGTCCAGGTACAGGTAGAGATGGGGCCCTGGGCCCTGAGGAAGGCTGCCACTGCATTCATGAGCTTGGTAAACACCCTGGGAGCCAAGTTGAGGCCGAAGGGTAGCGCCTTGTATTGGAAATGGCAGCCCATGATCCTGAACCACAGGAAGGAACGATGCAGCAGCCAAATAGGGGCGTGTAGATATGTGTCCTTCAGCTCCAGGGAGCACATCCAGTCTCCCCTGCACAAAGTCTCTGCCATGAGTGCTGGCGTAACCACCTTGAATTTTTGAAGAGGGAGTGAGAGGTTGAGGGTTTAAAGGTCAATCACAACTCTCAGGCCAGCCTGGTTCTTCTGTATGGCGAAAATACTGGAATAGAAGCCCAATCCTCGCTGGGAGGCTGGGACTTCTTCCACTGCCTGAACTCTGGACGAGCGACCAAATCTCTGTCAATAGAGTTGCTGTCCCAATATGTGGGAGTGGAGGGGAAGGGAGTTGTAGGCGGTACCCCATGGATACTACAGAGAGGATCCAGGGGTCCGTGAAATTCTAACGCCAGAACTGTGCTTGAAAGGCAAGCCTTCTCCCCCACCAGAGACATGTGAACCCGAAGGGGCACGTCATGCCTTCTTTCCCTCTGAGGCTGTTGCAGAGGAGGGGGACTGGAATCCCCCCCTTTATTGTTTGCATCGGTGTTGACTCAGCGAATGGTCCAGCTGCCTGGACCGCCGCTCTTGGAAGCCGCTGAACCCTCTGAACGTCTGCCCCTTGTCGGAGCGTTAATGAGACTCGGTGTACGCCTTGGCCATGGCCTTCCTAAGGATAAAGACTTTGCAGTTTGCAAACTGTTTTTCTTTTTATCTAGCTCCTCGTCTGTGGTGGAGTGAAAGAGGTCACCACCTTCGAATGGAAGGTCCAATATGTGTTCCTGGACCTCCGGATTAAATTTAGTAGCCCTTAGCCAGGCCGTCCTTCTCATGTCTGCATATGCATATGGCCTGGCCAGAGGTCCTGCGCCACCATGGGAATAGTTCCCGAAATGCGTAGAGCAAGTACTGAAGAGATTGCAACATCACCAATATTATGGGTCCAAGGACATGACAAACATGTTGGAATCAAATGGTCAATAACTATATTGGTGTAAATGTAATAATTTCTGGAGATAGAAGCAATGTGTGAGGATACTGGGATGAACTTATTTTCTTCATAACCATGTGATAAAATGATCTATGTAAAGACAATATGATCTGTATATATCTATATGAAATCAAATTTACAAAAAAGTAAATCTTTTTTACAAATTATATATCTAAAACTATTATTTACAGTGATTTGAGTAATATTTGACAAAATAGCTGGTTGTTCTAAAACACACAAAGGGTGTGCAAGGGACAGGAGGGTCTCACAAAGGTGTGGACCACTGTTGTTTTTTCAATATTTGTACCACTTTGTGTCAGGGATGCTTTTTCTCCCTTGTACCCTAAAATTTGTTCAAAAATTGTAATATAAAAACCACAATCCATAGGTGTGCACCTAGACATCAAATGGATTGGCAATGCGCCACCATTTTAGCCTCTGCCAGTCCCGCCTTGAAACGTGACTGGCTCTGTACCCAAAGTTCTGGAAGGAAGTTGGCAAAGTGTTGGAATAAAGCTTCTTCCTGTATGCCTCCAAGATCTTCTCCTCCATGACTTACAGCGCTGAGGATGAGGTGGGCGAGAACGACTGAGGCTTTGACTAGAGTGACGCTGCAGCAATCACAGAGGAGTGTGGTTGAGGGTGGGCCAACAGCAAGAGTGTATCCCCCCCTCCATTTGCCTGTACTTGGCATCCAGGCACTGATTGACCGGCTGGACAGAGTGGGGTTTGAGCCACCCCTTTTTACCCAGGACGACAAGGTCCTTTTGCATTGGGATCCCCGTTCTAGCCGAGGGCCTGCAAGTCATTCGTGGAAGGCCTTGGCTGACGATTCTGTGCCGGGGTCTTCTACCTCGTCTGTGTCCACCTGGGTGTCCGGCTGGTCTGGCGCGGGAAGAGGAGTGCTGGGTGCCGAGGGCTGAGGTGTGGAGACCAGAGCCGGAGGCTGCAGCGGAGGCTGATATGGAACCACCTGAACTGTGGGAGGCAGGGGAGACAGAATCAAAGGAGCCAGCACGGGCAGAGGTGGCTGCAACGGGGCCTGCAGCACTGGAGCCATAGGAGGAATGACTATGGGCGAGGGCAGCGGGCCGGAGGGAGCATGACCCTGATAGCATCCCTGAGGATGGCCCCCATCTGTGGAGATCTCATGAGTGTGAGGAACCTTTCAAAGAACCTGTCCTTGCAGGGCGGTGGGGTGGCAGGAGATATTGACGGGATCGCAGGCGGCTTCTGCATATTCTGTCCAGTTGGTTGCAGCGGGAACCTGCCCTGCGCTGCTGATGGATAAGCTGTAGGTCACGTACCTGGTTGACCCCAGTCCCACCTTGTAACTCCTTCACCCACTGCATCCACCTGCACCGTTGCTCAGGGAGGTATCAGAAGAGTAGCCATCTTGTTTGGCATGTCAGCCATCTTGTCCAGCTGCATGCCACGTGCCTAAATCATGGTGCTTTGCTCACTGGGCCCAGCAGCCTCCTCCATGACTCTTGATGGTGGAGCATAACACCTGCCCTGCGCTCAGGCCGAGGCCTGGCAGGCGTGTCGCCCTTGGTGAAGTCGCCGGTAGTGCTGCGTCTAAGCGCCCCCTCGGCCATGTTGCAAGGCAGTACAAGGGCATAGCCCCTCGGGTGTACACCCGGTAAAAGAACCTTCTGGTCTCTCAGCACTGTCTTCGGGAGGATCTGCTGACCCCTCGGCATGGCGGCCGGTAGCTGAATTAGCCTCAGTACTCGTGCTGGTATGAGAACCTGAGAGGTTCCTCCCGCTCAGGCCTTTCCTTGGGACGTTGTCGCCCTTGCGGGGTGCGTTGGAAAAGAGCAGCCCTACCTTGGGCCTTGATCGATGCTTCACAAAGTCCTTCAGGTCCTCTGAAGGCGACTTCTCAGAGAACTCCCTCCACCTAGCCAGTCTATTCTTGAGGGCACGTGAAGAGAGTGAGTCGCCCGCAGTACAACCTTCCCATCCGTGGTCGGGGCCAAGGCAGTGGAGGCAAAGAGCATGTGGATCTGATGTAGGGAATAGCCACTTGCAGGTTGGCCACCTGCTGAAGCCCGCTGAAGTCGACATGCGCTAGGGAGGAGCTTAGCGCCAGAGGATTGAGTACCTGATTGATAAAAGAAGACAAAAAGACAGAAGAAAGTATCCGGGGAAGAGCGCGTGGTATTACATGGCCAAAGCCAAATCCAGGAACGCTGGTGAAATCGGCCCGTTCCTGTCGACGCAGAAAAGGGGACTGCGATGTGGCACCGGTGGGCGGAGTCAGGGTAGCACATGCTCCCAGGGCTGCGTGCCTCTAAATTTGAAGGAGAAGAAGGCTTTTTTCTGGTGAAAAATGTTCTGTCTCCCGTCCCTAGGAAGTGACGCCCCATGCAGTACGGAGGAAAGGGGACGGGACGTAAGAGTAAGGGAGTGACGCTATCTCGGTCATGTTGCTTCCTCTTTCTGTGAGCAAATCATCATTCCTGACCATTGCACCTGTAGCCTCTAATGGTACTTTTAGTACAGATGTCCGCAACCTTTGACTCTCTACATGTTTTGGACTACAACTCCTATCAGCCATAGACGGCATAGTCAATGGAGGCAGACAATGGAAGGAATGATCGAAAACATCTGGTGAACCACAGATTGCAGACCCATGCTCTACTACAACTCATGGGAGCCTCGGCTCCATTCCTGCCACTGGCCCGCTTAGTGATTCTGCAGATCGTATGGCTTGATAGCCGTGCTGTTGTCTTTATCTGCCATTTAGCCTTCTCCTCTTCCTACTTGGAATTCATTCTAGGACTGCCTGTGCACAGTTAAAAACTTTTGTTGTCTGGGAATTCAAGATTAGGTTATTCCCCTTTAGGTATAAATTTGTCTATTTAGATAACTTGTAAATCTTCTGTATTGTTTACGTCGGGAGTTTGTTGTACACTTTGAGTACTTGATATTGCACTGTTGAAAAGGTCAGTGAACTTTATCTGTTATTGGGCTTATTTGCCTGAGGACCAGTCACTTCAAAGTGTGTAGCACTAGGATAAATGGCACTCTCCAGGATCGCTGCTTGCTGTGGCATTTTTGATCCTGCCGGCGCCTCTACCAGCTTCCACTTTTGAACTTGGACATGCTTTGACTACGTGGGAATTTTAAAACTGTATCCCCTTTTCTACTGCAAACTCTCTTTTACTCATTCTGTAGTCATTTGGGAACTGATGGCAAAAGACGACGTTAGATAGCATGGGAAATGGAGGTGCTGAATATTTGTGCAGGTTGGTTACTCACCTTGTAGCTCAATGATAGGAAGGAAGATATCATGCAATGCAATAAAGTGTGCTTCTGTCGGTATATGCCATCTACTAAGGATGAGTGGAAAAGAGATTACCTGCTGAAAGGCATATACATAAATCATTAAACGTGGCCTTACCATCCATGTGTCAACGAGAAGGTAAACAAGTCAAGCCGAGAGATGACGAATTGAAACGGTGCGAGTCTACTACTCTGACTCCTGACAACTCGGTGCAGCAACTTTGCTACTTCTACTTCGCTCAAGCCTGGTCACTCACCACTTCATGTACCGTGTCCGTGACCGTGTATGCCTGTCACTAAAGCACAGCAGCAACACCCAAAGACCTGGTCCTCTAGGACTTCCACTAGCCACGAATCCACACAAACCGACCACTCTCAATCCTCAAGTGACCCCCCCACTTGCATACGTGGCAACTTTCACCAAACTCAGCGCTCAATCCACTGGCAGCATGGTTCGAGTGCAAGCACGGGAGCACGTATACAGCTGACAAGATTGCTTCAATGGCAGATTTAGTTATGTGCTCTGGCCAGAGGCGTTGCTAGGCCGAGACTGGGGGCGCTATAGCCCCGGGTATTTTGGTAGTAGCCCGAGATAGAAACTCAGGGGCTACAACCAAAAGGCTAGCTAACCCTGAGTCCTGACAGTCCCAACATTAACGTAGCCCCATATCTTTTCCAGACCTAGCAACACCCCTATCTCTGGCAGCATTTTATCAAATTATTTTTTGCAACCTTTATTACCTGTGAATTAACTACATGTTTAACTAACATACAGTCAATGAGAATAACTGAAAAATGGTAGAAGTACAGCAAGCCCTAGCCAAAGCCCAAGGTTATTTCACCCAGTACTTTACCAAACTGCCCGTATGTTCAGAAGGATCTGTGCATTAACATCTTCTCAATCACTGATTGAGGAACCCCAAGCCAATATTTTTACCTCTGGAGTATCCACCATCGGCAGCTGTTCGATATGTTGGAGATAGTCATCAATCGTCTTGCCTTTCGGAATGACGTAGCCCTTGTAGAAGTTGAACTTGTCGGAAAACATGTTTTCTCCAAACCATACTTTGGAGAAGGTGTTTAGTAGGTTTTTGTCCAGGTCGTCTGTGACGCGGCCTCCATACTGCACTTCGCCGAGCATATATCGAACGCAGCTCCAGTTCACACCTCGTTTAATGTCAACATCATCCAAGTGGTTCTGCACGAATTGCACGCTGGCTGCGAAGTCTGCTTGGTTGAACTCATAGGGAATGTTCCAGCCTAGAGGACCAAACTTCCGCCGTTCCTACGGAAATAAATAAAAAAAACATGCATGTTCATTACATATGTAGAAGTGTGCTGTGTCATTTAAAAGAGGCATTCCTAAAAATAACGTTAGTCTACAAAAAACACTTTGGTGCTCATTTGTCAATCCCCCTCAGTAGTAAATGCAGTGTAAAACATGCATACAAGGTTTGCACATGGGTTTAGGGCCGAATAACAATTTCAGGGGGGTTTCAACGGAGCGGGGCATGGAACGAAATCTATATTCCCGCCACCCCTATCTGCTCTGCCGTCAAGTATGGAAGCATCACCAACTGTGATTTTTCTGCTGGAAGAGTTGCTCCGGATTCTGTAGGAGTTCATGTAAAATGTCCCCCGCTGTGCACGTACATCATGGGAAGCAAGAGTGTGTGCACTACAAAGTGCAAACAATGCAAGGAAAACATTCAGGCACTATGTGCAACTCGTAGCGGAAGCAATCAAAATTGCACAGACAGGATTTCAAACACACAAGTATTAGCATGAGCAATCCTCTCCATCCAATTTGCACAAGAAAGAAAATGCTCCATTTGTATCAAATATTAGCACATTCATTGAAATGATCACATATGTACAACCAAACAGAATCAATTGAAAGCAGAACGTCATTAATTTCACTGGACCAACAGAACATGACACTTATGAGGATTGATCATAACAGCTAAGGACCCAGAATGACACTTTAGCACTAGCCAAAGGGTTACCAAATTGCTCTTCCAAGATCAAAAGCAGATGGCACCATTGTATACAGCTGCTGCTCCTTTTGAGAGGACCACACCCGGGGCCTACACTGTTCCAATGTCCTCCTTTTCTGACTGCTCTCCGGTGGCGCCATTCGCACACTGCAATTGCCTTGCTTCCTGTTGGAAGGATATGCATATAGGGAGGGCTATTGAACATTAGCTGTTAAGAATTATGATAACTCTCCTCAGATGGGCACTCTTCTTCACCGGAGGTCTGTAAACCTTTGCCAATTGCCGGCTGAAATGAACAGTGGTGTCAGGCCAAGCCCTTGAGTGGGACCCATGCCACCTCTTCAACCATAGCCAACAAATCAAATATGGTTTGACTATGCCACCCTTCCAAAATTACCAATGGGAATGGTTTGAACATTTTTGCTCACCTTTAGTTATGGCAGAACTTGTTTTGGCGTTTCTGTTTATCTGAATGTTACCAGAGAATATCCTGCACTACCTCCGATGCAGCATTGAAAGTTAAGTGGGGCAAAATCCACTAAGGTTATTCATTAATTAATTCATTTTTTTTATAACACGCTGAATACTAGACACAAGTCTCAAAGTGCGTGCCGGGATTCAAACCTGTATTGCTCTGTGCTGTCTTTTATTAGTACAAAGCGGCCACTCACGTTACAGTGTGCACTTTATTAATGCCACAACCATCCATCTATTAGAGATCAACAAGTACACAATACATAAGCCTAATTCAAGAGTCCATCTTACATATGGTGGCCTTGTCATGCCTTTAAAGTACAGGGCAAAATATATATTAAAAATAGCCTTGAAACCAACTGCCAGAAGGAAGATAACCCCCAAACAACCACACACTCAATCACCATCCCCCAGCACATACCCACCGACCACGCCAACACAAAAGGATAAAGAAAACCTTCTCTGCCTACCTAAAATACATTTGCAGCTCTACTTATCTCAAATCAACCTGTAAACCTGACCCACCAGCCAAGGCATTCTAACAAGTCAGACAATTGAGGTCCATCATCTGGGAACAGAACACTGCTGGGGTAAAAATCACTATACACCTAGAAAACACACCCAAACAGACACCAGTTGCTCCAGGTTCTACACACACCAACAGTTAAGCACAACGCCTTGTCCTTTCCCTCTCCTAGTCTATCCAATCTCCCCAACACTCAGTCTTTCCCTTTCAGATCCACATGAATGCCCGAGACCATGCTAATGGCAGCGGTGCACGGTATTAATCCCAATTACATAACATTACCAGAACATTTGGGGGCTACACCTTACAAATGGTGACTTTACCAAGCATATGATGACATTGAAGCATCTAATCTGCTTGACATGACACCCCCAAACTATTCACTTTGCCAACATTCCTATTCTGTAGAGCTTTTTACACAACTAGTACAATTTTCACTTGAAAAACACAAACAAAATAGCAACTAAGAAAAAAAAGTTTTAGAAAAAGACAGATTATAGAAAAGCGGGCCTGTAAAACAATGTCCTGTTTTCGAAGCATTAAGGAAGGTACACAGTTTGGAAATGGTGAAAGGTGGATTCAGGTTCTGGAAGGTGACTTATTGATGGTGCGGCTGGCTGTTAAGAAGTATTTCTAAACTCTGACCTGGAGGGGCAGAGGTTCAGAAGGCCAGCCTAGTTTCTTGGAACAGGGTAACCTCTGGACAAGCCAGACCAATCAGGGTAGCCATGGCACGCGGTCAAGACTGAGTCTCAGGAGGGGTGAGGGTGACTGAAGGACCTCAACGAGCACACAGAGCAAGGACACTTACAAATTACTCCAGACAGGTGTTATATTAAAAATATAGACACATTTATTACAAGGCCTTTGTAACCATAGCAAAGAAGAACAGTAACACTAAGTAAACCAATACATCACACTCAATACAATATATATATATAGATAGATATAGATATAGATATATATACACACAAGACCATTGGGGTCCAAAGGGTTAAATGCACGAAATATGTTGACAACCTAGAGGGGAAGGAAACAGGCAGTGCAGGTAATCTTTAGACCCAGTTCCACATCAATAATACACCAAACTATGAGGCAGTCCAAGCCCTACGAAGAGAGGAGCCTTGTGCTCAACAAGCCCTACGAAGAGAGGAGCCTTGTGCTCAACAGTACATGCATGCGCTTGTGCCAATGGGCAGGAGAGGGTCTCTTCAAGGGTCTCTAGCAGCTCAGGAACGTGGATGTGGTGATGCAGAACAAATTCCCACTATTCAAGAAGGACCTCCACTTGAGGGCAGAGGCAGTTTGAGAGTGCGGGATGAAGTCGCTATTTCGCAATAGCTGTGGAAAGGAAAGGGGTCCTCAGGGGCCACTGGTGCATAAAAATGGGCTCCTGCGCTAGGGGCCACCAGTTGGGTAAGGACTACTCACCCGTCCCCGACGCAGGCAGACCCAAACTTTGTCAGTACAGTCCACTTCGCTTGCAGGTTCGAATGAGGCAAAAAGGACGTCTTGGCACCTTGTAGTTTTCAAGATAGAGCAATGATTCCCAAACAGGACAGTGGTGATTTCTCCTCTCTGGGAGGACGAATCGACCCAGTTTCACTGCAGCAGGCTTCAGGGGCAAGAGGGTCACAAATGCAGCGAACTTGCACAGGTCATTGCCGCGGCAGGGCAACACGGTAACCGTGTTTACTCTGTCCCTGGCACACTCGTTTCACTTCAGACCTGGGAATGCTAAGTGTACAAAATTCGGTGTGAGGATGCCGTGGACATAGAGCTAGCAGTATACCAAGTTTCGAGGGCCTCTTCGAAACGGCGGCGGTGACAGAGCAAAGCAACTGTGTAAGCTGGTCAGTCCAATGGTTGGCCCAGGGACACTTCCGAGAAAGCTTACTTGCAGGGTTTGATGAAGGTGCAGAGAGTAGTTGGTCCCACTATTCCAATGGGTCGAAGCGCCTTCGCAGACCTTCTAGGACGACCAGATGCAGAGGGGTCCCACGGGACGACAGCGGGCTCAGGGTGCCAAACCTTCCAGCGGGTCACCAGCGGTTCCTCGACTCGGCTTTGTGTTGCAGGATAATTGGCTCCTATCCTTTGTTCAGTGTGAACTGAGGAGATTGTCATGGAAGTGGTGTTTTCTGCCTCCTCTCATCCAAAGCTCCCTTCTCGCCAAAATGGAGAGGACCCAATGGGAGATCTGCTCACAAACACACACTCCATAAGTTGACCAATCACGGACCACGGTGGTCGCAGGCATTCAGGGCACTCCAGACTCTGGCACCTAGGATGTGTATTGGGATCAGACATCCCAGCCCACATCCTGGAGGCACACACACAAGGCATGCAGAAGCCCGCAAAAGCATTGGGATTCACGGGAAAGTGCATGACCAAATAAGGACTGGCCCAGGTCAGCTCGACCTGGGGAAGGTGAAGGGGCAAGATGGCTAAAGTAGAGGACAAAGAACCCCGCGGCATAGCCATTTTGGAGCCAGCCCACCTATTTGTGCCAAACGCGGTTTAACATGGCAGGAAAGGGTTAAAAAATAATGCAAAAAGATAGCTGCCACCAGTCCTGTCCCTGACAAATCTGCACTGTTCATAAAACGTCCAGGGAGAGTTTCTAGGGCCTTTGGAAATGACTAGAGACCCAAGTGTGCTGTATGGTAAGATACATTACACACTTGTTACATGTTGCACAAAAGCTGCAACATGAGTAAAGGACTAAGGGAAACAAAGTCTACCATTACTGACTGTCTTAAGGGCATGTCAGTTTCCACATAAAAAGTGAGCGAAAGCCCAGAGGAGTGCAGTTGGAGGCTGTGCTTCTCTGGCAAAGTCAGTCATTGGTGTTTAAATAGCAGCAAAAAGTTTGAGGGTTGACACATGGAGGGAAAATTACATATGATTAAGAAATCTTTCCCAACACTGGCTCATCTCACGCATTTGCAGGCAAGGGAGAACTGCGGCCTAGGTGTTGTCATGGAATATTTTAATGCATGCTTAGGGAAAGGAAGGAGAGGCAGCTAAAGTAACGTGCCCTGGGCCCGCACTGTCTTTTGAATGCCATATTTAAACCATACGAGTCCAGACAAAAAGTACATGCTGATCTAAAAATGTTTTCTGGGATAAAACTGTTGCGTAGTTAGCATGCATAGGGACATGTGCTAATTGACTGGTAGATGTTTACATTCGTGATGGGATCACAGGAACGAACCTCAAAGAGGAAGTAAAAACCAAAGCATTGTTGAGGTGAAGGATTGGAGAAAGAATCAGAGACATTATTTTCAAAGGCAGGTCTTACATTGTTAACAATAAAGATTTCTAAAATAGCAACCTGAACAGTGGTATGAAGAAAGGCGACTGCATACAAAAGAGGCTTCCACTGTGGCATGATGCTCACGTCCAGCTGTTCCTGGTTGATGCCAGAATATGTGCGCTTCAAACCAGCCTTTACACCTGAAAAATAGTAATAAGCACACATTAACTTGTATGAAACAAGTGTGAAGCATTAACAGTTCATATGCAAAGCCTATACAATGGCATTTTCAAAAACATGTATTAAAAATTCAGAAATTCAAAATGGAGAAATTACTAAACAGTAGCGTTCTTTCTAATGATTCTTCTGTCACAGATTCCTCAACTTGATATTTAGCTATCCAGTGTCAGATGCTCGGAAAACATTTTGACAGGGGTCATAGTGCACTCAATATCAACGACTCCTTCATATGCGGTGGCACCATTCCTCGTTATCAGACGTGATGTCGGGTCTCGTATAAAAGGAAGCACTATGCTCTCATACCTCAGTTCCCCACTTTTTTCACCCCCAGGCTCAGCCTGCGAGGGGAAATATGCCGTAATGGGGAAGCGCAGAAACAAACAACAGCAAACAACCATTGCTTGATTACCTTTTGCTTCTATATTTCAAACGTGACAGCTCGCACTGTATCCGACCGTGCTCACAGCCATCCTGGAGAAAGTACAGTGCCCATCACCCTCTCTTCCGAGGGAGACGCCAGACAAGTTACTGTGTTGAGTTGGGCACCGAGAAACAGAGTTCTGCAATGGCTCCAAGCAGGACTTTGGATAATTAATGGAACATCCAAGATCCGTCAGCAGACACATGGTCCTCACCGTGTGTTGGCTCGCCAGTGCGCGGGATCGGATAAGCCAATCATTCAGATAAGGGTAGGCATGGATGCCCCCGAGATGAAGATGCGCCACCACTGGAGCCAAGCACATAGTAAAGACCCTTGGTACCAATTTCAGGCCAAAGGGGAGCACCTTGAACTGACAGGGTCGACCCTGGACCACGAACCACAGGAAATTGCTTTGCTTCTGGTGGATGGGGACATGGAAGTAGGCATCCTCCAGATCCAGCGACGCCAGGAAGTCCCCTTCATCCAACTGGCCGACCACATGCTGCAACAAGACCATCCTGAACTTCTGGGTATTTTAAGAAATTGTTGAGTCGCCTCAGGTCCAGGATCGGCCTCCACCCTCCTGACTTTCTTTCAGACCAGAAAGTATCTGGAGTACACTCAGGAGCCCCAAAGGCGCTGGGGGACGGGTTCCATCACCCCCGTCTTCAACATGGCATTGACCGAGCCACTTGGGGAATGCGAGGACATCTGCGTTGCAACTCCATGGTATTCCCCTGTTTGCCACCGACAGATGGGTACTGGACGCTCTCAATGGTTTTCCACGCGCTGATGAAACTTGCCAGTCAGTTCCCTACTGGGGTGCACAAGTGGGGGCCCCGAGTCCACAGCCAGATCAGGTATGTTTGGGGGCCGTGGCTCTGCCCTGCAGGCGGTGCCAACGCTGTACTCTACTGCCGTATGCCTGTGAGCAACCTCTGTAGGCCTCTTGAGTCATGGAGCGGGAAGGCAGCCCCATAAGGGGTGGTATATCCCTTGGAGGATCTGCCAGACTTTCCTCTTGAGGAACGAAAGGACGATCAACGGTGCTGAAGGGTACCCTGCAAATGTGCCATCTCTGTGCCTGTGCCCGTCTTGATAATTTGAAGTGACTCGTCGATGGTCTTGCCAAAGAGGTTCTTTCCATCACATGACATGCCCAAAACTTTGGACTGAATGTCCGGTCTGAATTTGGTGAGCTTGAGCCATCCCTGCCGATGAAGCGACAATCTGAAGCCACTTGCCCCTCCTGGAACAGCGCCAGAGCTTCCACCTTCTTGTCCTCATGTACTTAGTCCAAAATCGGTCCCAATTTATACCATACGTCCGATCATGGTGGGACAAAATGGCCAGGGTGTTAGCAGCCTTAATGGTGCTGGCAGCAGTATGGATTATCCTTTTCCCCATCGCATCCAGATTCTTCCCCTCCTGGTCCAGAGGCACCATGGACAAGGACAACAGGCTCGCAGAGCGCTTCCTGGCCGCGGCTGAGACCACAGAGTCAGTTGAAGGTTGGGACCTCAGGCACTTGGAGACCGAGTCCGGAACTCTCTATTTCTTGAGCCTGTCCCGCTCGGATTCTTCATTAGGGCCAGGCCATCATCCCAGATATCGTCTAGAAAGCGAACTGACATGATAGTCTTCCGTCTGGACTCACGTCATTGGTAAAGGAATCCTTCCTTTTTAGTCTCCTCAGGCACCAGTTGGAAAAGTTCTGAGGCCCTGGACATCATTGCATGGAAGGAGCCAACCTCATCCAGCGGAGAGGCCCCGTGCGGTTCATCCGCGCCCACTAGTTCGCCGACAGCTGGCACGAAGGCTTTGTCAGTGTCCGTCTCCACAGTCGCTGTATCCGTGCCTGTTTGTGCGACAGGATCCCTAGGCGGAGTAAAATCCCAAGGTGGAGGCATGACAGAGGTGTCGGTTGATACCTTGGACCAGCAGGGTCCTATGACCTGGGCTTGTGCCGGGGAGGCCTCCTGAATAGTAGGCTTGGGGGACTCAGACGGAAAAGGACCCGGTGTGGGCGGCAGGCTCAGTTGAATTTCCGATACAAGCGTATGCAGCATAGTTAGAATGTCAAAAGACATATCCCTCAGCTGAGGCATGGAAGGAATGGGAGGTGGAGGCTCCAGACTGATGCACCACCTCTGGCGAGGTGGAAGACTGGGCTCACCTCGAGGAGACCCACCTACAGACACAGGTCTCGCTGATCCTCTTTGTGGTCTGCATAATAGATTTCAGCAGATTGTCGCCACCTTCTTTGGAGCTCATATAAATCTGTACTGGTCTCACTGTGGCAGCTCGTGGTTCCGTACCCTTAGAGTCAGCAGGAGCTTTACCCTTTCCAATCTCTGGAGACTTTGGGTGGGGGGAGCGTCCAGTCAGAGCTGCAGCAGCTGCCTCACTCTGCGGTGGTAGAGACACCCAAGGTGCAGCTGTCGCTGTGACTGTGGACATCACTTTTGTGGATAGCCCCCCCTTAGCAAAGAAGTAGTGCTTGTCGACGAGGTCATCAACAGAGTCGTCAATGGGGTAGTGTGACCATTGATGACGAAGTTGTCCTGGCCATTTGAGCTGCCGATGTCGGCTGCTAAGCAGAGTTTTGAAGGAGTCAAGGACTTTCTCTTGGAGGCAGCACCCCTCACTGGGAGGCTCGATGTATAAGTAGTCTGTGACGGCGACCTTGTCCTTCCTGAGCTGGGACCCGCAGCAAACCCTTTGGGATCAATGGCATGCAGCCTTGCCTTCTTTTGGTTCCCTGAGAACAGGGCGTCCTCAAAGGATCTCAACCTCTTTTCTGAGGGAGTTTGCTTGTGGGATGGGCCGATCGTAGGGGAAGCATGACCATGCCCAGAAGCAAATATAGAGGCCTTGCCCAAATTGAGCCATGGTGCCAGCCTGCTGTAGCAGTCCTTCTTTGCCTTTTTCAAAAATCCATGGCAGACTTCGTATCCCTCCTCATCATGGTCCGGATGCAGGCAATAGAGACATTTACAGTGCCGATCTTCAACGTACACGTTTCACAATCCACATGTCGCGCAGAGTCTGAGGAGGCTTCTTTACTCTTCGGTCATGGTGGAAAGGTGTGAATTAGGCCCTTCTCAAAACTCGAAAGATCTGCAATGTAGTGTGATGTTTGCCAACAGCGGGTTGTCGCTGCTGGTAATCGACATCTGGTCAAACGATGAGACAAAGATCGATCCAAAAACATTCCCAAAATGTGCCCAAAACTAGAAATATGAAAAAATATGTTGGAGCGCAATAAGAGGACACTGAAGCGTGCAGTAAAAATCTGAAGATAGCCGCCAGGGGTGGAGTTTAAGTAGAGGACTGTCAATGGATGGGGGCAGTATGACCCAGAGGACAGTGATTGGTTTAGAGGAGCAATACAGTTTTCAAGCTAAAGTCAAACTGTTTTTTATTTTTACTGAGGATTCCCAGCCTGTCAACTTGGAATATTCATGAGCAAGTGAATCCATGCCAGACCCATACTGGAGAACAAGAGTTACGGGAAAGTACTTAAACCTTCCCCAGCACGTGGTCTGGCATGGATTCACATTCTCATGATTATTATCTGTCTGTTTCTTCTCCTGCAGATTCCTCATCTTGATAGATATCCATCATCCAGCTTGGCTGCGCTGACATTTTCGACGGGGATGTCAGGTCCCTGGGTAACAGAAAGCATTAGGTTAAACTTTGTCAAGTTGCCTATAGTGGCAAGTTGCCTATAGTGGCTAGGTTAGGTTAATTGTATAAAAGATATTTCCTTAATCTAATAATTATGTCAGCCAGCAACTATTGTCCCAGCTCAAGATGGTGGAGTACTTCCTAATCAGCAGTGATTGGTTAATGACTACTGTGATGCAGTTTGGAACCTAAAGAAAGGTTCTAAACTGCCTTTCATTCAAGATCTGGTTATGGATGGTCACAGCGCACGAGAGCTCCAGAGAAATCAGAAGATAAAACAAAGAAATCACAGAGTATCAGTCCTCAATTCATTAGAGAGAGCCTGAGAAGAAGAAACTCAGATAAGTGACTGAATTTATACAAAAGACAACTTGAGAGAAATAGTTTTCATATCACAATTTAAGTTAAAGCAAGTCCAACTTTGGAAAGTTATTTATTTTCATAATATAGAAGAAAAGTCAAAAGAAACTTAGTAAATAACAAATGTAGATAAGTTCAGAAACGGAAAAGTATTGCAATGCACTTTTAAACACTTGTATTGATTGTGCGTGCGCCAGCGTATAAGTAATTGAATTGCTGCCTGTGCGCGACTTTTGAAGGCGCATCAGTGTAAATAGAAAATGTTTGTGTATCGTCACGTGCCGATCGCCTAGAGGAAAGGACCCAGAAGCGTAATGCGGCGTGTCCAAGAAGTGCTAGCAGGCGTTGCGTAATTCGTTTCGTCGACTTGAGGAGTTATTCATTTTGATCAGAGGAGAAGCGTTGTTCAGATCACGTGTGCACGCAAATGAAAACACAAGTAAGCGGCATTCGCAAGCAGCTGAAGAAGAAGTAAAAGTGGTTAGCTATCATTATTAGCGCAATCCAGTGGCAGCACGGGAAAGTGAAAGATAAGTAAGCAGCATTTATTTATCATCTGTTAAGGAAATAAGTAGCGATCAGGGATCACTAAAGTAGCGCAATCCTGTGGCAGCGCGATAAAAGCAGTTAACGTGTGCTAACACAGAAGAAATATTCAGCTGAGCAACTATTTTAAAAACTATGCTTGTATTAGAAGTTAACAATTAAGCCTTTATTCAGAAATATTATAAGTAGTAACTAGACTAATACAAGTAGTAAAGAAGAATTTAAAGAGATTCAGTAATTTCTCTTAAATCAAAGAGTTTTCATGAAGCATTGAAAGATCGACAAATAAAAGAAAAGAAAATCTGCAAACAAGTGAAAGTTTTCATAGTAACAGAATTCAATACAAGTTTTGTGCTCAATGACTGAAGGTATTAAATTATATTAAAAAAAATCCAGATTATACAGAAGAGATAGAAATCTTAATGCATCCATCTGAGAAAAGTAAAGTTAATTAAAGATAAATTCTTTCAATAGTCTCTCTGAAATATAACAGAGACTGTCAGGTAACTAAGGGGTTTTGGAAAGGTATATATTGACATTTTTATTTTGGAGAAGTTTAACCTAGAGTTTAACTGTTGTTACACCTCGGAACTCTGGATACCTGCAAATGATATAAGCAGTTAAGGACTTCAGTGTTATCCTGACTGTTTGTTTTCTCCAATTCCCCTTTTCCCCCATTCTGGTCCATCCAATAATTGTTCAATTGATTGCTGGGTATACTGGTTTGAGGGACTAGGTGGGCTATTCATCTGCTCCTGCAGGAGATCAGCGCTGGGACCTGATAGGGGAGTAGTGGACCTCGACTTGGCCATCAATCTGTCTTGCGCGGTGGTCAATCATCGGCTCTGGAAGTGACATCAGGCACCATAAATATACCCCATCACTACGCCCCATGCCTCAGTTCCTCCCAATTATTCCTGAGCTCAAACATGGCATAGGAAAACGGAAGGAAGATAACCAGCCTTAAAAAGCAACCATAGAACAGAAACTAACAGGTTAAAAGCATTCCAACTAGAAACCTTTTTTTTCATTTAGTAACTGAGATGAACATTCCAAAGCCATCGCCAACGCACATCATGAAATCAGAAGCGAACAGCCACAACACTTTTTGAGCGGGGATGGCTAGGAGGGGTGATGAGGAATCTGCGGCAGAAGAATCCATAGAAAGAACATTACGGTAAGGTAATTTCTCCTTCAATGGATTGCTTTTCTCCCACAGATTCCTCATCTTGATAGACTCCCCAAGCAGTAAGCTAATGGAGGATGGCAGAAAGGAAAACACAAGCAGGTTCTGCAGAATCGCTCTGCCAAATCGTGCCATCAGCCCCACATGCAACATCCAAAGCATAATGCTTTGTAGAATTATGTAATGAAGACCACGTGGCAGCACAGCAAATGTCCCGAACAGGGACCCTCCCTACCCCCTTTGAAGGGCCGTGAAGCAGACACTCCCTTGGTGGACTGAGCCTTGATTCCCAGTGGGACTTCTTTCTCACCAACTGGTAGCACTCAGAGAAGCATAAAATGATCCAGCGCGAGATGGTTTGTTTAGTAATTGCAAGACCTTTGCGGGTAAGTGTATAGGCGATGATCAACTGGTCCGTCTTCCTGAACTCCACTGTGCGGGCAACATATAAACTCAAGGTTCTTTTTTGGATCGAGACAGTGGAAACGCTCTTCCACTTTTGAGGGGTGAGGAGGAGGAGGGTAGAACAGCGACAAGTCAATAGACTTTGAAAGGTGGAATTCTGAAAAAACCTTCAGAAGGAACCTTGGTCTGACCTTAAGAGATACCTTGGCTCTGAAGAAACACAAAAATGGGAGCTTGATGCATAAGGCCTGCAGCTCGCTAACCCTCCTTGCCGATGTAATGGCAATCAAAAGGGCCGTCTTAAGGGACAACAACCTAAGTGAACAAGAATGCATAGGCACAAACGTAGCCGCGATAAGAAAGGTGAGAACTAGGTTAAGGTCCCAATCCGGAACAAAAGGACTTGTCAGGATTTCGTTGAGAAGGCCCTTCAGGAATTGGGCAATGACCGGTATTGTGAAAAAGAACCTTGATTCGGGGACCTTTTAAACACAAAAGGGGCACCAAATAATCCTTGACTGTTGCAACCACAAGGCCTGTGGAAGCTAGTGTCAGAAGGAACTCCATCACTGTCGTGGTGGGGCAAGAGATGGGATCAAACTTGCGCTCCCTACACCACAAATCTTCTCCGGCTGCATGCATACAGAGATCTTGTAGACAGTGTACAGCCAGCAATACCTCAAGAACTTCCTCGGAGAGGTCCCAGGCATCATACCTCATCCGCTCAGGAGCTACACATGTAGGTTGAGGGAATCTGGAGTTGGGTGCAGTAACCGACCCTCCGACTGGGTGAGGAGATCCGGCTGCCG
Organism: Ambystoma mexicanum; assembly: GCF_040938575.1. NCBI lineage: Eukaryota > Metazoa > Chordata > Amphibia > Caudata > Ambystomatidae > Ambystoma > Ambystoma mexicanum. Next base: position 117,375,009 of record NC_090933.1, read on the forward strand.
AGGCAACCGTTGAGGTGGACAGATGGGTAGGTCGGAGTACCACGTCCTCCGAGTCCAATCCAAGGCGATCAAGATCATGGTCGCTCGAATCCTCTTTAACCTCCTGAGAATCTACGGAATGACTGGGATCGGAGGGAACACGTAATGGAGAGGAAATGTCCAATCCACCAGAAACGCGTCCCCCAGTGCACCGTTCGCAAATCCACTGCTGGGGTACCCAGGAGAGCAAAGACCTCTTCCAGGACTTCCTGGCACACTTCCCACTCGTGCAAGACCATGCTCTGGCCTGCTCAGAGCATCCGTCAAACTGTTCTTTGCCCTTGCCAGATGAACGAGTGCTTGGCCACCGTGTTGTCCATCAGAATCAAGACATGCTTCCCCTTGAGCAATGGTGCAAAGGCCTTCAGGGCTAGCCTAATGGCTCGCAACTCCAGCCTATTGATATACCACCTGGCTTCCGACACTGTCCAAAGGCCGCTCTCACCTGCAAATACTCGCAGTGTGCGCCCCAACCCTTCAAGGATGCATCCGTGACCACTCGGGTCTGAGGCCATGGAGGACAGAAGGGTTCCCCGCCATAAAAATCCTGCACGTGTCCCACCAGCCGAGTCCGCAAACTACCTGGTTGGACACTGTGAGAGGATCCGAGAGAGCTCCTAGATACTCAGAGCATTGGTCTTGCAGGAGCCACTGAAGGGATCTTATGCGCAGTCTGGCCTCTGGCACCAGGAAAATGCAGGAGGCCATGAGGCTCAAAAGGCAGAGAAAGGAAGACACGGGTAAACTGGCGTGATTTCGGAACAACTAGACCATCTGTTGGATGCTGTCGGCTCTCTACCGTCGAGGGGAGGCCTTCCCTGCCTGAGTGTCTAGGACTGCCACAATGAACTGGAACCTTTGGACCAGTGTCAAGTGGGACTTCTTTAAGTTCAGGGAGAAGCCCAGCCTCTGCAGTAGCAGACAGCTGTCTTCCATGTGAGTTAAAACCTGTCCCGCTGACTTCCCCCAATCAGCCAGCCATCCAGGTACGGGAATACATGGACTCTGGATCTTCTGAGGTGAGCCGTGACTACCGCCATGAGCTTGTTGAAGCCCCTTGTAGCAAAGGTCAACCCAAGGGCAGCACTTTGGTGTCCATAGACCTGAAGGATGCCTATTTCCATGTCCCCATACATCAGAAGCACTGAAAATTCCTGCGGTTCCTCATTGGGTACAAGCACTATCGGTTCAACCAGTCCTGAAGCTCTAGAGCGTGGAGAATTTCTCTAAATGTCACCATCCTGAATCTGTCTTTTCTCAGAAACTTGTTTAGAGCCCTGAGGCCCAGAATGGGATGGACTCCTCCTTTTTCTGATTTGGAGGCACCCTTCGACAACAGGCCTCTCAGTTCTTCCTGAAGCTCCTGTCCCGGTTGGATCGGTGAAGATGGGGGGTCTGTCCGGAAGTTTTCTTAAAAAGGGCAGACAATAACCCCACCATATTAACTGCAGGAGCCAGGCATCGGAGGTTATCTCCTGCCACTTGCATCAATGCCCTGCCAAACGTCCACCAACCAGTAGCTCTTGGGAGGGGAAAATCAAAGCAGCTTCCAAGGCGCCATTGTCCCAGCCGCAGCTGCTGTCTGCTGGCCCCTTAGAAGCTCCTCTGCCCGTTCCGGATGTGAGAAAAGCCTCTGCCCTTGCCTGGCTTGTGGGGGCTATGCTTTCCTGACATAAGGCACATAGGGCCTGTAGCCTCTGCCTCTAGAGGCGAAGCTGAAGGCAGGCTTAGCCGGCTGCGCATCCAGACCCAGCAGCAATTTTAGACTCCTTAAAATTCTCCAAAGAGTCATCCGCCATCCGTCCAAACAGCATCTCCCCCTCAAAAGGCACGTCTAGAAGGCGGTTTTGTACACTGGGGGAGAAGCCGGATGTTTTCAAATAGGCCTGTCTTCTCATAAATACTGCCAGAAATATCCAGAAATATCCAGGCCTGTTAGCAAGGACTGCTTGGCAGTTTCATTCCCATCCTCCACCAGCTGTATACATTTGTCCCAGATATGACCTTCCGAGACGTATTCTGCAGCCTGCTCGACAGCCTTCCACAAACCGTAGGAGAATTTAGCGAAACCGCAAGCCACTTTTGAGGCCTTCAGAGCCATGCTAGCCGAAGTAAACACCTTTTTGGACAAAGCATCCATTCCATTCCTTTCCGTATCTGTAGAGAGATTTGACGTGGATGATGCGGGCCTGGAGGATATAGTGGCAGCCTAAACTACCAGCCCTTCCCGGGAAGGGTGTGTTGAGAGGAAGGAAGGGTCCACTCTTGCTGGCCTGTACTTCCCTGTGCTATTGGTATTCGTTAGGGGCAAAGTGCATGGGTTTCACCAGATGGAAGCCAAAGGGTCAGCTATGGCCTGATTGAAGGGCATGTTGTGCTCAATAGCGGGCCCTCATCCAGGATATCTGTAAGGTCATACCCTTCATGGGGAGTGGGGGAGGACCTGAGTCCGACGGTGTCAACCATTTTCTCCACTAATGTCCTAAACTTGGTATGAGAGTGAGATTAGGGTTGTTTTTGTTGTAGCCCAAGGTCTGGAGATGTGTTCAACCTACTGGCATCTTGAAGGCCCTGAGCAAGTGCCACCAAATTGTCTCGGTCATCGAAATAGTCGACACCGCTTGATCCCACAAAGATGTGGTCAACCATTTCGTACACTCTCTGCTTGATCAATGCTGAAAATCAACCAGATTGAGTTGAAAAAGACAGTCCGAGATAGCAGTTGAAAGGCACCGACGTCGCTGGTCGACGTGAAGGGCTTTTTCTTCAGCTCTGTGTCCTTGGATGCCAAAGCAGAGGGTTTAGTTGCTTGTGCACATAGGCCGATGCAGTGGGTACCGGCACTGATGGCTTCTTCCTGGCAAGCGCAGGGTCGGGGGTACCGCTGCTTTAGCGCTAAGGCCTACTGGTAGGGGGTGGGAGTCGCGCCGTCGCGGTGGCGTCACTTCTTTCGTGAGGAAGGGGATGAGGAATGGCTCCGGGAGTGGGACCATGTTTTTGTTTTTTTGCGGTGCCGGCCTTCGTCGTGACGAGTGGGCTCCTTAGCCTTGACCGGATGAGAGACTGCGCCAGAGACTTTGGCAACGGTCGGCCCAGGGCCAGTTTACCGGCTCTGTCTTGCAGGGACTAGGGTTGCATCTTGGCACACAAAGTGCAGGCCTTTGTGTCGTGAGTGAAACCCAAACACCATAAACACATGTCATGTGGGTATATCACCAACATTTTGCCCTTGCAATCAAACCACCGCTTGAAACCAGAGATCCGTTGCGAAGACATATCGAGGGGAATCCAAAAAAAATTGTCTGAAAACATCTAGTAAACTCGACTAGGTTCCCGATGCAGCATGTGAGCGTGCGGAAAAAAGGTACTGAAGCATGTGCATAGTGACATGGTATATTGTATGGCACCTGACGTCACTTCCAGAGCGGACGATAGACCACTGTTCAAAACGGAGCAATGATCTATTCGAGAAATTTCCGAGCAGCATAGCTGGATGATGGATATCTATCAAGATGAGGAATCAAGCAATAAATTGAAACTGTATTTCTCCTCTAAACCAATTACTGTCCTCTGGGCCATACAGCCCCCATCCAATGACAGTCCTTTCCCTAAGATCCACCCTTGGTGGCCATTTATTTTCAGATTTGGTAAGCACATAAAGTCGTAGTATGAACCAAGAAGAGCCACAGAGGGGAAGGAGGGAGGGCATGCATGTGAATCCATACCAGACCCATGCTGGAGAACAAGAGTTACAGGTAAGTAACTTAAACCTTCACCAGCATGGGTTCTGGCATGGATTCACGTGCTCATGAATAACAATTACACAGCAGTACATATACACAACCACGGGAGGTGGCAAGGCTCAGCATCAGCAATAAATACTTACCCCTGAAACATCACCTAAACAGGTTGCGTAGCACCACTTGGCCGACCTGGGACTCCTCCCTGGAATATCGTTTGACGCAGTAGAACCTCATGAAGGTGTGCGTGGACCTCCACATAGCAGCCTTGCAGATGTCAAACAGGGGCACACAAGAGAGAAACGCTGCGGGTTACTGCGATGGCTCTGATGGAGTGGGCTCTCAGGCAGCCCGGAAGATTCCTGTTGCCAGTCCATCACAGTGCATGATGCAGCCGAAGAGCCACCTGGAGATGGAAGCCTTCGATAAGGCCTTCCTGTGATTAACAAGTCCAAAGTTGACAAACAACTGAGAAGTCATCCAAAAACCTTTTGTGCGTGCCATGTAAAACTTCAAGGCACAAACAACTTACAGCAAATGCAACGGCCTCTCCGCTGGAGATGATGGCCTGAAGCGCATTATAAGAATAAAAAATAAAAAATAAATTAATACATTTGGGAAGAAGACAGGCAAACACTAAAGGCTTATTGAGGTGAAACTCTGACTGCGCTTTCGGCATAAAGGTGGGGTGCGTTTTCAGTACCACCCCTGTAGTGTGGAAGGATAAGTACAGCTGTTTGTAGGACAGGGCCTGGATTCGGCGAGTGCCACAAGCAAAGCCGTCTTCTATGAGAGGAACTTTAGCGGAACCTGATTCATTGTTTCAAAGGGTGCCCCCATGAGTTTAGTCAATACTACATTGAGTTCCCAAGCTGGAGCCGGAGCCTTCATCAGCAGAAAAGTTCTGAAGAGAGCACTGTTGAACTCCTTAATGAGTCTGCGGCCACAGGGAAGGCCTACCCGGTATCCAAGTGTAACAGGATATGGTGGCCAAGTGCACCTTCATAGAGGCATGAGCCATTCCAGACGTGGCCAAGGAAAGCAGGTATGGCAAGAGCTGCAGGGACATGGCACGCAGGGTAGCTTCCATTTCTGTCTGTAGCACTTTAACGTGGAAGAGGCTCTGGCTTTGGCCAGGATGTACTTAAATTCCGTTGGCAAAGAATAATGTCCAAGTTCTAGGGCTGCAGGAGCCAGGCGCTGAGGGTTGTGATGTAGAATCGCTCCCCCTTCTCTGGCGAGAAGATCGGAAAGTAGTGGCAGCCTGCTGCGTGGCGCCTTCAAAAGGCATAGCAAGTCCGGATACCATATCTGTCTCGGCCACGCCAGAGCGACAAGTACCCTCCTGCAGTGACACTGTGAGTGTGTTGATCTGTCATAGCAGGAGTGGCAACAGAGGGAAGGCATAAAGGAAGAGTCCCTCTCACAGGAACGAGAAAGCATCCCCCATGCTTTTCAGCTGCAGCAACCTGCTGGTGAATCTCTGACACTTGGAGTTTGTCGCAGTCGCAAAGAGGTCGATCTGGGTCTAACCCATTAATGGAACAGAATATCCACTTGGTCCTGGTGAAGCTTCCACTCATGGCAAGAACGTAGCTCCCTGCTGAGTAAGCCTGCAATGGTGTTCTTGGAGCCCATCAGGGGGAAAGGGACGAGAAACATCTCCTGATGTACGGCCCAGTGCCACAGCATCTGCGTCTCCATGGAGAGAGCGTCCCGCCCTGCTTCCGGATGTAGAAAATGTTGGTGTTGTCCATGAAGATCCTTACCACTTTGCTCTTTAGCGATGGCAGAAATGACTTGAGGACCCAGAAGACCGCCCATAGCTCCAGGACGTTCATGTGAAGAGCCTTTTCTTCTGGCAACTAGAGGCCTCTGGCATGCAACCGTCTGGTGTGGGCTCCCCAGGTTTCCTGGGAAGCATCCAAGGTGGCCATCTCCTGGTAGGGTGGGACTTGGAACTGAGCCCCTTCTGAGAGGTGAGGGTGCACGTCCTACCACTGTATCGCCTGACAGAACTCCTTGTTGAGGGTGTTCTTGTCCGTCCAGGATTCTGAGACCTGCAGCCACCTCGCATCCAGAAACTCCTGGAGAGGTCTCATCTGCAGTCTGCAAAGGAGGATGAGGTTGATGCAGGAGGACATCATGTCCAGCAGTGACTTGACAGCTTGTACTGTAGCCGACCGCTCCACCGACAGGCGCTGTACATTCCCTAGGATGGCTACCACACCGAGGGCGACACCAGAAGCATTACTGTGTTTAGTCAGGCGCTCAGAAAAGATCGTTCTGCGATGGCTCCAAGCCGGACTTTGCTAAAGGATCTAAGATTTTCCATAAATTATCCAGACAGATGGTCCTCATTGTGTGTTCACTCACCAACGCGTGGGAGCGGGTTCAGATGAGCCAATCATCCAGATAATGGTAGACATGGATGTCTTTGAGGTGAATGTCTGCTGCCATCAGAGCCAGGCACTTTGTAAAAACCCTTGGGGCCAACTTAATGCCGAAGGTAAGTGCCTTGACTGATAGTGTTGTCCATGTACCACGAACAAGAGGAATTTGCTGTATTTCAGGTGGATTGGGATGTGGAAGTAGGTATTCTACAGATCCAGTGACCTCAGGAAGTCGCCTTGTTGTAGCTGGCCTAGCAAGTGCTGCAACGTGACCATCCTGAACTTCTGGGACTTCAAGTACTTGTTGAGGCGTCTCAGGTCCAGGATCAGCCTCCACCCTCTTGTCTTCTTTCGGACCAGAAAGTATCTGGAATACTCTCAGGAGCCCCGGATCTGCTGGGGGATGGGCTCTATCGCCCCCTTCTTTAACATGGCGTGGAGCTCCTGCAGCAGCTGCGCAAACATGCTGTTCTTGTCGAGCCCCAGGTGGAATACAAGGACACCTGTGTTGGAACTCCAAGGTGTGCCCCTGTCAGAGAGCATCCAGCACCCATCTTTCGGTGGCGATGTTCTTTCACACGCTGCTGAACCTCGCCAGCCGGCCTCCCACTGGGAACATTTACAGTTGACACTCACAGACCTTGGCAGGGGAATAATTCAAGGCTGTGGCATCAAGAAGCATCAGCTACAGAGAAGGGTGTGTTTGACCAAGCAAACGCGGTCTGTGACCCGCGCTGGGGAGATGCACCCCGACCAGTGACAAAGAAACACCATCCTTACGTGCACAATGACACTCAGAGACCTTGGCAGGAGAGTAAACTAAGGCTGTGCGTGGAAGCGAAACCGGCGAGAGGGACGGCCAAAATACCCCTAATTGAAAACCCCCACCCACCCTCACACAAACCCCCACCCAACCCCTACTTACCTTTTCGCTGTCCATGCGTGTTTTTACCCTGCAGCGTCAGATCCGTCCCTCCTACGCGGGACGGATCCGACACTGCAGGGTCAGCTTTTCATTAATTTATTGGGTCCCCTGCCTCCAGACCTCTGGAAAGGTAGGACACCCCTGCTACCCCAAAAGACAATCACTACCAAACATGGGTAGCGGGGGACACCCCCGCAACCCTTTCTCCCCATGTTTGATAGTGATTACCCCAATTGGTCGTTTCAAAATGACCAAATGATACTGGCCGAATTCGACCAGTTGTAACATACGGTCAATTTGAAACAATCAATTTGGGTAATACCAGAACAAGATCATCAAATACTCCACTTGGCAGGAAAGTGGACCAATAAGGGTGTATTGAGAAAAAAGGGTCAGGAACCCTCAACACATTCTGGAAGAGAGCCAGGCTATTCTTCCTTGTCGCAGTACCCTGTGAGAAAGGTCTGTCAAACATATATCAGGACGTTTCTGTCTCTTCAATGCTCAACATGTCTTTTGGCTGCCGACCTACAGCCCAGCTTTGCAGTTCAAAACAAGTTGAACTAATTTTATTGGATGCATTAATATCATACATTACTTTCTTTTAATCTTTGATGACTTTTTGTAAAGGTTTTATTAACTGAATACAAATAAAAAAGAAGAAAAAAAAACAAGTTTCAGAAAAAGTTTAGACTCAAGGGGTTGCTTCCCTTTCCCCAGAGTCTTTCCAGCTCTATCCAAAGTGATATTTCCCTTGTCACATTATATCAAGTTTAGCTTGTGACAGATAGGTTAGGATTTGGACATAGGATGGCAAACTTTACTTTGCACATTCTGACACAGTTTTATTAGCTTGTTTTGTTGAGGTCGGGAAATCCCTCTTAGAGGTAGGATTAATTAGGATTTCCTCCAAACCCTGCCACACATTATTGTTGTTAATAAAAGTCTTTTCCAATCAACATGCCACCATTGTGTCCACCTCTTACTCCTAGACCCTCACAACTGTCACGTATGGAGGAACAGAACGCAGACATAACCCATTAGAGGGTCCTCAAAGAGGTTTGTTTCCAGGAGTCAGGATAAAAGCAAACCATAATATAGCATAGGAGAGGTCCTATCTGACAACAAGCTTTGATGCTTCTCTGAACCACAAGAATCCTCCCCTCATAAGATGTAATAGGTTATCGCTGGGTTGCAGGTTTCACAAATTGGGCAGAACCCTATTCAGTTTCTAGGAGACAGGTCGGAGGATGGCCTACAGAATGGGGCACAGCTCAGAAGGAAGTAAAACTATACAAAACAGTCCATGATTTACACAAATTACCTAAGGAGGAACCTAGTGTTAAGGACCTGAGGTCCACGGTCCATCCATAGTCTAAAAACAATGCAAAACACCCAGGTACCTGCCAAGGACAATCTGCAGCCAATGACTCAGTCTCACACTTCTTTCATGAGAATTGGCTCTCTGTCTTGGATGTCGTCAGTGTCCAAGGGTGTCGTCATTACCTTGGCTCCGATATCTGGCATCATCTATTGGGTGTCTTAGTCTTGGGACGATGGAATGACAGAAACAGTTTAGCTCCCTGGGCAAGACCGTGACGTTAAATCTGTTGTCTAGAGAATTCTGGCAAAAAACATAGGCATATATTGCCCCACCTACCTGGTTGCATACAGGTATAATTTGTCAACTCCTACCTGGGTTTCCGGTGTGCCTAGTGGCCTTGCTACTCTCACCAGGTATCTTCTTTTGACAAGGTTTCTTTTGTTGGGCTTGTGGTTCAACTATTTCCATCACAGTCTGAACAATAGCTCCCAGCTAGCAGTGGGTTTTGTTACTTAAGAGATATCAGGGGTAGCTTCTTAACCACTTAACGATCCCAGGTCAACAGGCTTCTCTACCTCTACTCTTTTCTAACCCTAGCCTCTCTCCAGCTTAGCCTCCAATGGCACTGCCTACATCCATTCCTCTGTCTGGCCTTCTTGACTTGGCCACATCATTTCTCTCTCCACTCCTTCTGTTAGCTTAAATCTCCTGTCATCACTCTGTCATATCTCCCACTTATTAAGTAGGATTATGTCTTTTTCTTATCCTAGATAACTGGGCAAGTACAGTTCCTGATTCGTGCATCTTCTCTCCTAATGACTGTGTTCCAAGATTGTTTTTTTCACCTACTCTCCATTGACCATTCTCAGGGTAATTGCTCCTCTTGCCTTTACTACCATTTGCATAAAAGATTGCTGATCTGTGGACCAAGGGCTTACAGATTGTGGCCATCATCTTGAAGTCGGAAGACTCCAAGACGGTGCCCTTGCAACTCCATATTGGTTCTATCAGCCCCACCCAATACCCCCAGCTACCCTCACAAAGTATTGTACTCTGGCTGAAAGATTGATGTGGGGCTCACACATCACACGAGCCCCTCTGCGGTCTACTTCCTCTTCTGAGCATTTACGTCTGTTTGTGAATGGCCTCCTGATACAACTGGTGGCCTTTCACTCTTAGCTTGGTACATCTTTACATTTTGTGGTAGGTTCATGGTCCACGAAAAGAGCCCCCTGCTCAGAGTATGGAATCTCGGTTGGAAGATACTGGTTCGGTCCCAGAACAACGGAGAGTCAGACAGCCCTCCATAAAAAATGCGCCCCTTCTCTATCCGGTATACTTCTCCCGTGGTAGACTCTACCAGTACCCCTAATTAGACTTCATCAAAACACCCAGTAATGTTTAGTAATGGAGGTCAACTGGTCCTTTAAGAAAGTATTCAATCTATCATTCCTGCCAGGTAATAACTGCTGTCGATGCAATTCAGAGTGTGAAAGCCTAGTTCACATGATTGTGATTTGTGTCCGAAAAAGTGGTGGGGAGAGATATGTAACAGACTATCAATGGTCCTACGGAAGCAAATCCATTATTGTTTTCAATTACTTCTTCAAATTGACATAATTAGTTAACATTTGCAAAATGTTCTTTTGATCTTCAATACATTATTGTAGAAGTCAAAAGACACTAAAGGATTACTTTGCAGTTTTATGCTGAGGAGAAGGATATGAGAGAGTGGAATAGGGAGGCCAGGACCCAAAATAGGCATGCCCAGACCTCTGATGTTCTTGCAGACCTAAACCATTCCACATTAAACTCCCATAAATATCACTTTATGAAGATTCTCCAGTGCTCAGGAAGGCCAATATTATGCTAGATCGCAATCAGAATTATAATAAACCACACAATCAGTCTCTGGTACAAAACCAAAAAAAGATTAAAAAGTAAAATATTTACCTTGAGGTGGCTCATTAGTAAACTTAATAGAGGACTGGAGTAGGTTGATGGGAAATTTGGGGTGCACCTCTGTGGTGATCCATGTCCTGAACCCTTCATTCATGGATTCTGTCACAGTGATGGTGTCTAAGAGCTCGTCCATGAAGTCCAGCCCCAAGTGGCAGTTCTGCAGAAGAAGCCACCCGCCATCTTGCATAGACTGATTCAGCAGTCGCCTGGCATGGACCTCCTGCCCCTGGCCCATGGAAATTGCCCTACAGGATGTATTCTAAATGGGAAAGAAAGATGCATGAGAAATTGGTTTGTTGTTAATCACTGATAAAGCCTGAAACATATCCTTATTGAAATACAACGAAGTACACAGTTTGCTGTTTTTTCAACAACAAAAGACAGAAGCCAGCAATTCAGATCACATTTTACAGGACAAACCATATTAAGTACCTTTGTTGTTCTGAAAGTTTGTAAACCAAAACATGCACTAATCAACATTAGATACACCTGCACCTTCAGGCAATTAAGAAGGCAAATCTGGACCCTCTCCTAAAAGGAAAGCCTTCTTCTCAGTCTTTTTCCACTGTTAACATTTACAGCTAATGCAGAGAACTTGAATCTGACAGTAGGAAAACTGGAAATGCCTCTTTTTGTTTCAAAATGAAATGTTTTATTATCTTTTTTTGATAATGAGGCAGGCATTAAAACAGTTTACAACATGTAGCATAACCCATTTTAAAATCTCATAAGTCTTCTCAACCGCTCCCTCCCTCGCTCTCTCCCTCCCTTCTTCCCTCCCTCTGCCTCTCTGTCCCCCAGCACCATGCAACGAGTGAAACTACAATGAAAGAACAACCATAAATGTGGTCTATTGTATAGTCTGGTTCCATCCGTCTAGTGGGTTATTTCCCATATTTAGTATTAAAAAAAGGGTAGCCAAATCTCTTCAACACTCGTCTTTGCCACATTAAGGATGCGTTAGGAATTTCAGGTCGCAAATCGTCCTAACTTTCTGTACCCATTCTTTCGCCGTAGGGGTTTTATTAGGTTTCCACATCTGCACTACATTGCACCTGGCAGCGTTCTCACTTCCTTCTCCCCATCTCCCTCTACTCAGGTGGCCAGGGAAAGGCCATCGCTTTTGGATCCCGACCCAGGGGGTGGATATGCGAGGGAGGATAACCTGGGTGGAGGATATTTGGGGAATGGACGCAGGATGTCCTTAGACGAGACACAGTATCCCCAGTTTCCATTCCACAATGAACCCTCAGTCCCTGAGACTTTTATAGGGTACCGTCAAAACCCCTCCATTTCTTCCTTTCAGACCAACCCTCGGGCAATCCTCAGTAACGAGGCACCAGGAAGAGAACAAGAACACCTCATTATATGGACGAGTGAAAGGAAAGTGATGTAAATTTCCAAACGCATTGAAACCAAGTAAAAATCTAAATTGTAAACCAAGTCTAAACTATTGCCTGGGAAGCGATTGAAAGTATTTGAGAAGCACAATGGGATAGTGTGAAAGCAGGGTGGTGACGAGGAGAAATACCATGAAGTGAAGTGTGTGAAAATCACGTGTTGGCAGAGTCAGAAGACTGACAAAGCAAAACAAAAGTGTATATGGACGAATTAAACAGGAAAACAGGGTTGGCAAGGAAGTCCAAGGAAAGTCAATGAACATTACAAAGTGCCGCAGGTCATCGGTTGCATGACCTATGATGGGTGGACCGTGTGGTCCGACAACTGCACCTAGACCGAATAACCCCGACTTGGAGTGAACCAAGGAAAGTAAAGAGGCTGAAACAGTTATGCCTAATAAATGTTCCAGGGACTAAAAGGAAGGTGAATAAAGAGCTGGTGAAAAACTTGAAATGTTATAAAGTAAACTTGCTAAGAAAGTTAAATTGACTATTAACTGAAATTCAAGAGAGTTGTCTTCTTGGGGAAGGGAACCCCCTGAGAACATTTTGTGGAACTGTGTTGACCTTGGGCAAGGAGTACATTTTGTGAAACTTTGTTGAGCTTGGGGAAGGGAACCCCAAGGACATTTTGTTGAACTGCGCTGAACATGGGAAAGGGAACCCTGAGCACATTTTAATGAACTGTGTTGAACTTAGGGAAGGGAACACCAAGGTCTTTTTGTGGAACTGTTTTGAACTTTAGAAAGGGGAAGCTGAAAGCAAGCCAGGAGCTGGAAGAAGCTCAGACCATTATCTTGAACACTGTTTCTTTGGTTGCTGACATACCTACACATTGTATATATTTAGTTGGGAGGGCAAGTATAGATTTTGGACACAGACTTTTGATTTGAACTTTATGACACAAACTATCCTTAGTGTTTTTAGGTAGGGAAACCCCACCTTAGCATAGGGCGAGTCAGGCCTTACTCCAACCTGACATTTGAGAAATAAAAAAGTGAATCTGTTGTCCGTGTCCTTCTTCATGGTGCCTTCATTGCATATCCCCACCACATATGATAGTAATCTGCATTTGGGTGGAGGCACCTCCAGCAGTAAGTCTGCCCCAGAGTACATCCTGGCTAAAATGGCAGGTGAGTATTGCCAGCGGTGTATGTGCTTGATCGCCTCCATCCTATACTATAGGGATATCATGGAATGCGAGACCCTCCTACACTTGGAAAACCATAAATCATCCACTATTTCTTTCCGCAAGTCTATTGGCCATTTTTCCCTGGCCTTTAAGCAGTTAATAGGTTTGCTTGCATCAACGTCTTGTAGATGTTTGGTATTTGGCCCCTAGATTCTGTATTCTGCAGAAGGACTTGTTCATAGGTGGTTGGGCCTCTCTGTATGCTGTCCCCCCATCTCTGGTCATTGAGGGCCTCTTGAGTTGCAAATACCGGAAAGGTGAGAGCTTACCAATGCAAAGGAATTCCTCTAATCTGCCAATGGACATTGACTTCCTGTCCTCCCATAATTGTCCAGCTCTGTTGAGACGACCAGATTCATACCAATTCTGAAACTGTAAGGGTTCAGCTAATAGATTTCGCAATGGATACATCTGAGGGGTGAGGGCCATGTCGATAGCTATCGTGTGCCTACGCATTCCTTCCATGTTGTCCAAAGTGCCTCCAGCATTGGGTGGTTCACCACTCTATTAGGGATCACCTTCTTGGGCACCCAAAGCCACTCACCCAGTGTTACTGGGCTTAATATTGCATTATCCATCTTAACCCTCTATTTTTGACTGGCTCTAAGAAGGAGGAAGGAAAAATTATAGGGAACATCTGAAATAGAAAATAAAATTGTGAATGACCACCCTTTTAATACAATTCAACCTCCCCATCCAGGAAAGATTCAGCCTGGCCCAGCGATCTAGATCCACCTGTAATTTATCCCAAAGAGGGGGAAGGTTTTCCACAAATAAGATCTCAGGGGCCCCAGCTATCACGACCCCTTAATACCTCAACCCATCAAAACGCCTATTTTTGAAAGAATTTAAACTACCCTAAAAAATAGCATTCTGAAAGTTTCCGTTACTTGTACCCTATTGTCATGCCAATCTCTGGTAAATATGATTTTCCTGCTAAGAGACGTTCCATTATATTTCAAGACAAGAAGGTAGTAACCTGAAGTAACCCTAAAATTGTTCCCAAGTTGGGTTTGGCTTTCCAGTATTTGCCCAGTTCCGTCTATTTGTACAAGTGAGATACATCGCTCTCAAATTCATCCAGCGCAGCAACCCTCCTGATGACAACCCTTTACAGTCCACCCCACTGTTGCACCACAAACCTTCTTTTAGCACTCTTATCAAGTTCCCCCGTAATCATAATTTATCCCTACTACTCTAGTTGTAATAAATTCTGTTTTAAGGACTATCCCCTAGGTAACCATCTAACGTATGCCTGCAACCCATACTGATGTACAATGCTTTGTTGCTTCCCGAAGATGGGTACTTTCTGAATGTGAACCTAACGGGGGTTGAGGGGGGTAGAAGACATAAATAAAACAAGCGAACAAAGATATTCTTTCAAGATGGCTTGTTGTCTATTTACTCTTTTAGGGGAAAAAACAAACTTACATCTGGTTCTTAAGATACTATAATTATATAAGTACTCATAGGAGTTCATTTTAATTGTTGGTACATGTCATAGAATGGACGGCCAAACATGTGTTCCTACATGCAATGCAGTGCCCTTTGTACCATTTTTGTTTCTTTACTAACTGCAATAAATGAACGCAAATCCGGGCAGACCCAGGTTTCTCTTCATTATTTGCACTTTGTAGTGCAAACAAGTGAAAATGCCTCCCCTCATGCACACATGGCGGTAGGCATTTACAATGTATCTATGGAATCGGCCAGTTTTTAGTGGGAAATCAATGCTTTTCGGCCAGTGGCAAAATCCGACGCTGGTCCCAAAGTATTTGTTTCGGATCGGGTTGGAAAATGGTCGTGGCGGACAGATACATTCTCACTCCGCTTTCTCCGTCTTTCAAAAACTTTCAAATTTCATGGACTGGTAAAAGATGAGTAAAACCAGCCCTAAACCTTTTATGCATGGTCTTTATCTTCACCCATGTTGCAGTGGCCCAGGCAATTGGATAATGACCCCGTTAGTGGTGTTGAAGTAGTCATTAAAATGCAGACCCTTTCTGTCAAATTGCTTCTATCGCTAAACATTTGAGGACGACAGCCGTGATGGGCCAACTACTTATTGAAGAAGTACTGAAAAAGAGCAGTCTAGCATGGAATCTGTGGGGTACATTTTAAGCCCTCTGCAGAAATCGGCTTTTCTTTTCAGCTTCATACCGCTGTAAACTCTTATATAGAACAAAGCACAATCGAGGCAGGGGGTTGATAGCTACAAACTATCTACACGCAGACAGCAGGGGAGCTGAAACCCTAAGTGAGTACTTGAAAATAGCTATTTAGCACAGTGGGCCTGGGTCTTTTATTTACAGAATTAAGGTGATCCACTCACTGACTGAATTGCTTGTATATGTGAGAAACCAGAAGGTGTCTCACCCGCTAGTCCTTGGGGATCCATCATCCAGGTAGCCAGGACAGTCATCACTTTTGGATCCAGTTCCTGGGGTGGACCAGTGCAGGAGGATTACCTGGGTGAGGGGTCTTCTGGGAGTGGGACAGCGGATGGTGAGACGCGGTATCCCTCCCCCTGTAACACCTTTACCCCATCCTACCAGGAAGCATACTTGGGAACTTTACCACCCCCCTCAGCACCTTCCCTTCACAAACACTTCCACATGGACAGCCCGCTCTGGGAGAAAACAGACTTACACCCGAGCAGTGTACCTGACATGTCCCGCTATTATGGTCAGGTGAAGTCAGGCAATTAAGTCAGGCAATTACTGACAATCACTCACACCTCTTTCCCATTTTAGGAGCAGGTGAGTGTGCCTACCCATCCGCGACCCCATTTCCATGTTTTTTTTTGTTTGTTCAATTGGTGCCCCAGGCCCTGCGTTGCCCTGTGCCTCCCAGCCTCCCCTTCCTGGTTCTCCCTTGCCTGCCTCCCACCCCAGATTGGCTGCTGCCAAGTGGTTGCCTGGGTCTAGCGACCCGTTCGGTGCACCCGCTCCTCTTTCCCATCTAAGGAGCAGGTGAGTGTGCCTACCTATCCGCGACCCCATTTCCGTGTTTTTTTTTTGTTTGTTCAATTGGTGCCCCAGGCCCCGCATTGCCCCGTGCTTCCCGGCCTCCCCTTCCTGGTTCTCCCTTGCCCGCCCGCCTCCTAGCCCACCCCCCACCCCTGATTGGCTGCTGCCAAGTGGTTGCCTGGGTCTAGTGACCCGTTCGGTGCACCTGCTCCTCTTTCCCATCTAAGGAGCAGGTGAGTATGCCTACCCATCCGCGACCCCATTTCCGTGTTTTTTTTTGTTTGTTCAATTGGTGCCCCAGGCCCCGCGTTGCCCTGTGCCTCCCAGCCTCCCCTTCCTGGTTCTCCCTTGCCTGCCTCCCACCCCCGATTGGCTGCTGCCAAGTGGTTGCCTGGGTCTAGCGACCCGTTCGGTGCACCCGCTCCTCTTTCCCATCTAAGGAGCAGGTGAGTGTGCCTACCCATCCGCGACCTCATTTCCGTGTTTTTTTTTTTGTTTGTTCAATTGGTGCCCCAGGCCCCGCATTGCCCCGTGCCTTCCGGCCTCCACTTCCTAGTTCTCCCTCGCCCGCCCGCCTCCCAGCCCGCTCCCCACCCCTGATTGGCTGCTGCCAAGTGGTTGCCTGGGTCGAGCGACCCGTTCGGTGCACCCGCTCCTCTTTCCCACCTAAGGAGCAGGTGAGTGTGCCTACCCATCCGCGACCCCATTTCCGTATTTTTTTTGGTTTGTTCAATTGGTGCCCCAGGCCCCGCGTTGCCCCGTGCCTCCCGGCCTCCCCTTCCTGGTTCTCCCTCGCCCACCCGCCTCCCAGCCCGCCTCCCACCCCTGATTGGCTGCTGCTAAGTGGTTGCCTGGGTCTAGCGACCCATTCGGTGCACCCGCTCCTCTTTCCCATCTAAGGAGCAGGTGAGTGTGCCTACCCATCCGCGACCCCATTTCCGTGTTTTTTTTGTTTGTTCAATTGGTGCCCCAGACCCCGCGTTGCCCCGTGCTTCCCGGCCTCCCCTTCCTGGTTCTCCCTCACCCGGCCGCCTCCCAGCCCTCCCCCACCCCGGATTGGCTGCTGCCAACTGGTTGCCTGGGTCTAGCGACCCGTTCGGTGCACCCGCTCCTCTTTCCCATCTAAGGAGCAGGTGAGTGTGGCTACCCATCGGCGACCCCATTTCCGTGTTTTTTTTGTTTGTTCAATTGGTGCCCCAGACCCCGCGTTGCCCCGTGCTTCCCGGCCTCCCCTTCCTGGTTCTCCCTCGCCTGCCCGCCTCCCAGCCCGCCCCCCACCCCTGATTGGCTGCTGCCAAGTGGTTGCCTGGGTCTAGCGACCCGTTCGGTGCACCCGCTCCTCTTTCCCATCTAAGGAGCAGGTGAGTGTGGCTACCCATCGGCGACCCCATTTCTGTGTTTTTTTTGTTTGTTCAATTGGTGCCCCAGGCCCCGCGTTGACCCGTGCTTCCCGGCCTCCCATTCCTGGTTCTCCCTCGCCTGCCCGCCTCCCAGCCCGCCCCCCACCCCTGATTGGCTGCTGCCAAGTGGTTGCCTGGGTCTAGCGACTCGTTCGGTGCACCCGCTCCTCTTTCCCATCAAAGGAGCAGGTGAGTGTGCCTACCCATCCGCGACTCCATTTCCGTGTTTTTTTTGTTTGTTCAATTGGTGCCCCAGGCCCCGCGTTGCCCCATGCCCCCCGGCCTCCCCTTCCTGGTTCTCCCTCGCCCGCCCGCCTCCCAGCCAGCCCCCCCACCCCTTCCTGGTCCCGCCTCCTCCCGCCTCGCCCATCCCGCCCTTCAACACTGGTCCTCCCAGGGCAGCCCTCTGCCTGGCAGCCCCCAGCGGCTAAGGGCCCCAAGGCCAAGGGCGGCTCCAACAGAGGCGGCTCCAAGAAGTGTCAGCAGGTGTCCGCAGGGGAAGCCAAGGAAGCCACCAGACACCGACAAAACTCTAAGTGTTGACTTGGGTGGGGGGTAGAGCAATTACTCTACTCCAGAAAGCTCATGCCACTCTAACCTACCTTTCAATGGCCTGCAGTCTAATGTTAACCAGTACCATAGCCCGAGAGAACCACACAGATTAGCCTGCGCCATCTCTAGGCAGAAATGTGATTGTTAGCATATGCCACACTTAGATGGAATCTCTAATAGCCTCTCTGTGAAAGTTGAATTTAGAAGTGTACCCAATTGCATTTAGGAGTGTACCCAATTGCATTTAGAAGTTGCGCCCAATAGTCCCTTGGAGAAAGTTGCATTTAGAAGTGTACCCAATTGCATTTAGAAGTTGTGACCAATAGCCTCTCTGAGGAAAGTTGAATTTAGAAGCGTACCCAAATGAATTTAGAAATATACCCAATTGCATTTAGAAGTATACCCAATTGCATATAGAAGTGTACCCAATTGCATTTAGAAGTGTACCCAATTGCATTTAGAAGTTGTGACCAATAGTCCCTCTGATAAAGTTGCATTTAGAAGTGTACCCAATTGCATTTAGGAGTGTACCCAATTGCATTTAGAAGTTGCGCCCAATAGCCTCTCGGAGAAAAGTTGAATTCAGAAGTCCACCCAATTGCATTTAGAAGTTGTGACCAATAGCCTCTCTGAGAAAAGCTGAATTTAGAAGTGTACCCAATTGAATTTAGAAATATACCCAATTGCATTTAGAAGTGTACCCAATTGCATTTAGCAGTGTACCCGATTGCATTTAGAAGTGGTGACCAATAGTCCCTCTGATAAAGTTGCATTTAGAAGTGTACCCAATTGCATTTAGAAGTTGTGACCAACAGCCTCTCTGAGGAAAATTGAATTTAGGAGTGTACCCAATTGCATTTAGGAGTGTACCCAATTGCATTTAGAAGTTGCGCCCAATAGCCTCCCTGAGAAAAGTTGAATTCAGAAGTGCACCCAATTGCATTTAGAAGTTGTGACCAATAGCCTCTCTGAGAAAAGCTGAATTTAGAAGTGTACCCAATTGCATTTAGAAATGTACCCAATTGCATTTAGAAGTGTACCCAATTGCATTTAGAAGTGTAACCAATTGCATTTAGAAGTGTACCCAATTGCATTTAGCAGTGTACCCGATTGCATTTAGAAGTGGTGACCAATAGTCCCTCTGATAAAGTTGCATTTAGAAGTGTACCCAATTGCATTTAGAAGTTGTGACCAACAGCCTCTCTGAGGAAAATTGAATTTAGGAGTGTACCCAATTGCATTTAGGAGTGTACCCAATTGCATTTAGAAGTTGCGCCCAATAGCCTCCCTGAGAAAAGTTGAATTCAGAAGTGCACCCAATAGCCTCTCTGAGAAAAGCTGAATTTAGAAGTGTACCCAATTGCATTTAGAAATGTACCCAATTGCATTTAGAAGTGTACCAAATTGCATTTAGAAGTGTAACCAATTGCATTTAGGAGTGTACCCAATTGCATTTAGAAGTTGCGCCCAATAGTCTCTCTGAGGGAAGTTGAATTTAGAAGCATACCCAACTGCATTTAGGAGTGTACCCAATTGCATTTAGAAGTTGTCACCAATAGACTCTCTGAGAAAAGCTGAATTTAGAAGTGTACCCAATTGAATTTAGAAATATACCTAATTGCATTTATAAGTGTACCCAATTGCATTTAAAAGTGTAACCAATTGCATTTAGAAGTTGTGACCAACAGCCTCTCTGAGGAAAATTGAATTTAGAAGTGTACCCAATTACCCAAAAGCGAAAAATAAAATTTTTCAAGAGAATTCAAGAACAATAACCAATAGCCTCTCTAAAAAGTTGGATTTAGAAATTGTGCCCAATAGCCTCACTGAGAAAGTTGCATTACAATTGTGCCCAATAGCCTCACTGAGAAAGTTGCATTTAGAAATTGTGCCCAATATCCTCTCTGAGAAAGTTGCATTTAGAAGTGTACCCAATAACCTATGTGTGGATTTAGAAAATAAACAAAGTATCTGGAGCGTATATAGTGCAATCTGGAATGCAGAGAATGTTCGAAAGAGCATATAACCCATCATATCACACCACTACACTTACTCTCTCCTTTACATCACCACTCAACTAGAACACAGAGATACTATGACACCATTCGGTATAACTGTTCTCATACCAACATCGGCCGCTTACTCCACATCACTCTAAGTAAACACTGCTGGTTTCACACCACCCAGCCAGGCGTTCTCCTCAGGCCTAACGCAGCCACATCCGTTCTGGATAAATCCTGCCAGAACGAACACATTCTCCTGATCTCTCAACCACCACACCTATCGCTAAGAAGCAGCTATCACACGAATACCGCACAAGCTGCTCACACGCACCTCTTTGACTCTCTCTACTCTTTCTACTGATCTGAACTTCCGTTCCCAAGGGCGCTCAACCTACCAGCGCCTTCAGACCATACCAATGGTATATAAGGCGCTATATAAGTGCAAAATAACATAACATAACATCTGCAGCTTTTTAACATGACCCAGGTGTATAAAGATAGGGGGCTGCGAAGGAGAAGGGAGGCGTTGTACGAGCGAGGCAAAGCACACGAAAGAACAGACGTTTTAAGAAGGCAGCTGAACGAGGGGAGCAAGATGGCAAACCAAGAAGTGTTTGCAAGGAGGGAAATACCTTTGACCTTTCCTACAGGGAACCATTACTTTCAAGAACCTTGCAGATCAGAAAAAGTAAGGCCAGGAAACCAGGCTAAAGAATCCTGCATTGTGTGTCGGAGATACCGGAGGCCCTCCCGCGTAACTGACCAAGTCATGAGGAGCAGCAGCTGCTGTGGTATCGTCCTTGGCTCCAAGAACAAAGTAGCCAGAGAGATCAACACAGCCGGGAGTTGGGGAGGCTGATGCAAGACTGGTTGGTGTTCAAGTCAAGGTTGCAAGCAGCAAAATTGTATAACGAGCGCAGGAACAAACATTGTTAAATGCCTGTGATGAAAAACGTGAGTAAAGCTAAATTGCTGATGAATGTTTGAACTTTGAGAAGGAAAGATACGATACCAGTGACAAGAGTGATCCGGCGCCGTATGTGTGCTCAATCGAAGGTCTCTGTTAAGGTATCCAGCCAAGAGGTGGCAGAAACGAAAGTAAGAGCATTGTGTGAAGTGAATCGGAGTGGTCCTGCGATGATTAAGCAAAACCCATAGCACACTCGAAAGTCTTTGATTTTTGATATCAAGAGGAAAATGTAGAAAGTCAGATTGCATGGTCCAAGCTCAAACGAGGCAGTCCAAATGTGAATATTGTGCTAAAGGGATCTGACCCTGAACGAGGGAGATCCATGATCCGAGCCCGAACAAGGAGGACCAGTTGTGAAGATTGTGGTAAAAAGGGGTCCAGGCCTGAAGTAGGGAGACCCATGATGAATATTGAAAACGAGAACGTGTACATTTGAAAACTCAGATAAGAAAGGAACTCTGGTGCTAATTTGCTGTGACAGGCCCGCTAGAGTAAGAGACTTATTGGAAAAGAAGCTTTGGTAAAAAGCCCTGAATCTCTGCTCTGAACTGTATCCTCGTGGCAGAGAAGCCAGAGTGTCTGCAAAGCTCGAATGTTTCGCCTTGCCCTGTGCTGAAAACGTGGGGAAGGGAAGCCAACTGCTCAACTATGCTGACATATTTCTTGAACACTTTTCTTTTTGCATACACTATCATCCACACCATTTTGTATTTGGAAGTAAAGATTGGGGGCATGGCCAGCAGCGCCACCGATGTGGCTGCTCTGTTGATTGCCTCTGTGTGAAGCCTGTCATGAAAGGAGAAAATAATGCACTTCCTGCTTGATACTATGGAGCGGACCCCCAGCAATGGGACTTTGAAGGTGTGTGGTGAGTTTTAGCACCTTTTGGGAGTTGGAGCAGCCCGGAGACCGGAGTAAGCGATGGGGCCCGCGACCCTGCCACCGCACATCCGGGATGGCGCTGTGACGCGGTCTGTGAAGCCCACTGAGGAAACAAGTACGGACAGCCGGGAAGGGGTTTGACACGCAGCCAACAGAGATAGAAAAATCTGAGGTGGCGGCTGCAAGACGCTCCGCTTGCCCTCTTCCGTTATGGCCATGATCGCAGTGATTTTACAGCTTCTGGCGGATGGCACCTGCCTTGCCTCTAAGCAGTGCGCTGTACCTGGGAGGCACCAGGAATCCGCACCATAAAATAATTCCTCTGGAACGCTGAAATGCAAGGCAGGAACACCAGCTCCTCCCCACCCCCCCACCACTAACCCCATGGGACACCAAAAGCCGGCAGCACAGTTCCATCACCAGCCCTGGCTTGAGTTTGGCTGCTAAACAGAGACATGCGTTGGAGGCAGCGACTGCGGAGCAGCCTACACGCCCTCGTCTCACCGGATTAGAGCACAGTAAATGGCTAGCGCCTGTTTGGGGGGGGCACATACTCTCTCAGCTGTGGAGCATTCCACCGGGTAGGGAACAACTACCTTCCTGGACCATTGCAGCCTAGAACGGGAGACCCAGCTCCTCCACTGTCGGCCTCCCACTAATTTCAGCGCTGGTCAGCCTCTGCTCGCAGTGAAACTCCTTGTGGAGGCCCATTGAGGGATTGTGAGTCTACCCCTTGATCTGCGGCCCCCAGCGGGGTCCACCTAGTGCTGTGCTGCGCTGCATATTGCCCATGGGACTAGGCAGAGAAGAGGCAGCGGCCTCCGACTCCTACGATGCACCTGCTAAGGAGCAATACATCTTCAGAGCCCCAACAGATCAGACACAAGGATAACTCAGTGGGACCCCTCTTCATGGAATGTCATTATGTCGAAACATCCCAAGTCCCAAAAAAAAAATTGACATCTCTACTATGTTGCTTCCGGCAGAGAAAAATAAGAGAACGGAGCTGGCAAAGTCTCCACCTCGGGCCCCTGTAGGCCCCCCCGGGCAACTAGCCACCAAAGGGGATATTCAATCTTTTATGCTCGACCTCAAGGCGGAGTTCCGCAGTTGCATAGCTGAACTCTCTACCAAGTTGGAGCATACCGATCAGAGAATGGTGGAGTTGGAGCAAAGACTGGGGGGAAGTAGAAGAACAAGGCTGGGACCACGTAAACACCCTGCTGGAGGTTCAATGGAAAATGTGCACCTTGGAGGACAGGAATGAGATTATAGAATAGAAGCAGAAGTACATGGAGAACAGGGCGCAAAGAAATAATTTACGAATTAGAGGAGTGCCCTCATCAGTCCAAGATCAAGATTTGGCAGAGCATGCAGGGGTCCTGTTCCAATCTCTCCTGCCACATATCGATAAACCACTGCTTTTACTGGACTGCACTCAGAGATTGCGTTCTCGCAGGGGGCTGGAGTCGGAATATCCTTGGGACGTGATTACCCGAGACCACTTTTACACAACTAAGCAAGAGATCCTGGCAGTGGCCCACACCCGGGACGAGTTGTTGTCTGAAAGTCCACA
The DNA here is from genome assembly GCF_040938575.1 of Ambystoma mexicanum. NCBI lineage: Eukaryota > Metazoa > Chordata > Amphibia > Caudata > Ambystomatidae > Ambystoma > Ambystoma mexicanum. Next base: position 117,398,336 of record NC_090933.1, read on the forward strand.
TCGTTGTGTGGGCAGGCCGTCGTTGTGGCCAGTGCGTACAGAACGTTATGCTGGGGCGCGGGAGGGGCGGGACCAGGGGTGTGGCAGTTGCCGGATTGTATTGAATAAAGTAAGTCATATGTTGCTTTGGCTCCGTGTGGATTTGTTACGTTTGGCCCCACCGGGCCCAAAGGGGGGCTATAACAATGGCGCAAGGGGAGTACCCTCTGCCTTCCTCAATGCAAGGCCTGCCGTCGGGCAGTGAAGCGCGTTGGCGCGCCTCCATCAAAGGAGAACACTCGCCACACAGGAACACCGGCCTGCATCCAGGGTGACCCTCAGGGTCATCCGACGCGAATCCCAGAGCACCGCGGACAGAGGTGTACCGTTGCGGAGGTACGCGCGACACACCTGCCAGGACACTCACACGTGTCGGTGGCCCCGCCTGCGAGTACTCGCCTGGGAACATTCGGAGAAGTCTCTCCAGTGCCCCGCATAAACAGCCAGTTGGACGACGAAAATCGTAGCGGCACACCGGACGCCGAAAGACGGCCGCTCCTGAAACCACATACAGTGGCCCAACGTTAATGAGGCAACCACACCAAACGCTCGAGAAAGAGCCGCGCTTACACGTGATATACACGTGCCTGCAAGTGAGACAACACAGAAGTCAAGTAAAGAAATACTATGGCCAAAACACCCAGAAGGGGCCCATTTTCACTGAAACCATATATCTCTAACACACAAGCATGTCAGAACCAGCGCTTGCAACAGCATCATCCTCCGGAGGGACAGACAACCCTCAAGTAAATGAACAACAACCACAGGCCACCGGCGGCACGTCACAAGTCATGCACATGCCAAATCCATTTGAAATACGGGACACCTCGAACCTGGGTCCTCGCTGGGCCACATGGCTTCAAGATTTCAAATTCTATGCTGGAGCCATAGGTCTAACAGACGACGAGAGACTCAAGAACACACTCTTCATGGCAGTGGGGCCGGCGGTAAGGGACATTGCGGGTGAACTGTTTAATGTGGACACTGTAACATATGGAGAACTCCATGCCAAACTCTTAGTATTTCGCTCCACATACTAATGTCGACTATGAACGCCACATCTTTCATACTACCAGACAAGAAAAAGGAGAATCCATCGACAACTTCGTCATGCGTCTTCGCATTAAACTAAAACATTGCGAGTTTCACAAATACTCAAACGAAGAAGCACTCAGATCGCAAGTTATCGCAGGAGGCCTCTCTCAACCATTCCGAAAACAATTGCTGCAAAAGCAGAGATCTCTGGAAGAAATCCTGGCGCTGGCCCACATGGAAGCCGCAGTAGATTCACAATTGGACAATCTGGGGAAAGTCTCCATTCAACAACCCACGGAAAACTCTGACACCATCAACAGATTGTATACAAACCCCACCCAAGGAGGTAAGCGCCCCGACGCCACGTGCTACAAATGCTGCTATGAATACCCACACACAGGGGAATGCCCAGCCTTAGGACAACAATGCGCTGCATGGGGGGGAATGGACCACTACAGGGCCATGTGTAAAAACGCACCAGGACCATCTCCAAACAAACATCGACCTCAGGAAATGCACAAATACACCCGCCAAAGCCCACCAAGATCTAGAGGTGACACCGACCGTATAAACCCAAGGAGAGAAGATAGAGACCAGAGAAACACCTACACGCGTGAGGAAAGATGACCGCCGGAAGAGGCGAGATGCTCCCAAAGAAGGCGTATTGTCAAATACATAGAGATGCGGTCTCCCTCCAGCAGTGAAACTCCTTCCTCAGAAGAAGATCAGAGGAAAAAGGGATACGTGTGGGCCCTTAACAACAACAATGCGGCCACATAACAGTCCCATCCTCACACTGCACGTTAACAACCCCCCGCTGAAATTCCTGATAGACACAGGAGCGACGGTCAACATCATCAACGAACAAGCGTTCAAATCACTCACACCACCACCAAAAATCAAACAAGCCGTTGTGGACATATACCCGTATGGCGCCACGACCCTCTACCGTCCATAGGCACGATCACGGCATGGTGCACACACAAATAACATGCAGCAAAAATCCCTCTACACATCCTGAAAACTGAGGCCAACAGCCGGTGCATTCTAAGCTTTCGAACGGCGGTGGACAAGGGCCTTGTACATATCTTATACCAACTGATGGCTCATAAATATTTTGCCAAACCAGATGCCATTGAACAAACCTTCCCAAACCTGTTCCATGGGCTCGGAAAACTAAAAGGCAGAAAAGTTCATCTCCACATGAACTCACTCATCAAACCAGTAGCGCAACACTACCGAGGTATCCCTATCAATATTCAAAGGCAGGTGGAGGACGAATTAGACAAACTGATCAAAAGGAACGTCATCGAACCCGTATCAGGCCCCACACCCTGGGTGTCGCCCATCGTCCCCGTCCCCAAGAAATCCCCGGACGGATCCATACGCCTGTGCGTTGACATGCGTAGAGCCAACGTTGCCATCGAAAGGGAAAGGCACCAGGCACCCAGAATCACAGACATGATTCACCTCCTCCACAGGGTGAAAATCTTCTCAAAACTAGATCTAAAGAAAGGATACCACCAGATAGAAATCACACCAGAGTCCCGATACCTCACTACATTCGTTACCCATCTTGGCCTTTTCCAGTACAAAAGACTCAGTTTCGGCATCTCATCCGCCGCTGAAATATTCCAGGATGAAATACACAAAGTAATCCGTCATGTTCCAAACTGTCTGAACTATTCAGATGATGTGCTGGTATATGGCAAAACCCAAGAGGAGCATGATTTAGCGCTGCACAGAGTATGCCAAGCCCTACAAGAAGCAGGACTCACGCTCAATAAGGCAAAATTCAAATTTTCCAAAGGGTCTCTAAGATTCTTCGGTCACATCTTTTCAGAAAAGGGGATGAGACCAGACCCTGAAAGTCAAAGCACTCAACTCGGCCACACCCCCTGAAAACACGACAGACCCGCGCTCATTCCTAGGGCTAGCCAGCTACTGCGCAAGATACCTAAAAGACTATGCCACCGTGAGTAACCCCTACATCTGCTCACCTGCCAAGACGCACCGTTCGTATGGTCAACAGAGTACCAGAAAGCTTTCGAAGCGATTCGTAATGCCATCTCGCAAGCAGGAGACATGGCATATTTTGATGCTCGCCGGGCCACTGAAATAATTGTGGATGCCAGCCTAGTAGGACTGGGCACCATACTCATCCAAAAGGACCCGGCAGATCCACACAACATATATTTAGTGGCCTACACCAGCAGTAGTCTAATGACCACAGAACGGGCGTACTCGCAGGCGAGGCGGTGGTATGGGCCTGCGAGTATTTTCATCTATTTCTGTTCGGTAAGGAGTTCACGATAGCCACAGATCACCAGGCACTGCTCACCATCTATGGCGACCCAAAAGCTAGAATGCCACTAAGAATCGACAGGTGGGGTCTACGCCTACAGGACTACAAATTCACGGTTTAACACCGCCCCGGCAAGGACGAGAATCCGGCGGACTACCTGTCCCGTCACCCCACAGAGTCCACCGAGTCACAACCCTCCATCGCAGACGCAAACAAACTATGGGGTCCACCATCTCCAACCGCTGCCGGTGGGGTGGGCAGAGCTAGCCACACAATCTGAACCTGACCCAGCTCTCCGAATTGAGCGTCATTGCTTACAGAGCAACAAGAAGACACTCATGAGACCACAAGCAAGATCAGAGGCGGAAACCACACAAGAGGATGTCAAGTGGCTCAACCATTTTCGTGACGAAATAACGGTGGTAGATGACCACATACTACTGAAAGGCTGCAAAGTGATCATCCCGAGAACGCTCCGGGACAAAACGGTGCACCCGGCTCATGAAGGTCACTGAGGGGTGGTTGCGACGAAGCGCCTTCTCAGGCAAAAGGTATGGTTCCCGCACCTTGACAGACTGGTGGAAAACATAGTAGGTGGCTGTCACATCTGTGCAGAGGTAGCACCACCCCCACACCCAAACCCACTACAAACATCACCACTACCAAAACAAGTGTGGGAGGAACTCGCAGTAGACCTATTTGGACCGTTAAGCAATGGCACATGTAGTAGTGCTCATGGATGAACATTCACGGTTCCCAGACGCACAAATAGTAGAAAGCAGCTCAACCTCAAGCATCATCCCGGCGCTCAATCGAATGCCGTCGGCATAGAGGATCCCCAAGATCATAAAGTCGGACAAGGGCCCCTCATTCATAAGCCATGACTTCCAGAACTTTGTCAAGTACATGGGTTTCCAACATCGCAAGATAACCCAGCGCTGGCGGCAGGCGAATGGTATGATCGAAAGGCTCATGGCCAGCGTCAAGAGGACCCTTCAAATCGCCCATGTCCAAAACAAACCATTCGAGCAGGCCCTCAACCAACTGCTCAGAGAGTACAGACACACCCCCCACAGCACGACAGGGACATGTCCCGCTGACCTAATGTTTAGGAGACCAATCACAACGAGATTACCGGAAGACCCCCGGCCACGAGAACAGACGGCTCTTGAACAGGAGCCGAAAGTCAACGATGAATAGAGAAAAGTGAAAATGAAGGAAGTCACAGATCGTAAGAGATGAGCCCGAGACAACCACATACAGCCTGGAGATGAGGTATGGTTTCGACAACCAAAGAGTCGCAAGGAAGAAGCCACTTTTGCATCCACCCCACTCGTCGTGACGCACAAGAAGGGCACGTTGGTAACGGCACAGAGAAATGACAGCTCGACAGTGACCAGAAACATATTGCACTTCAAACGTGTAACATCCACCCAGGGAGAAGACTGGGAAAGGAACAGGGACAGAGAAGAAGACAGAACACGGGATGAACCCTATCAAGGTGATGGGGAAGAGTCAGAAGTTGAGCGAAACACCATGATGCAGGTCATCGAGGTGACGACCCCAGGCCGGTCAAGGCTACCTCAACGGAGCCGCATGAAACCGCTACGCCTCATAGAAGAAATGGGGTAAGAAAGCAAGAGTGGACTTGTATGTTAAAAAGGGGGGAGATGTCAGCAAGTCCACATCGTCGTGTGGGCGGGCTGCTGTTGTGGCCAGTGCATACAGGACGTTACGCTGGGGCCTGGGAGGGGCGGGACCAGGGGTGCGGCAGTTGCCACGTTGTATTGAATAAAGTAAGTTGTATGTTGCTTTGGCTCCGTGTGGATTTGTTACGTTTGGCCCCACCGGGCCCAAAGGGGGCTATAACAGTTGTCCTTTCAGGGCTCCCTGCTACATATTTTCCAGGACCTAGCAATGGCCACGATACAGATACGCAGAGCACTACGGGCTCTAACTCTATTCCTGCACGATCAAAAGATGAGGTACAGCTGGCTGTTTCCCACCTCCGTTCAGTTCACATTTAACGGTGTGTCCCGGTCAATTTCTTGCCTGGAAGATGCAGAGGGGATCCTGCACCCTTCTCCCCCAGACAAAGGGGGTGACTACCCGACGAGCACTCTTGTGGGAGCCGAGAGCCACCTACCAAAAACACGATGCTCCAACAGGTCAAGAGTCCAGAAAAGTCGCAATTTGGGAAAACGTACTCCTCACACCTGTTCCAGAAAGAGGTTGCAACTGAAAAGACCCACTAGTCTCTTATTGGTTCTTAATGTGCCAGAAACTGGAAACATGCTTTAACAGTGCTTAAAGATGGGTTTCACATGGCCCACACCTGTCCTCAAGAAGGATGTCACCTTGGGGTCTTTTGCCTAATGTGTTTGGCAATCTTACGTTTTGGAGTCCATTGTTGGGACTCTATTTTTTGTTGTTCTCTGTTCGCACAGTTAAAACCTCGGTTGGTGCAGGATATCAGAAATGTCCTTATTTTGGATGGCGGCTGAAACCCACCAGGCCACCCACCCCCACCGAGAAGAAAACCCAGCAGTACCTCACCTGAACTTTGTCTTGCTAAACGTGAAAGGTTTGAACTCTCCAATAAAACGAAAATCTATCCTGAGGCGGCTGAGGGACTTAGAGGGAACAGTGACCTTTCTGCAGGAAACCCATCTTATCCCAGTAGACGAAACTTGCCTTCAGAGCAGAGACTTCCCTACGAATGTTGTTGGTCTCTTGTGGGTCTAAAACAGAGGGGACAGCGATTCTGGTTGTGAAGGGCATTCAGTTTGAAGAGTTAGACACTATTAGAGACCCTAGAGGTCGGTACATTGGAGTGAAAGGTATGCTCTTGGGTCAACTATACTCCCTAATTTCGATCTATGCCCCGAACGAAGGACAAGAATGTTTCTTCAGAGAACTAGAGTCTTCCCTCCTCCCCTTCATAGAGGGCCAAATTGTTATGGGGGGTACTTTAATTGCGTTCCCGATCCTAACAAAGACAAAACACATGCCCCTGCTCTAAAGATTTAAAAATCACCCTTAGCATCCTCCATCTGTTCATATCCCTAGGAGTGGTTGATGCCTGGAGAGTATGCCCAGATCTGGGTCCCTTGCTCGCTGCCTCACTGAGGAGGACCAACAAGGATGAAACATGTCTGGGGTTGCTTGTGTTTCCGTGCAGAGGGGACCTGGCCTAGTAGTTCGGACTGGGCTGCTACCATTGTTGGCAGTACCTGACTGAGTTGCATATGGCTGGACCCCTTTTGCAATGGCGCAGACGGGCTAAAAAACGGTGGCGTGGAAGGTTGAGCAGAGCAATGCCAGTGGTTCGGATTCATTCAAAACCTTCCACCCATCACTTTTCTGGAGAGTATTACATACTCCACATGCATTAAACAGTGTGGCAGCGCCCATATTTTAATATTTTTAATATTTGGAAGCAAATGCAATACTAATAGGAGAGGCATTTTTCCTCACCTTCTGCCTTTGTCTCACAGGCTCCTTGGAGAACTAGTTGTATCACCGGAGCATTGTAGATTGGTTCCTGGTTCTGCACTACCCCCATGATTGGTAATGGAGGTGAGTGGGAACTTGTGTAATTATGTAAGATTTACATACACACAATTGATTTGTGGTTTAATGTTAAAGAAATTATGTTGGTCAGAACTATTTGCTAATAGGGGTGTACTGTTCCATATGTTTAAGGGTGAGGCACTACTTGAGCCCCACTATCATCCTGAAGATGGTCAGGCAATAAGAGGGCAACACCAGAAGCTCGAATAACCGACTGAAACATGTGTCGACAAGCTGAACCTGCTGAACCTGCTGTTTAACCATTAGACACATTTGTAATTGAGAAGGGTGAGAAGGAATAGTGGAATAGATTTTGTGATAAGAAGGTTACACAATTTTGTAAACCTATGCAACAAGTTACATAAGGGTGCTCCAGCAAAGTGAGAGAATGGGTATGTATGACGGAGCGAAAGGAGAGGTGTTGGATGTATGTTCCAATAGAATTGTATACTGATGTGTCGGGTGTGATAATGCAGTACTATTAATTTTAATTTCCAGTGTGTAATAAAATTATATTGTTGTTAGAACTGTGTAAGTATTTTTCATGTCAACCTCAGTTATGGTCCATTTTTGTGTGTTTAATGGCGAGTATTACATCCAGAAGAGTGAGACTTCACTTTTTTCTCACAGATCCATCATTCCTCCTCCTGTATAGACCTGATCTTGGTGTCACCCCAGCTTATGCCATTTACAGGTAGAGTTGCTATTGCCCCCAGGGTCTCTCAGACCATGCCCCAGTTCTTCTGAAAGTTAAAGCCTGGGATCCAGCTCCACCTTCCAGACCACAATGGCGCCTGTATGACCAATCTTACACGATATGGCCCTGAGGGACAGTGTAGGAAAAGCAATAAGGCACTATTTTTGGGAGAACCCCACTGAAATAACATCCCCAGCTACGATGTGGGACGCCATGAAAGCAGTTGTCAGGGATTTCCTAATAGCTCATACGGCAGCCTATCGCAAACGGAAAAAACAAACCCAAGTCCAACTGGAACAAGACATTTCAGAGCTCAAGGGTAAATATAAGAAGGGTTGGTCTCCTAAACTCCACGCAGCCCTCTGCATTGCCCGAAATAAATTTGAGGCCCTATACGCAGAAGAGACAGGTCAGTCTCTTGTGTCTGTCAAATACGGATACTAAGCTAAAGGCAATAAGGCCAACCAACTCTTAGCAAGAAAACTGGCTAATTCCAGGAAACGCAACTTTATAATAGGCATTAAAGATCAAAAAGGGGCAACACAATATGAGGAAAAGATTAAACTACAATTAGCGAAAAGCCCACCTCCTGGAAACAATGTCAGCTTCAGTTAGATTCGGGCCAAAGAAGATACATTGAGGAAGCTGGCCTGCCTGGTCTATCCCGGGTGGAGATGGAGGCACTAGAGGCCCCAACTCAGCAGAAAGAAGTGGAGGCGGTTATACAATCCCTGAAGTCTAGTGCTACGGCCCCGGGTGGATTTTCACCAAAATGTTATAAACTCTTTAGTAGCCAACTGCTCTCTTCCCTAATGGCCCTGTTTAATTCGTTCAGGGAGGGAGGTTGTGTGACCCCCCACATGCAAACCTCGACCACGATAATATTATTAAAACCTGGTAAGGATCCGAGGGACTGTGCCTCCTATAGGCCAAACTCACTGCTGAATATTGATGCAAATATCTATTCAAAAGTATTGGCAAACCATTTAGCCCCACTTCTCCCAACACTGTTCAATGCAGACCAAACAAGTTTTTTCCTAGGTAGGAAGACATGGGATAACATCAGGCGAGCTCTTAAACTGATAGAGACTACCAGCATGAACCGAGGAAAATTAGCCCTTTTAGCCCTAGATGCTACCAAAGCGTTTGACAAGGTCGATTGGCCCTTTATGCATTTAACATTAGAGGCCTTCCGTTTCGGACCACGGTTCAGAAACATGATCTTGGACAATTATATTTTTCTGAATACTTTACTCCAGGTTAACCGGGAACAATCATCCAGATCCCCCCTTAGATGCGGAACATGGCAGGGCTGCCCCCTATCCCCACTCCTGTTCGCCTTAATGATGGAACCCTTGGCACAACGTATACGTGGTAACCTATCAATTCAAGGGGTCATGGTTCGGGATTCTCCCCATGAGGTATCCCTTTAGGCCGATGATGTACTACTCTCTATTACTAATATTCGTCCCTCCCTCCAAGCAGCTCTTCAAGAACTCCGATCTTTCAGTCAAAGTGGCAGGCTTCAAAATAAATTATGGGAAATCAGGGGCATTGTGGGTGGGTCTATCTCCACGGGATATCTCTTCCCTTCAATCTCTTTGCCCAATTCAATGGGATACCAAATCCGTCGAATATCTGGGGGTGCAGCTCACGGCTTCCCCGAAAGACTTTACAGCCAATCTCCCCCAACCCCTCATCAAATGACTAGAAAAGGACCAAGAGAAATGGGCAGGCCAAGAGATTTCAATGATGGGCCGAATCACAGCAGTTAAAATGAACTTACTTCCTCGCCTCCTCTACTTTTGTTCATCCCTCGCGGTGGGAATTCCCCAAAAACATATTGGATCATCTTCAATGCAAACTCCGGGGGTTTATACGGAGGGGTAAGGAATCCAGGATCCCTAAAAGGGTGATGATGGGCGGTTCCCGGTTGGGGGTGCTGGGGGTACCTGACTTACATAAATAGGCGGGGGCGGCACAGGTGTCGCACTTGTTGATATGGATGTCCCTGTTCCTCCCACCAAAACAGGCTGAGATTTAACAGTCTAAACTTGCTCTCCCCCTTTGCTTTTTGCCCTTTATCCCCTACACCACGCGAAAACAATGGCAGGATCTGCTTTTGTCAACAAAGATCACTTTGAAATCATGGGATGGGGCTCTAAAATGGAAAAAGATCCCTACAGGCATGGGTCCCTTATCTCCAAACTTTGGTAACCCTGCCTTCTTGCCGGCTATGCACGCAGAAGTTTTTGGGAGGTGGAAACAGGGGGGTGGGGGGGCTTCAAACTTAAACACAGCTATTCGAAGATGGCCAAGCTCGCTCGTTTGAGGAATGCAAAAATGTGTTCCAACTCTCAGAAGCGGACAGGTTCTCATACGCTCAGTTACGCCTCTGGATCACACACCCTGAGACAAGACAAAATGCTACACATACTTGAATTGACAGCCTTGGAGGGTCTGGGGACAGGCAGGATCACTACACTATATAAACTCCTGTGGGAGGATTTGCTGGCTTCCCGTCCTGAAAACATGAGCCGATGGGAGGCGGACTCAGGCCACCGACTGGAGGATCAATCGTGGCTAGATATTTGAGCCAGGGGACACTTCTTCCAGATGCGTAACCAACAACGAGTGTGTCTTAAAACTGCTATTTTGCTGGTATTCCCCCCTAGTACAGATACATCACTTCCAGGATGCCATATCACCCTCTTGCTGGCGAGATTGTGGGGCGCTGGGCTCTTATCACCACATGTGGTGGGACTGGCCTCTGGTTCACTCCTTCTGGGAAACCATTGTGGCGATCATAGACTTCACTGACAGTAAGCTCCCAATGTGTCCCAAAACTCTGCTCTTGGGGGCCCCATACAAAGAGGAGTACCCTAAATAGAGGGTGCGGGCAAAACTATTGACGCATTTGTTGTTAGCGGCACGCATCACAATCGCCTGCCGCTGGAAGTCGAAAGAGGGCACACACCCCCCTTTATGGTGGATTGTTTGGGATCTGCTGGTGGCGGAGAAGGTTACGGTGGCAAAGGAGAGAAAGATCCATCAATTTCTGTCAATATGGGCTCCCCTACTGGACTGCAACCAGAAATACCCAACGTTGACATTTGAACCCCGCCTGGCGAGTCTCTACCTGCACCCGGGTGAAACGAAGTAATGTTTGAATCTCTGGGGTAAATAGACTATACGGGCTCTGCAGGGTCATGGGGGGAAAACGCCTCTGTTGTTGCACTGTCCGCTTAGCTAAGGGTGGTTTATGTTGTATGCTGTGATTTTCATGCAATGGTTTGAAAACATGTGACTTCTTGTAGAAGGACAACCTTTTTATTAAACGGTTGGAGCATGGAAATATCAACAAAGGACATGATGTACAAAGGCATTAGTTCTCATCAATGTACATGGAAACGTGAGGATAAATATAAACAGTTACAATGTGTCATAGGATTATTTGACACTGTAACTTATTTATTATTTGACACACTAACTGCATTTATATTTATCCTCACGTTTCTATGTAGAGTGATGAGAACTAATGCCTTTGAACACGTGACTTCATGTAGACTGACTACTGCAGCAAGCTTTGTACAATGCACATCTCAGTGAGGTGAGAACAAAGCCGTATTGACAGCATTCATTTAGCAAAGATTATAACTTGAATAGATGGTGACCCCCACATTTTACTCTTACAGAAACTCCGTGAATAGAAGAAAACTATTGTACGACCATCCAGATGGCTCACTCAGCCGAAATGGGAAGGAGGTAATTAATTAGACTTGAATCCACTATGTTGGATATTTGATATTTGTAATTTACTCTTGACTTTGTATATAGATGACTGATTGAGTCTTATTATGTGTTATACCATAGATAAATAAAGACTTTTTGGAAGCAATGATGATCTCCTGATGAAGAGCTTTTAAGCTCAAAACGCGTTGGGCATTTCAATAAAAAGAAAAATAATGGACAGGTCAAGACTATTTTAAGATGGAGCGGTGAAAAAAATAACAATGTCAAATAATTGCAATTTATGCATACTAATATATTACAGCATTGAGTCATTCTGAATGATAAATACTGAGTTGTTCACAATACCGAAGATTCTTTGAATTATCTACTGTTTATTTAATGTGTTTATTTAATTGTTTGGCTATCCTAGCCAGCGATAGTGGGCAGGGGACGGAAGGTCCCCTATAGTGGGAACTTAGTTTGTTTATCTGTATATTGTACGATCCATGTGCCAGGATCGCATTTTCTCCCTTGCACCTTAATACTAGTTATCACCTTATTTGAAGTCACTTCTAATAATCTTTAGATTGTACACTTATCAGATTTGTGGTGTTCACCCATCAAAGGAACGAAAGACAGCAGGTGCCCTAAACACCCCCTAGATCAGCGGTATTCAAACTGTTGGGCGTGGCCCCCCAGGGGTCGAAGGGTGCATCCCTGGGGGGCCCTGAGAGTTCAGCATTAAATGTTTTTTTTTTTAAAGATTGGATGAAATGGGCAGTGGCGGCTCACATGCTCGGGTTGAAGCATGAAACTGTCTCAGCCAACAATGAAAAAGTGGCCCGCAGTTGTAAATGGATATTTGTTCCTTTAGTCACAGAGTGGGCCTCATTACAACTATAGCGGTACAGTAACAATGGTGCCGGTAAGCTACCGGCACCGTTGCTAACGTACCGCCATAGTACGAGTTGTGCTCGTGGGTGCCTGACAGCCCGCCAGGTCTGACCTGTCACGGTGTGCGGCACCCACGAGCACAGCTCGTCGGATGCACCGGCACCATTATTAACGGTGCCAGTGTATCCGAGCTCCCCATTCCCATTGAGCCCCATTGAGCCCTATTGGGCTCAATGGGAATGGGGATCTACCGGTACCGGCACCCGCGAAAGGGCAATTACCAGGTCCGCCTAACTCGGCATGACCCGGTAATTGGCCATTTACCGGCAAAGCTACCGCCAGGGTTTTAATGAGGTCCACTGTTTCAATAGAACCCAAGGGGGTGCTTTGTGTTAAAATGTAAATAAATTGATATATATTCAACAACAATGGTCAAAATTACTAACTGCATAGTGAAGTAACTCATCATACTGGCCCATATTGGCCAAAATGGTGGTCCATTTTGACTGGCCCACACTAGCATTTTACATTTTTGGTACAGGCATTGCCCTATAGGCCAGTCCGAGCCTGGCGGCTCATCCATAATGGCGAGGGGGCGCCAACCCAGTGGCCCCTCACCCATTATGGAGGAGCTAATGAGCCAGCCCAGTGAAACAGTGAGCACTTCCTCAGCTGATTTTATTTTCAGCTATGGGATTGCTCCTGGGCTGGCTGAACTGTCAAAGGGACTTTGACTGTTTAGTTCAGTTCCCCAGCCACACATGCTCACTGAGCCATGCAAGGCTGGGACGTTTTGCATTACCAGCATTACATAGCTCATTGGAAATATTGGCTGGGACACTGCATGTCTGTATGTCCGAGGGGGAGCTCCTGCGTCTTCTCGCACATACGGACAGAGCAGCCTGGAGCAGGCCGTTTCAGCACCCACATGCAGGCCAATGCAGACGGTACGTTTATGTTCATTTTTTTATTTAAACATGTGTATGTATGCATGTATGGTTATGTTATGAGTGAGTGTATGGTGATGGATGCTCGTGTGAATGATAGAGTGATTGCTGTATGAATGTGCAGCGCCTTGCATACACACAATCATGTTGATTGTGTTCGGCCCAGTGGGGCCCAGGGGACAGGGATGGTATCTTTTTACTGGATATCTATCATAGATGTCCAGTAAAAAAATGTCATGCCTGCCCCCTAGGCCCCCAGCAACAATTGCAAACTATTTGGCTATTTACCCATTTTTTTTTGTTAAAAGTATTCACTACAATGCAACATTTTAACCCATTATTTAAAAAAAATTCACGGGGGGAACCCCCCCCCCCCCCCGGGTCCGCCTTTATTGGTTCGGGCTCCCTCACTATGCTCGTTCGCTATGGCATTTTTGGGGGAAATATTTATGCCCCTCCACTTAAAAAAATCACCAGCCGCCACTGGCCACTGGCCCTCAGACTGTGTTGGGAACTGGATGGGGGGAACCCAGGAACTATGGTGGGAGCACAATCGCCGGGATCCATGGGATAGTGGTGGGAGCAGGGTGGGGAGAGAGCCCAGGGTGTGTGATGGGATGGGGAGAGACCAGGGACTGGGTAGGAGTGGGATGAGGGAGCCCAGCGACTGTGATGGGACCAGGTCACGGTGCGCAAAATATACTGTCCATTTGGCATTTCTGGGGGGTCCCGGCCTGCCCAAATTTTGCTCAGGGGGGCCCCGGCCAAAAAAGTTTGAAGATCACTGTCCTAGATGAACAAACTACATTTTCCCGCTGTGTATACACTTGTGCTGTGATGTGGGGCTGCGTCCCTGTGCAGCAAGGAGACATAATGGTGGTCCACCATCTTGAAGTCAAACAGGCCTTTTGCCATGGCAACCTGACTTCAGGCTACTCTGGGATGACACCACAGGCATCTGCTGTTGCAGCTTCCCCATGTGCACTGACCGATTCAAAAGATTGTGAGACTAAATATGTATGCGAGTGTGAATAAGAGTGAAAATGAGACTGCATACCTCCTTGTGAGTGAAGCTGTTATTGTAAAAACAAGTCAGATTTGAATGACATGCTATTTTAAAAATACCACTTAATTAGGAGTTTGTATCAGATATACAATTTGTGGCATGGTCTACATAGAAATTACTCAATGGGTAAATAACCCATATTTACAGACTGCAGGATGTTCTACATTCCAGATGATTTAACTATCCCATGTGATCCAAAGTCATAATTAGTTGGTATTTGAAAACCTGGAGTTTCTGTTATCACCATACACATAACGAGGCCCACAGTGTGTGGGTGTCAGAGGGTGAAAGTGACAGTGCGAGTGCTCTGAATGTTCATCCACAAGTCTAATTCGATAAAAAAATGTATTTGATAACCACTGTGATAAAATCCCCTGCCCCGCCTCAGTACCAATGGTTGGGAGGGCAGCATGCATGGAACCACCTGGTTAATACCACCAATCCACATACGGATGGCAGAGGGTAACCACAATGATGCACTACCATGTCAGCACAGGCAGGCATACCCCTCTCAGATGCCCATTAAAGCCAGACACAGCCCTGGCCCTGGCAAGGGTCCAAGCCACGGAACACAAAACCCCTCCCAACCCCTTAAAATCCCTATAGAGGTGATTAGCGGACCCCCATGGCCCCTTGTAACCACAAGCCCCATTTTCATGGCGTATGCAAAGACCTGGCTGGGTATGTGCATCTGTTTGAAAGGTCTGCAAGCCGGCAAACTTGCCAAAACAAACCAAGCACCATAGTAAACAGTTGAGCAGCATTGGAAACACCCCAGACTCTCCCAAACAGCAACGACCGCTCCAAAAGGCTTTACAGGAAAACATGCACACGCACACACACACATACACATACCCACATACACACCACCTCCACTATCCTCCTCCCCCTCACACTATCCAAAATGGTCACTTGGCTTGATATAGCTTTAGGTCCACCCCTTCAGTCTCAAACGGACCCATCTGAAGGTGGAAGCAGCAGCTAATCCCAGCCCTCAGTCATGTACCACTAACAGGTGCAAACCCAAAGTGAAAAGTCAACTGAGGCAGCTAAGGAAAGTCAGTATAAATGCAGCCAGCTCAGTTGTTGAGTGAGGGTTGTTGGAGAAGGAAGGTGACTGGAGACTGCTGTAAAGGAAAGAGGAGGGAGAGGACTGGAGAGGTATGGCGGGAGAGAGAGAGGAGAAGGTGGCAGCTACACCAGAGTAGGTTATCAGCTAAGGAGGAGGTGGTGAGAGTTAAGGAGGAGGTGGTGGTAACTACACCATAGAATGTGCTGGCAAAAGAGGATGTGGTGAGAATTAAGGCGGATGTGGCAACAGCACAGCCAGAGATTGTAATAGCGAAGATGGATGTGACAATTGTAGAAGAGGTGGTATCAACTGACAATGATCTGGTAGTAAGAAAACAGAGGGGATGACCACTGAGGAGGAGGTAGTAGCAGATTTGGTAACAACTTTAGAGGGGGTATTAGCAGAGGTGGTAACAAGTAAGAAGGAGGTAATGGTTATAAAAGGTGGCTGAGGAGGTGATCAATAAGGAGCAGGTGGTAGAGGTAGAGGAGGCAGAGCAGGAGACAACCAAGGAGGAATAGATCACAACAAGAGTGGAGGAGATTAGATATGGAAGCAAGTTTGGGGTGAAGACTATCAGAGTGTGGACGAGGAGGATTACAATGCGCAGGTTGGTGAAGAGGAGGAACACAGTGCGGAGGAAAAGCTACCTGATATTGATGAGAAGAGGACAAGGAAGGAGAGCCCTAAAACAAAGACAATTAGCTTTCAAACAAAAGCTGTACAGTGAGACAAAGGTGTGGGAAGAGTCCAGTCAGGTAGAGCAGGAGGGCATTGGAGGACCAACTTATATCCTAGGCACAACAAGGTGGCAAGAGGAGGTTCCAGTTGCTGTCAATGTGCATAGTGGTAATTCAGAGAGGAGGTGGGAAGTCCCTACAGACAACCAGGGAGTAGTAGTAGAACTTGAAACTCCTGCCTATCTCCCATCCAAACACTATGCCTTCTGGGAGGAACCACAGCACCTGCTCAGGGAAATAAAGGACTGGCTTAGCCATGGGGTCTGGGACCCTGGAAAGCCCCCAACTAGCTTCGGATGAAGGAACAGGTTCACAGTCCCCATAAGCCTGCAATGAAAGTGAAGGGCGAGGTAACCCCTCCAGAACATTGAATGTATGAGGAGCCAGGAGAGCCTGGCTATCTGTACCCCACACAATAGAGATTCGACAAGGGTGGGGAAAACACGTAGAGAGGGAATCTACTCTGTGTACCACCATGACACCATATTTTCTTTAGGAGTTATCCCAGTATCTGAGCATGCCTCTTGTTGTAAATACCCCTTAATAAAGAAGTTTGAACTGAACTGAGTCTTTGCTGGTCTGTTGATACCATCACTTATGTGTGCCCCTAATATAAGCTGGTAATGATGTACTAGCTTGAAAGCTTGGGTGAACATGACCGAGGACTTGCCAAAATACCTATATTCTGGGTATTACGACCTCCCTATGAACTTTTAGAACTTCCCTGGAGAATCATCTAGGGAAATTCAAGGCCAGGCAATGGGTGAAATATTAGAACCCTGTAATGTAGATCAAGCTGCTGCCACCACACAAAGGGCCCTATACATGCTCCAATGCCCTACTGGGGCATGGCAGAACCAGAAGGGCAGTGGGTAGCTTAGACCTTAAGTTAGGGGGTATGCCAAATCTTTTCCCCATTTTTGGCTCTATGACCCTAAACATACACTGATCAAATTTGTAGAAGTTTGTCCAGCCTTACCTGCTAGGTTCACAGATACATACTTACGGTGCCACACATTTTGATTACAAAATATTATTCTGTATGTGTTTTAAGTGGCTCTGCCACTTTGACATAATTTGTGTACCACTTGTAGACATTACTTTACCTTGGATTTTGCCAGCCGTTCTATATTTTCAGTAGGGTCTGAGCCCATCGACAAGAAGCAAACCAAAGGAGTTCGGCAGTCACCTTCCACCCACATAGATTCCATGTCAAGGATGAATCCTTCTGCAAATTTCCCACCAAGAGATTCAGCGATATAATGGCGTGCCTTGAAGAAAAGATTTGATAGACTGAGTTGTGCATTACAGACCATAACAAGAGATCAAGCATTCCTGCAAAGAGAGAAGTTTTTACTCTGGCCAGCTTTCCCCATGGTATTTAGCAGTCTGACCCAGATTGACATTATTTTTAAAGTTCCACACAACGCAATATTCATATTTAATAAAAAAATGCCTTGGCATTACACAGATAACCAATAATATCACATGGCATGAACTGCTAATTTGTGCTGTGCCTAGGCATGTGACTGCAAAGAATCTCCATAAAATTAAAATTAGCGCAACAGCAGCAGGTTTTTACACTTACACTATCATTAAAAGTTGTATTTTTAAGATCAAGAAAGATGGGCATTGTGCAAAATGAAGTCGTCTTCCAAATGTAGAGACAAAAGGTTGAATTTAAAGATAGGTTTTGATAAATCAAAGGTTTAATAACGGATGGGAAGTTTAGAAGGTTATTGAACACATATGTGAATCCACCTTTGTAGGTTTTCTGGTTAATAAATTAGGAAAGTGAAAATAGGATCTGCACAAATGCCTCTGCATCTTTTTTTCTTCAGATATTTCAATGAGCACCTCAGGTCAGCACGCTCTTCACATAAAAATGAAATGTTTCAGCATGCGATCCTAGTACTTACTGGTTGACAAGCAATTTCAGTTTATTTTTGCTGGTTGACATGCGTTAGAAAAAGGGGCTAGTCAATGTGGAATGGAATAGTTAGAAAGGCATGAATTGGTAAAAAAGTTTAACAAGAAAAACAAATCGTTCTCACCTGGGCAATGGTCCGATCGGGGCACCAACTCCGAATAAGGAGCAGCTTGCGAAACGTATCCAGTAAGCTGTCGTAGCCATCAGGCAGTGGAGACTCTTCGGGAGCCTCTTCATCAAACCAGGCTTTCCAAGCCTTTTCATTCCTTGCCACCTGACCCAGGAGGTTGGTGAAGGGGAAGCTATTCGATAGCTGGACCAGATTGAGCCAGGTCATGTCAAGGATCCACTTCTTTGGCTTTGGCTCAACAGAATTCAGGTCTAAGGTTGCACCACCTGCAGAGTGGAAAAGAAGATTATTAACGGTAGAGCATATTAATGTTAGAATATCCTTTTAATTTTTTTAACTTTTGTTGATTCTTACGGTTCTCGCAATAGTATGATAAAGCATTGTTAATGACTAAAACCTTTGCTTTGAAATGCATCTCTTAGTTTACCAAAAACAAATGCAACTTATCCTCTGATCACCTACAAAGTGGTGTCATACCAACACGATTCATGTTTAAAAAGAAAAAGAAAACATGCAATACAAAAGTGGGACGGTTCAAAATTCAAATTATGTATCACAGTGGCTATTTGTGGGTTCCAATGTCTCTTCCTCAAAACCAATGAAAAAGGTCTCTCAAAAGTCTCTCCAGGTATTTCCCCAGCATCACTCACAGTCCTTGATCTCTGGTCCTCATTCTCTCATCTAGGCTCCATTTCTCAAGAGGTTACTGGTTTACATAATGACGGTTTCTGCTCCTATCTCTGACTCATGATAGGCCAGCTGACCCAAAGGGCTCTTTCTCCCAAACAGCTGCTCCAAACAGCTTCTCCCACAGGCGAGCCAGGTTTCAAGGGTTTTTAAGCTGCTATTTGGGCTATTGGCAACTTCCCTGTTTAGGGTTCCTGGCTCCATAGAGTCCCTATCCCACTTTCACTCACCTACATGCTGCCCTGATGTTACATTTTTCCAAAGGAACCTACTTGGTTTGTATATCTTTTACTGTTTCTGGCTAATAACACCTTATTTGCCTGACCGTTCAACCACATGCTTGATCCTCCTCCCTCCCTTCTCCTACACACTGTAGGCTTACAGTATGTGTTTCCATCTACATTCCTCTATTTCTACTCAAGTCTTATTCAATTCTTATATTCCATATATTTCATTCCCCACCAACCCTCTCCAATTCTTATACCCTCCTCCAATTTCTTATCTTCTTTAACCACAGCCTTCTCTTCTTCGAGATCTCCTCCCACCTCTGCTCCTCTTTTCAGCACCTCTAACTCCTGCTCTTCTGCTCCTACTTTCATGCCCTCCTCCTCCGTCCCACAGCAGCTACCACTACTACTATATTACTTTCCGTCCACTCATCCTCCTACTCCTTCAGATAACAGCACATCATCTGGTTACTCATCCCCTACCATCACTTATTGCTCCTGTAACTTCCAGCCTGCTCTCCAGCAAAAAACACACTTTACTCTAAGTAGCACCAAAATTGCTCCTTTGCCTCAAAACTTCCACAACTGTGCTTCCTCAGACTGGGTTTTATACGTCTGTTTTCCCTTCCCCTGGGCATTGCAATCAGGGAGGGTATTCAAGCGTGTCTCAAACAAGTTTCCATTCTTGAACCACCAGACTATGTTGCCTATTGATCAAAGGTATAGTTTTGTTTTAATTTTTATTTCTTGATTTGATTTTTAACAAACATAAATCAAACAAACCTCATGACACATTGGCCATTCATATTCCGAATCACTGAGTACAATACAATCGATATCAACACACAATATACGGGGTTGACGAATCTCCACATAACCATCGGGGCTCCCACATTGAGAAAATTATCATTTTTGGTAGATGGTGAGCTCGGTAAACATGGTGCGTCTCCTCCCAGTCAACCCACGTACATTAATCCTTCACCTACATATCCCCCTTCGTTTGTCCATGTCCCACCACTCCATTTTACATAGAATTCAGAAATCCAAGGAGAGATTTTCAAGCTGGATTTTCATCCGTTGCCCGACTAATGTTCAGCTGGACAGTTTGCCACTGCATTCTGGCTACTTGCTGATTTATTTATTTGGCATTTTTATAGCGCACCAAGCCCAGAGGTATCCAGGCGCTGGTTAGATTGATAACAGAAGGCGACAATTGCACAGTTCCTACAATAACATGGACCTTTGAATTGCCCGGTGAAGCACTGCTGCTGTGCTAATACTCCTTTTTCAATTTGACAGAGAAGCTCCGGAAGGGACAACTTCTCCCCTTGGGTTAGTGGGACCAACTAACTCCGAGACCAACTGCACTGGACCATCTTCCCCGACAGGCTGTACTTCTTGACTACTGCAAGAACCGAGTGCCAGGGGTCGAGTAATCCGTAGTCGAGTGCAACGCCTGAGATCGGGCTAGAAGCGCCAGGAGTCTCCTAAGGCAGGACGTCCAAAGCTGGAGTCCCCTCACCAGAATGCAGGACCCAAGGAGTGAAGGAAACCCAACCGGTATCTGAGATCTGCAACAGTGCTGTTTGCTAAGCGCCGAAACTGCGAAGTGCCGCTGAACTGAAATGCGCCTGTAGCTGCCGACGACCTCCCAAGTACCGCCGCAGGAGCCCTCCAGGCGTCCTCCCTCTTGTCCCCATGACTGAGGCTCAGGAACATGGGGTCTGCACCGATGTAGCAAGACAGAATCCAGCTGGACCAGTCTTCTTCAAACCAGAGGTACTGTTAAGACTTGGGGTACTTAACTCTGTCTTTTAGCTGTGCTTTTCTCAGTTTAAAAGTAAGCCACTGCAATTCCAGAGTTGTTTTTAACTCTTTTTGCAGAGGCTTAACAGCTTGTGACCCTAGAAGTGATTTTCTAACTTAGTCTATGGAGCTGAGGCACTTCTTAGAATCAAAGTCTTGCACAGTTTCAAATTGACTTTGGCTGCCCTGGCTCCATGCAGACACTTCAAGCCCATTTACTTGGATATTATTTGTCCCTAATAGATGGCAACTTGTTTTAGACTGTTACTGCTGCAAAAAGCTTGTCTAGATTTAATTGTCCTCACATATACTGAGAACCCGTTTAACCTTTTCCTTCCTTAGACCTTTTCTTTCTGCAACCTCAATCTGCAAACTAGTGTGATATATAAATGCCATTACTGTCCTTGTGATTGAAGTCACCTCTGGATATATGTAACGCTCACCTGATTCCCACGGAGGCGCTGGTCCCGGCTGAACTGTTATAGTCTCTTCAATTGAGAAGCGTAGAGCTCGGATGACTCTCTGGACTGGGCTTCCTCTTATTGACGGTCTGGCTTGCAGGGTAAGGTTTCTGCAGGCGGAAGAAAAAAGGGTTAATGACCGTTTGGCTG
The DNA here is from genome assembly GCF_040938575.1 of Ambystoma mexicanum. Taxonomy (NCBI): domain Eukaryota; kingdom Metazoa; phylum Chordata; class Amphibia; order Caudata; family Ambystomatidae; genus Ambystoma; species Ambystoma mexicanum. The sequence goes on from NC_090933.1 coordinate 117,419,827, forward strand.
GACTTCCTCCTCACTAATCGCCAACTCTCCGAAAGTCCATTGTCCTGGTGAGCTCTCACCTTAGGCGTATAAATGCTGGGCTCTCCATCCTGCGACTTATGCAGGGGTGCGTGGGTTCCAGTTACGTCACTGGAGGCCCTCAAAGTCTTTTGTGGCCTTAGAAGTGGCACAGGTGCTGAGATGCCAAAAGGTGATGCCGCCGTTACTGCACGAGCGGATGCCAGTAGGTATAAAGAGTTTATAGTCTTGAAGAGATGGGTACCTTTAATGAAGTCTTTGCATTGTCTTTTTCAGGTGCCTGGATGCTGAGGGCGTGGTCACTGAGAGCGCGACACGTGCGGTTGTACGTAGGTATTGGAATTTCAATGACACCTCAATAATGTCCCTTGTTTTCTGTTTTCAGGTCTTGAGATGTTGCGGGCGTTGTTCGTCCGTTGCCGTTGCACGTGCGAAGTACGTGAGTATAATGATCTGTGACCTTATTATAGCACCTCTAACAATGTTCTTTTCTTATCTGCAGGTGTCGGGACCTTGCAGGCGTTTTCCCAGTCGCGGATGCACGTGGGGAAACACGTAAGTGTTAGGCTTTCTTGCAGTCTTTAATGGCACTTAAATAATGTCTTTTCTTGTTTTCAGGTGCCAGGCTGCTGCGGTTGAAGAGATCGTAATACGCGCACAAAAGCAGGTAAGAAAAGTAAATGCGGCCACCTTCACCCGATTCCTACTTAACAATGTTCTTTGTCTTTACAGGTGCCGTTAGGCTGCTGAAGAGAAGGCCGCGAAGAATCCGTGAAAGCACAGATGGATCAGGTAAGCGAGCGTGGCTGCGAACGTGTTGCAACTTGCTAACCTTATGTTTCTTTTGCTTGCAGGTTCTGCCGGTGTCTGGATTCCTGGATGGTAAGTATAGTTCTCGTGTCTTTCTTCCACAGGTTGCTGAGCTGAAGCTGGAGATGTCACTGGAATGCTGGAGCTGACTCGGTGAGCGTCCTGCTGCAGATGCAGAATAACGCGAAGCACGTTTTCCCAATCGGGTGTGGTTTAAATAGTGTTGGAGTGATTGGGTGTCTTCTTCCTCAGCCTCGCCCAGGTAAAAGAGTTCCTGTGTTCCAGAGCTAAGGAGTGGCACCAGCCCCACCCAGGTAAGAAAGTAGTCCCAGTTCAGGGAATAGTTCCTCCCAGCAGAAGGCTGGGTCTTCATCCTGCCAGCATTTGCAAAGGTGAGTATGCAGCATGGTCTGCTACAGGTAGGTCCACCCAAGCAGCTTTGCAAGAATTATGAGCCCGGCGCCCCTGGCGCCGGGACTGAGGTTCCTCATGAGCCTGGCGCCAGAGGCGCCAGGACATGGTCCAAAGGGCCCCAATAAGGGTTTGCTGGAGCCGGGGACGAGGGTCGTGAGCCTGCTTCCGGGGATGCTGGGCTTGGCTTGGCTTCTCGGGAGCAGTGCTCATGACAATATAGGAATTGTGTAAGAAGCATATCCAAAGATTATCCACTAACTTGTTTTGATTCTGAAAAGTAATTTTAAAGTATATTTACATTGTTACATGAATTGCCTTTTTAAAGAACGCTTATTTAAAAATGGATGTTAAATATTTATAACAGAAACCTTGAGTGTAAGTGTTACTTGGTTACTTGTATTTACGAATTTCAATTTTACAGCTCTACAGCTCACATTTACCCCACTTGAGATAGGCCTGGCTGCTCAGACACACTATCACCTTGTGTAGTACAGACCTATACCAAAAGGTCTAATACGAAGCAGATAACTGTTGTGTAGTCTCACACAGTGTGACTGCACCAATTCCTACCTAACAATTAGTCAAAAGACGATTACATTATTTGCCAGTAGAAGAGTTTGGTTGTATAAATCAACCATGATGGTAGAGTCATTTGATGAAGTTCTGAGGTCTGTGAGTTGTTTCAGTAGCAGAAGTGTAAGGTCAGCAGAGATATTCCGAATATGTCTTGTGGGTGTCGCTGGTGTTATTATTGGTGAGGCCTTCAAGTGTTTATTAGTAGGTATGATAGATGCAATGATATTGTGGTCTGACCACGGGCAAAGCTCGTTAGAGAGGAAGTCTATGTTGCAGTGGAAGTCTGCTAACCAGTCTAGGATAAGAGCCTTGTCGTGGGTCGGGATTGATTTTCGTTGGGTGAAGCCGAAAGCTTCAATAGAGTTTATAAACGTGAGGGTGCTTAGTTCTGATGGGTCATTAAACTCTAAGATTAGATCACCTAGGAGCACAATTTTAGAAGGTGGTTTGGTGTCTGTTGAGAGGAGTTGCGAGATATCATCCTCTAATGACATGGTAGGGCCTGGTGGTCTGTAGATTAGGTTTAAGGTCACAGTGGCATTGTGGGAGAAGGACAGTTAGTTGACAACAGTTCCCTTGATTGCATGGTATAGTTGTTTGGATCTCTGAGGGAGTGTTTTTTTGGCTATGATTCCTATTCCCCCTACCCCAACCCCATTTGGCATCTAGTCTGTTCTTCCTTAGGATGGTGTAGTTGTCCTAGTATAGCCAGAGAGGGCGGGAACTGCTGTACATGCAGTAAGATTTCTGTGATGGCTATTAGGTCAAGATGATGATTTCCCATGTGCTGTTTGAGGAGAAGTGGGCGAGGAAGCAGAATTGCCTAGTTAAGTCACTGATGCTGTCACAAAGAGTGTTTCCTCGATGAAGATTCAGAGGGGGATGTTGAGGCCAACAACAGTTCCATTGATTGCATGGTATAGTTGTTTGGTTCTCTGAGGGAGAGTTTTTTTGTGGTTATGATTGCTGATCCCCCCCGACCCTGTTTGGCATTTAGTCTGTTCTTCCTTAGGATGGTGTAGTTGTCCTAGTTTAGCCAGAGAGGGTGGGACCTGCTGTACATGCAGTCAGGTTTCTGTGATGGCTATTAAGTTAAGATGATGATTTCCCACGTGCTGTTTGAGGAGTAGTGGGCGAGGGAGCAGACTTGCCTTGTTAAGTCACTGATGCTGTCGACGAAGAGCGTTTCTTCGATGAAGATGCAGAGGGGGACGTTGAGGCTATCGCCTAAGCTGACATCGAGGCTTCCTTTTTCGAAGTTTTCTGAGACTTCCAACCATGGGAAGAATCTTCATGTGATCTAGACCTTTGGGAAGAGGGAGTTCGCTGGACAGGTCTGCTCTTCCTGAATGAGGCATGACTCCAGACTGAGGCTGAGTCAGAGGCGCCGCCAGCGTCACCGAGCCATGCCACGAACCTCTGATGGGGATCTTGGAGCGTTTAGTTTGGAAACGACCGGCAGATGGAACTATCTTGGATGTTGTGTGCTGGGTACAGGAAGAGGCAATCATAGCGGAGGTCTTCCACATACACATTCTTGAGGTCGCACCTGGCACAGGCCTTGAAGAGGTTCTTACTCTTGGTCTATGGAATGGCTGGATGCATGTCTCACGGTCAAAGACAAGAATCCGCTCCAATGGGGCACCGTCACAGGAACAACCCCCACATGTGCCTGGAGTCAAGGATTCAACAAATGTTGTTAAAACGAGAAAACCCGTAGAAAAAGTAGAAGAAAACATTGAATTATTCTGAGAGAGTTTTTTTTTGGATGACCCACCAACACAATTTTTGGTAAAAAAAAAAATCAGACGATGGGCTCAAGGAGCTGAGGGAGCCCTTTCCATTGGTTGTGGGCAATATGACACAAAATGACTATATAGAGTACTAAAGTGACTGATATTTCAGTTTAAAAGAAATTGAACTGCTCTATACTGCAGAAGGTTCCCAGCCTGAGAATATTCATATAGCATGTGAATCTACGAAAGATCCAATGCTGGAGAATTAAAGAGACCCCAGAACCATTATGCCTACTGCTCTCATGAATGTCCTAGGGATTTAGAGGGTCAAGGTTTTTTTCTGTACAGATGTTACAAGCGTCTGCCCCCTGACCCAGCTGTTGCAGGTGTGTCCAAAGGATACTCCCACTGCACACTGGGCCATGCATCAGGAGTGGCTGACAACACCTGGCTACTGTGATGAATTTGAACAGTTCATCCCTCCTCCCCAGAGGCAAGCCACACCCATTGCGGATAGCGAGATGAGCTTACTACACAAGACCCTCCGTAGGGGCCTGGGCAAGCGGAACCTCACTGGGAGTGACTCCCCTCTTGAGGACAAGGACTCCCATTCCAGCATTGAACTCCCTGTTCAAACCACCCTTTCTGCATATATGTATGTTGGAAAAACTGTTGCATTCTGTGAGGGGTCAGAAATTATAAGTTACTCACTGCTTAGTCCCCTTTCCTTCATACTGCAAGGGCGTCCCTTCCTAGGGACGGGAGACGGAACCTTTTTCACCAGAAAAAACGTTCTTCCGCTTTAAATTTAGAGGCCCATGGGGGTGTGGCCCTGGGAGCATTTGCTGCCCTGACTCCGCCCTCTGGAGCCACACCTCAGTCCCCATAGATGCCTCAACAATGGATTAAGCTTGCCTAATGACACCAGTTTATTAGGGGGGAGGATGGTGGATGGAGGATGGTGGGAAGTATGGAGGAAAGGGGACTAAGGACTAAGAGTAGGTTAGTCACTACGGTGAGTAACTTGTAATCGCCCATGCAGTATGGAGGAAAGGGTACGGGACGTAAGAGTAATTATAACTGAGTGTAGCCCCAGGGTGGAGAGTAGACCCTCCTTAAGCAAATAGGTTTCTAAGAACCGCCTGTCCGAAAGCCGCATCTGATCTAGATAAAACAGTAATGCTTGCAGAAAGCCGAAGGGGAGGCCCAGGTGGCCGCCCTGCTTATGACTTGCCAGGGGTCATGCCGTTGGAATGTGATGGCCTCTGCCTTGGCTCTGACCGAGTGGTCGTGCATGTTGGCCGGTAATTGCTTATGCTGTACCTCGAAGGTGACAAACAGTGCGTCCGACTTGCAGAAGCCCTTGGGCCTGTCCAAGTAGAATTTCAAGACACGCCTGACATCGAGGCAGTGCAGAACTCTTTGAGCCTCATCCTTAGGTTCAGCAAAAAACATAAGCAGCACTATCTCTTCGTTGAGAGAAAAAGCAGACGGCACCTTAGGTAGGAATGCTGGGTGAGTCCGCAGAACTACCTTATTCTTGTGAAAAGTAGTATAGGGCTCTGAGGCGACTAGCGTCTGGATTTCGCCGACTCTGCGAGCCGAAGTGAGGCCGACTAGCAAGGCAGTCTCAATGGTGACCAGCTTGATGTCCGCGGATGCCGTCGGCTCGAATGGTTTGTGCGCCATGGCACCTAAAACTAGGTTGAGGTCCCGTACAGGGTGTGGCCTCTTGATGGGTGGGTAGAGTCTGGAGAGGCCCATCAAATGCTTCTTGACTATTGGGTTGGAAGAGGAGAATACCGCTTCCTCTGAGTTTCTGTAGGTCCCTATTGCTGCCAAATAAGTGCGGCAGGTGTCCACCTGAACGCCCGAGTGGGCAAGGTGTACTGAGAAGGAGAGCACATCGTCCAGTGTACATGCAAGGGGGTTGATATTCTTAGAGTCTGCCCAGTGACAGAACCTGGTCCACTTGCTCTTATATTGGGTTCTGGTAGCCTTGCTCCCTGTATGATCTGTAGATTAGCCTGGGAAAGGCTGAGGTGCCCTAGCATGACCTGCTCAGGAACCACGCTGTGAGAGCTAGTTTCTGTGGCGTGGGGTGGATGACGCTGCCCCCGTGTTGTGCCAGAAGTAGTGCTGGGCCCAACGGAAGGCTAATGGGTGGTATCTCCGAGAGGCTGAGCAGCTCCGAGAACCATGGCCTGGCTGGCCACCATGGAGCTATGAGAATGAGGTTGAGGTGGCAAGACTCCTTGATCTTGCATATCACCTTGTGCATCAGCGGTGTGGGCTGGAAGGCGTGTGCTGTTATGCCGTTCCACTGAATCTGAAATGCATCACCCAGGAGCCTGGGCCCTGTCCCTGCCAGGACGCAAACTGTTGGCACCTCTTGTTGTCCCAGGAGGCAAATAGGTCCACCTGGGGGTGTCCCCACCTGCTGAAGATCTCCTGCAGCACGAGGCCGTTCAGTTGCCTCTCTTAATTGTCCGCTCCCACTTTGCTGAGCCTGTCCAGCTCCAGGTTGGACAACCCCAGAGGGTGGACGGCCGTGAGGTAGATGTTGTTTTCCAGGGCCCATTCCCACATGCTGACTTGACTGCCTGTCTGCACACTGCAGGGGATCTGGTACCTCCCTGTTTGTTGACATGGAACATGCTGGTCGAGTTGTCTGTCTGAATGAGTATTACCATGCCCCCGATAACCGGAAAGAAGACTCTGAGTGCTAGCCAGATGGCCAATTGATGTACTCCTGCTCCTGCCGGGTACAGGTGTCATGGACGTAGCGGTTGTCCAGGTTGGCCAACCATCCCTTGAGAGAGGAGTCCCTAGTGATGGTGACGTGTGTGGTAGGTTGCCAGAAGGGCTTGTCTGTCCGCAGGCTGCAGTCGCTGGACCCTCATGTGAGGTCCGGGTGGAGAGAAGGAGGAAAGTTTATCATCTCCGCCTGAGACTCCCGCTCCGGGTTCCATGATGCTGCGAAGTGCAGCTGTATCCTCCTCATCCTGAGTCTCGTGTAGGGGACGGCCAATAAGACAGCTGCCATGAGACCAAGTAGGTGTTGGTACCACCAGGCCGATGTCACCTCTCTGCTGAGGAAGTGCGCAGTAGCCCTCCCGATGGCAGTGATCTTGTCCTCCGAAGGAAAAATCTCTGAGCATGTGTCCCAGATGAGCCCCAAGAAAGTCAGTCTTTGCGTAGGCTGCAGCTGCGACTTCTTGAGATTGAGCAAAAAGCCCAGATTTTGCAGTGAGTTCATAAGAGCGTGCTAAGTGAGGTGCACCGCTTCTGGAGATGTCACCCTGACGAGCCAGTCGTCGAGGTACGGGTAGATGTGGTGGCCCTGAGGAGGGCCGCCACCGAGTTCATCAGTCTGGTAAAGATCCTGGGGGCCGAGTTGAGGCTGAAGGGAAGCACTGTGTATTGGAAATGGTAGCCCGTGATTCTGAATCATAGAGAAGAACGATGAGGCTGCCAAATCAGGACGTGTAGGTAAGCGTCTTTCAGATCCAGGGAACACATCCAGTCTCCACTTCACAAGGTCTCTGCTATGAGCGCTGGCGTAACCATCTTGAGTTTTTGTAGCGGTAGGGAGAGGTTGTGGGTGGAAAGATCCAGCACAACTCTCAGGCCTGCCTGGTTCTTTTTTTGAATGGCGAAAATCCTGGCGTAGAAGCCCAAGCCTCGCTGGAAGGCTGGCGCTTCCTCCACTGCCTGGCTCTTGACGAGTGACCGGATCTCTGCCAAAAGAGTTGATGTCCCAACCTGTGGGAGTGGAGGGGAAGAGCAAGGAGAGGCATGGATAGATAGGCAGTACAGAAACAAGGTTGGCAAAAGAAGGACAGCGAGATTCAGCGCAATGACCTACATAGTGTGGGGTGGTGTGAGAAGCGCTGCAGGTGAATGTAGGGGTGGGGGCTCCTGTTCTCATACACAGCGGAGACGCTGTCTCAGTGCGGACTCGCTTTCAATTTGTTCTTGCAACAGCAACTTAAGTGGAGCCCGCAGTTCTATATATATTTTTGCTTCTATACATATCCCTGCTTCCAATTCAAAGGGTACCCCATTAACAGCCTCAGTAGAAGAGCATGTTGCTCGAAACACGTGTCAGGCTACCGTTTTTGCGGATTAAATATACACCAACTTTAATCTAATGTGTGTGTGTGCGCAGTGTGTTTGTAAAAACAATCTTTCTCTGTTCCATTTAGGTAGGCAGTACCCCTGTGGACACTAAAGAGAGGATGCAGGGATCCGTGAAATTCTGGCACCAGAAGTGTGCGTGAAGAGCAAGTCTGCTCCCACCGCAGACACGTGGACCCAGGGGGGCATGTCATGCCTTCTTTCCCTCTGTGGCTGTTGCGGAGGAGGGGGACTGGAAAAAGCTCTTACCCCACCCCCTTTTTGGTTCTTGCGCCGATGTTCGATCGGCGAACGGTCCGGCTGCCTAGACCTCTGCTCTTGGAAGCAGGGAACCCTCCGTATGTACGCCCCTTGTCCGAGCACTGCTGTGACTCGGTGTACGTTGAGGGTGTGGTCTTTGTAAGGATGGATAAAGACTTTGTCGTTTGCAAGCCGTTTTTCTTTATATCCAGCTCCTTGTCCGTGGTGGAGTGGAAGAGGTCACCCCCTTCGAATGGCAGGTCCAAAATGCGTTCCTGGACATCTGGTTGAACTTATGAGAAGAACAGCCTGGCTCTGTGCTACTCATGTCGGTGGCAATGCAAATGGCCCAGCCAGAGGTGTCAATGTGGGCCACGGTGGACTCTATTGTCATGCGATCCCCACACTTACCTGGCCCGGAGGCATGCGGGCGGCAGAACGGGTTGCAGATCCCTTCTGCTGCTGCGTTCGCTCGCCCTCCGGGAGGGTGCCGCATTCCAGGGCTGCCCTGGTGCCTGTTTCCGATGGGCAGACCGAGCGTGTCAAGCAGACCCTGGAGCTGTATCTCCGTTGTCTTTCTTTACAACATCATCAATCCTGGTATCAAGTCCTACACATAGCCGAGTTTGCTTACAACAATGCACCCCACTCTTCCACAGGCTGCTCACCTTTCTACTCATTGTATGGTCAACACCCTTGCATCTTTCCCATCCCAGTTTTGACCCTCATATTGCCCCCTTCTGTCTCTTCATGAATGCAGAACCTAAGAGACATCCACAGTCAAACCTTATTACATCTCCGGGAGGCACAGGTCTCAATGTGTCAGGCAGCCGATAAGAAACATACAGTGGCTCCCGCCTATGCAGTTGGGGACAGAGTATGGCTCTCCACTAGACAACTCCCGATACCAGGCTGCCGTAAACTCTTACGACGTTTTGTTGGTTCATACCGGATCACTAAGGTCATCAACGCCGTAGCCTATTGAGTCTCCCTGCCTACCACCTGGCGCATACACCAAGTCTTCCACACATCTCTTCTCAAACCATGTCCGGGTTCCATGCACATTGTTCTACCTCCCACACCTGTAATGAAAGGGGCCTCCAAAGAATTCGAGGTCAGTGACATTCTTGGGTCTCGAATCACTATTGGTCGCCTCTACTACCTGGTGGACTGGTTGGGGTATGGTCCAGAGGAAAGGTCCTGGGAGCCCGCTAATCAGGTCCATGTCCCGTTTCTGGTTTCACGTTTCCATAAGAACAACCCATACAGCCCACGGGGACGTGTGCCCTTGGGGGGGGACTCTGTCATGTGATCCCCACAATTACCTGGCCCGGCGGCATGCGGGCGGCGGAACGGGTTGCAGGTCCATTCCGCTGCTGCGTTCGCTCGCCCTCCGGGTGGGTGCCGCATTCCAGTGCTGCCCTGGCGCCTGTTTCCGCGCTCCTGGTGGGGCTTGCCCTGGCGCCTGCAGGTACGGCAGGGGTTGCGGTCCCCTGCGACGTGCAATATCCCACGGAGGAAGGTCACGGGATCTGGAAGCGGTCACGTGACCAGGAAGTTTCTTGTTATACTCGACGCAACGTCCCACGAAGGATGGTCACGTGACCCGGAAGCGCTCAAGTGACCAGGAAACTACTACTTATTGGTCCCTTGACCCAGAAAAATGCAATAAGAAGGGATCAGCCCTTCATTCATTGCTTCTCAGCTGTGCAGATGGCGTGGAACGCTTCCTGTACTCTGTGCTTCATTGTTTTGTGACCTCTTGGATTCCGGACATCGTTATTCTCTTGGATTGCTCTTGGCTTGGATTTTTTGGACAGAATTGGATTGCCTATTTGTATTGTCTGGATTTTGGAACTGCTTCTTAGATTGCTTTTGGATTGCCCTTTGGGCTTGGTTTTCGGTCTACCTAAACTGCTCAGACCTTTTGGAATTATTCTCCTGGATTGCATCTTGCATACCCCTTTGACTCAAGTACTTTGTCCATCTGGATTCAAGCCCTTACGAATGGCACTTCCAGATCACTCTGGATCCTGGTTCATAGAGGTACCTTTCCTTTCCACTGACCTACCCATCCCATCGCATCCTCAAGGGGGGAACAGTTAGGTTACAAACGTTCATCGGTCACCCCAGGGGTAGGTGCTTTTGTTGTATTTCCGTTGATGATTGTTGTGGATACCCTGTAGCCATTAAGCTAACCTTTTGTTTCCTTTGTAGCCATCTGGGACCCCGTGTTTTTTGTGGCCCTAAAAAAACAGTCAGCAAGTCTTTTCTGCTCCTCTCTGACTGGTGCTTGGGGACAGAGGTATACTAATCCACGTGGACCTCAGCTCTTGACATCTATGATGTCTTGTGCCACCATTTTGGCCTTTGCCAGTCCTGCCTTGAATCGTGATTGGCTCTACGCCGGAAGCTCTGGGAGGAAGTCTGCAATTTCCTGCCAAAGCCTCTGGTTAACAGCTGCCAGCATGGCATCCGCGTTGGCTTGACGAAGATGCAGTGAAGCATTGGAATAAAGCTTCTTCCCGTACACCTCCAAGATCTTCTCCTCCTTGCCTAGCAGTGCCGCTGACGAGGTGGCCGAGGACGACAAAGACTTGGAGTAGAGTAATGCTGCAGCAATCACCAAAGTGTGTGGCTGAGGATGGGCCGATAGCAAGAGTGTATCCCCCTCCATTTGCCTGTACTTGGCGTCCAGGCGTCGATTGACCGGCTGAACAGAGTGGTGCTTGAGCCACCCTTTTTTAGCCAAGGCGACAACGTACTTCTGTATCGGAATCCCTGTTCTAGCTGCGGGGCGTAGCGTGAGGACCTTGACAAGCACCCCCTCTGCTGGTTGCTCAACTTCGGGTTGAGGAAGGCCCAAGTACTCTGCCAGCCCTCCAAGATGTTTGTGGAAGGCCTTGGCTAACAATGGTGTGTGGGGATCCTCTTCCTCGTTCGTGTCAACCTGGCGGTCCGGGGGGTCCTGCCCTGGTGGAGGGTTACTGGGAGTTGAAGACTGCGGCGGTGGCTGGTACGGAACCGCCTACACTATCGGTTGAGGGCCTGGAGCGAGCAGCCGGGGCTGCACTGGTGCTTGCAGCGACAGAGCCATTGGCGGGAGCACGTCCCTGATGCCATCCCTGAGGATGAGCCACATCCAAGGAGATTTCATGAGCCTGAGGAACCTCTCGAACCTGTGCTCGCAAGCCATAGGGGTGGTAGGCGATATTGACGGGGTAGCGGGCGGCTGCTGGAGCACTTGCATGCTCTGCCCATACAGATGCAGCAGGAAACTGCCTTGCACAAATGAAGGGTAGGCTGTAGGTCACATACCTAGTTGACACCAGTCCCACCTTGACACTCGTTCCTCCACCTGCTCCCTTCCTTGGTGCGGTATCGGACGAGTGCCCATAATGTCTGGCACGGCAGCCATCTTGTTGAGCTGCCTTCCACGTGCCTGCGTCGTGTTGCTTGGCTCACTGGGCCCGGCCCCATACAAGACTCTTGAGTGTGGATCATGAGGCGTACCTTGCACCTCAGATAGAGACCTGGTAGGCGTATCGCCCTCAGCGGGGTTGCCGGTAGTGCTGCGTATAAGCGTCCCCTCCGACATGTTGCCAGTACTAGGGCGTGGCCCTTCGGGGGAAGACCCGGTAAAAGAACCTTCAGGTCCCTCAGCACTGTCACCAGGAGGATCAACTGACCCCTCAGCCTGTCGGCCGGTAGCTGGATTAGCCTCTGTACTCGTGCTGGTATGAGAACGTGCAAGGCTCCTCCTGCACGGGCGAGTCCTTGGAAAGGAGTCTCCCTTGTGGGTGCGCTGGAAAAGAGTGGCCCTCCTTTGGGCTTGGATCGGTGTTTGACAAAGTCAAACATGGGTCCTCTGGAGGCAACCTCTGGAAGAGCTCCCTCCACCTGGATAGTCTGTTCTTCAGAGACTTCGGAGAAAGTGCGTCGCACGCGGTACAAGCTTGCCAGATGTGGTCGCGCCAAGGCACTATAGGCAGAGGGCGTGGGGTTCAGAAGTCGGAAAGAGTCCTTCGCAGGATGGACCCTATTGAAGAAATACCTGAATGAAAAAAGACAATAAGACAGAAGAAGTAGTATCCGCGCCACCTAACAGTCGTGATGGAGGGATGACCCCGTCTCCCACGTGGGGCTCCAATTCTCCCTCTCTCTCACACACTCACACACACACACACACACACACACACACACACACACACACACACACGATCTAAGGGCTCAGTCATCACAGCTAGGCTGCCTGTGCTAGAACAGCAGGATCAGATATGTGAGGGGCTCTCATCGGGCAAGCATGGCCTCGAGGAGCTGCAACCAAGTTTCAGATCGGGGTCGCTTGCACACAGACAAATCTAATGTGAGGGAGGCCACCGATCACTTTTACAAAATCTGCTGGTCTGCCGCTCGCGAGTAGTGCCGTAGGAAGGACAGTGGGCCAGGGGTGGAGGCAATGGGAAGGAGACACTGACCCCATTAATTCTCCTGGAGCAGCAGGGACCTCTCCGAAGGGTACATGGGCCCACCCCACTCAACTTTTCCGCAGGTTTATCTGGCGCTGCATCACTCTCCCTTCTCATCTCTGGTCCTGAACAAATCAGAGGGTGAGTCGCCACAATGTCCTCAGACCCTTAGCAATCCAGCTGCAGCACAGAGAAGAGCTTCCCCGGCTAGGGAGCGCTCATCTCGGGGCCCGGTTGCCATCTTGGATCCCCAATCACTTTTTGTTTGGAGCCTTGTAGCTCCTCTCATCAGCTCCAAGGTCATCCACAACAAGATCGCCACCTACGCAGGGGTGTCAGAAGACCTTCATAGATGAACCGTAATAGGTCTCAGATTCACAGAGATGTCATGGGAAGCTTCCTCACAGCTTCCTTGGTAAGTCACACCACAGTTCGGTGAAGCTTTGGGGAAATCCAGGACACCAGAGTGTCCTTGTCATCTGGCTGTGTTGAAACAATGCAGAAGGGACAGGAAAGCAAATTATACTCTCTAGGGCCTGCATATGCAAGAAAGATTAGCAGAACTACGGGCACTCTTAAATGAGGGTGCAATTTAAAGTGTGGCTTCTCTGGGAGCAATGTCCTGGACCAGCAAGCATGGACATTCTTGGTGCCTATTAGGTGCTTACTGAAAATGGTTGTAGTGTTGTTTGAGGCTGTATTCCACTTGATCTAAGACGGGGCTCTTCTGATTGTGAATCTGCATAATCCAAACTTTCCTATCCTTTGCCACCCAGGGTCGCATTTATTCTGACCTATTGAAAGAGGGCAATGTGTGATCTTAAGTCCAACAGGTTGTAGACTCAGTTTACCAGCTTACATTTGTTTACTTACAGGTTTACTTTGGGCATTCTGCCCCGTTTAAGGAACTGTGTGCTGCTTACATCTGTTATTGAATTTTTTATGTGGGTATTATGTGGAGTACTAGATATGTCACCTTATAGCTTCTCCAAAGTACTTGTGGCTATTGTGGATGTGGAATATATCAACAACAAAAAACATTTATAAAAACACTCTATACTTGTGGCCCATTTAATTTAAAACAAATAATCTGTAACAGATGACTCAAAGACTTCGCTAACACTCTGAGACAGTGCAAGGGTGTTTTAGATTTGTATAGTTCCTATGGCCGTCTCTTTCTAACTCTTGTCTTGCAAAGAACCTCCTCCCTAATCTAGGTGTCGCTAACCCCGGGTTAGAAGATAGTGAATAGTAACCTCTACTGTCTAAGATTTTACACAAGCTAGAAGTGAAGTCCCAAAGGCATCTAAAGCCCCTCAGTCCCTACTCTATCCCGTCGTTCGTGTTGTAAAGGAGTTATGGGGTTGTGTTTTACAGATAATCTGCCCCACTTTGTCTCCTTTCTATCACTCCCATACTTTCGCTTCTACCTCTCTTTCTCTCACTACTCCCCTCCTCTAACTTCACCTAACTGTACTCTTTTCCCTCTGCTCCTCTATCCCTCTGAAGTCACTTGCTTCTTCTAGGCCTTGCCTCCACCGTTTGATGTTACTACTTTCTCCATGCTACTACTACTCCCTCCTCTGCTCAACTACTCCCGTATCCACTTCACTACCCCCTCTTCCTCACCCCAACTACTAATCAGACACCCTTCCTTAACTCAAACAAACACCTCACATACACACCATCTCTTTCCTGACCGCAATCATTACTCTCTCACTCACAATGCAGCACCCTTTCCTCACTTTCTCCAGAAATTGGCTCCATACTCCTTTTTTCCTTCCTTTCCCTTTTTTGGACTCTTGGTCTGCCACCTCCTTCTCATCTGACCTTTCCTGAATAAGTCATGCCTTCCTGCCTTTTGTCTTGATGCTTCCCATCCTTCTGCCATTGGCCCCTTTTCTCGGACCAATCTGATCTTGTCATTCACACCCGGAAGGTGCTACAATCAACCAATATTTTAAATAGTGTGCTAAGCCCTACCCTTTTTCCCCACGTGGGCATGTGAAGGAATATCGATCTGAGCCCGGACATTTCCAGTTCTTGTCAGGGGAATTAAGTCTAAGTTTCTGCAAAGTAAAAGCAGTTGGTGTTGGGTTCTGTGCCCCTTTAGTTAGTCTTTGCTGGTCTAAGCCTTTGGCTGCAGCCCCACAATGTTTGTGGTTGCAGCTGGGGAGCGTAGCGTGGTCGGCATCGCTGCTGCATAGGTGCATTTCTTTCCCCGCTGCCTCCCTCTCTTTCCACTGGTTTTGTTCTTCAGGCATTGTATTGTGGTCGATGGGAGCTGCTGGAGGGTTGCTCTCACTTGGCTGGCTGGCTGGCTCAGGTTTCTTCATGCAGACAGCAGGTAAGTCTGGATGACATCTCTCGCTCGGCTGGTCTTACTGCTGCCCATATGCTGCTTTGTTATTCCTACAAAAAACTAAAAGACACTTGCAAGCATCTTGCTAAATAGGCATGGTGTGAGACAAAGGTGCACTGTCCATAAACACATTTTAATAAAGGGGGACAGGAGTTGGGACGCTCTCAACTGCCACTGTCCTACTCAGGAGTAGGACTGGCTCTGGGTTTCTCCTGGTAGGCTTCCTAAACCCTAAAGACAAGGCCAGGCTACTGGCCTTGTCACAAATCATTGATAATATTTGCCAGATTTTGGGGGAAGGGACAATAGATTTTTCTATAGAAAATGTTGCACACCAAGTTACCCACATTATAACAAGGAGACAATTGTGGGAAATGTTTTGTAAAATGGTCATATATAGCACCCTCGAACACTTTGGCGGCCAGGTTGCATATGGCACTGCGGCACTGCAAGAAAGGAGTAGGGTTGGTTGCGTGTGGGCTGGATTGGAGGAAAATGCAAATCTTGAGGTGTTGAGGATTGCAGGTTGGAATTACACAAGTCCTCGGTAGCTATGAGTCACAGTGGTTTGTCGCAATGACACTCAAATGTGTTTCATCCAGAGTCGAGAGCCCAGGAGCAACACATTGGAAGTCAGTGCTGTGAGTCCAGGTAAGTCTCTGTTGTGGGGTTGTATGCAAGTCAGTACTAGAGATGTCAGCAGTGGTTTGTTCATTAATGTGATATTATGTGATGGCCGATCGCTGCCATAAACAAGGGTTGACTGTGTGAGTAGAGTAAAATTATAAAAGATGGAGCCGCGAGTCAGTGAGTGGGGGTTAGCTAGGGTATTGTAACAAGGACTCCCACCGTAGGAATTTCAAGTCTAGACTTAACCTTTCCAGTTCAAGTCTGTTGTTCAACAGTCATGGCAATTTTGTTGACCTGTTTTTCAACAGCATGTGGGATGCCTTATCGTTCCATTTCCATTTAATTGAAGGTCGAGTGGGACCAGTGTTTTAAGTGGGATATGAAATTGAGATGGGCTCTATCAAGGGGGTATGGCCATATGGTGGGGGCGGGGACCACAAGGTGATGGGCATGGACTCAAGGGGTGCTCCCTCACCCAAACTATACACCAGGAGACCATGGAAAGATGTACTTTGGGGCAATCAGCATGCACTCAAATGGTATTGGTTGCATCCAACATGTGCGTTGTAAGGAGTTTGTAAATGAATCACTCTCTAAATCAGCATATAAACAATTAAATCAATGAGACAATCACCATCATTCGGTAAATAGATCACATACGAGAAAAGGGGAGGACAAATAGCATCTATGTGGTTTCCATGCGATTTGCATGAAATCAAAGAGCATTTTGGGAACATAAGAATAACCACGGCATTTTATACCTGAGATATGCAGGATAGTTTTTCAGGCATGAACACCTTCTGAGCATTTAATGCACGTTGAGCTCTGTGCTCATTTCATGCGTCTTAAAACTAATCATGACAGTAAAATATCTGCAAACTAAAATCGGCATACACTCTTTGGAACAGTGCCAATTTATGGATCTGAGGCTTGGGCTGTTTCACTTGAGCAGAGGAATATATGTCGGTTCTCTCTAAATGCTTGCACAGAACTTGTAAATCAATCACTAAGTCCCTTTTACTGTGAAATGTGCTTTCGGGGGGAGGACAGGATGTCTACACAGGCAAAATTGCATGGGCTATTTATGAATGGCAGTGAGAGCCTTGGCTGGGGAGTCGTTTTTGGATATTGTGGGACCACCGCCTTGGGCCCACGCAAGGCTCAGAGGGAGAATTACCTGATTAAGTATGAGGTCATGAATTCCTTGGCTGGGGCGTTGTACACTGCCATGTGACATGTTACTGAGAATAAGCGAAACAGGTTCCAGTGCTCAGTTGTTCGAGTTTTCAAGCATGTAACTGTAGTCATTTTAGACTTTGGGTCCATGTGTGTGGTGTTTAATTCTATTAATAAAAGGTATGAGGCTCACAGCCTTGGCGGTTCCATGTCCCTGTGTCTCACGGTTTACAGCTGATTGATGCTTCAGAGATTGTGATTTCAGCTGTCTGAGTTTGTGGGTTGTTTTGCCAGTGATCTGAATAACCAGGGATTTTCTGAAGGCTACGTTATTTGCCACTATGTGCAGATGTGTCAGGATGCAGTACCACAGCTTGGTTGTGAGAAAAAGAGACAGCTGCCGACAGGAACTCAATTTGGGTCTCTCCAGATGCTTTGAACTACAGCTCTTGTGATCCCACACCATTACCTACACTGCTCAGGACTAGGAATAATGGATACTTGTTTGAATATTCAATTTGAGACCCTTCAGAAATGTTGGACTAAAGTTCCTGTGATCCCACACATCTAATCTGCCTAGGACCGGTTAGGCCTAGGACTAATGGGCCCTTAATTGTTTGGAAATTCAATGTGACGTCCTTTAGATGTTTTGCTGATGCCTCACCAATGTCTATGCTGGCTAGAAATAATGGGCGTTGTATTCCAAAACATCTGTGAAGCCACAAGTGAAGTACTCAAACCAGTATTTTGATATTTTCTTTAAAATTAAGCTACCCATAACCAAAACTTGTTTAGCAAGACCAGTATTGATGAACACAAAAATATGGCAAGCATCCTCTTGCTCCTGCTTGGAAAAATCAAAGAATAAAGCCACACAAGAACCCAACAGACTGTATTTGCATCTGTAACAGAACAATACTGTGTAAAAGTTGAACGATTAGGAGCAGGCACGTTTGGTAGCTCAGAGCCAATATATCAGGGTCCTTTTGGGGCTTCACAGTCTATAGTCAGTCCTTAATATGGCCGAGTGAAAGGAAGAGAAATACCGCCAGCAGGAGAACGCATTTATGACTTGACTTGCAGCATAACGTCCCCGGTCAGATACTGTAGGATGTGATCGCGTGCTCTGCTGTGAGCCGGCCAGAGCCGCAGTGCAGAATGATGCGTCCCTCGTGACGGATCGTTCGATTAGATAGCGGGGCCCGCAGTACATCAGGGCCTTAACAACGTGAAATTCACTCCCAGCCTTAAAAGCCTGCAGAGGCGGGCCGCCTATTCATCCATCCGATGAAGATAATAGAGGGCCGGGTCGGATGGAGAGGCAGCACACAAAGGGGATCTTTTCTCTCTAACTATTTACATGTGTCCTTACGCAGCGCGCAGTAATAAAGGCAGGCGCTCTGCTGGCCTTAACTCAGGCCTCACGCTGCTGCCTCGCCATCAAAACACTGAATTCCAGAGCATGAAAGTGATGAAGATCTACAGCAAAACCCCCTGAGGCCTGTCTCTATACATCGGCAGCCAGATTCATTCACTCCCATGTGTGGTAATGTAGGGCAGCAATGTCTTGCTCCATCACTCACAGCAGAACAAAAAGATGAGCTTCTATATAAAACACATTTTTCCAAAGCGCAAGGTATTCGATCAAACCAACATGGGAAGAGGAAAGAAACACGCGGACTCGGGAGGTGGGAAGATGCGATGGCACAGCGCTGCGGGAACTTGGAGGAACAGAGGCGCGCGTTGGCACGCTCTTGTGGGAACTTGGCAGAAGAGAGGCGCTTGATTTCAAGAGTCTTCCCCCCTCCTCCTGCAACAATGTTGTGTAATTTGTCTTCAATACTGTTCACAGCACAAGCGGTCTTAAAGTGCCAATCCTTGTCTGTGTAGAGGCGACCGAGAAGGCCGCCCAGGGGGGCAGACAGACTTGGTCTGTGGACTGAAAAGGAAAGGTGGTCAAGGAGAGCGGGAAAAGGAGGCTAACTAACCTCAACTGACTGGACACCGACTGAGGGCAAGGATGACCAGGAGAAAATAGCCCCACGTTAGCCTAGTACGGTGGGGGGCGGCAAGGTCTGATAAAGAGGTGCACTCCCGTTTGGTCGTCAGCTTCCAGCGCTGGCTGCGGGAAAGGAAAGCATGATGGCGCTCTCTGTATGCACCCTGACAGCGGTGACTGCCAATGTGTTTCGCTCTGAGCAGGAGGCTCAGCAGGGAGGTTCAGGGAGTGAGACCCTAAGATGCTTGGTAAAAAGTTGATAAGAACAAAAAGAGAGGAAACTGGAGATGAATAAAATTATGTAAAATAAAAAGGGGGTGCGGATGAAGGAAAACCGAACAAAAGTAGCTGCCGATCATCTGGGTTATTAAAATTGTGCGTTTTGAATTTATGGTTATAAATATTTAATAATAAACTGTGGCCTTGTTTTGCCACAATAAGAAGAGCGTGCTCTGGCCCCAGTTATTTGTACAAATTAAGCCACAGAGTGATTGCGGGTATGTTGGAGAGGGAGGGCAGGGGGATGATCAGTACCCGAATGCCTATGTTCATGAAAACATAAGTGATAGGGATTGGTGGGATGAATGCAGAGCTACGTCATAAAATGTAGGTTTTTCAGATTCTAATGAAAACCGTACGATGGAATCCCAGGAGAAAAGAGGAGTATTTTCATTATCAACGAATGCATTGCCAAGATAGCAGGCACAGTCTGCACGGTTTATAATCCGGCCCTTAAAGTCATTGGTTGAAACTGTATAGTCAAATGCATTTTGCTATGAGCAGAGCCCTTCCTGACACCTGAAGCTACCAGGAACCCTCAAAGTCGATCCCCAAGTAATTATTCTGTGTTGAAAGTGGTGGATGGAAAGCTCTGAATCAATCATAAACACTGAACATTTCCTTGCACTGGTTCAAATCCATGTTTTTAGCTCCTTTCCGTCATCACAGAAGGGGGCCAAATGCTGAAAAATTATTCTTGGCTCCACCCCATTAGGAGCATGGCAGGCAAAATGGCTAAGGCCCGTCTCCGCTGCATACAAACGCAAGCAACCGCAGATATGACTTCAGCTCATCTGCGAGGTGCAGCTTCATTCCCTAGGCCTAGCCAGCAAGGGCCTGCATCCGGATACACCCCTCCCACTTAAGGAGGCACATTAGTGAGATGCAGATGGATTCTACAGGCATGGAACCCACATCTGGGCCTACCACTCGCACTTAGGGAACAGCACTTTGTCAGTCAAGTAAACACCACTATATGCAGCTTCTGAACAGTTCTTCAGAGAATGAAAGTTCTTAGCTGTACCTCCCTCTGGAATGAGGCCTCTGTACTTTTCGTTTTTTCTCATACTCTTTTTTTGGGGGTGGTTTACAATTATGCCCATGGTGAACCCTCCTCAAAGGGCTCATCAGGAAAGCCAAGCTCATTTCCCCCTGTGTGCTCATAAACCTCGCAAGGTTACGGTGCCTAAAGGTAGCCTGTTCCCCTGGGTAACTGCGTAAGTCTGGTTGCATTTTTTTTTTTTTTTTTTTTTTTTTTTTTTTTTTATTGGTTTGACAAAGTTAAACCTTTAACATTCCCTTAGCAATCCCTCCTCAAAGAGGTGGAGGCCACCCTAAAAATAGGGTCGAGTTCCAAAATCTCTAAATGATCGTCCCTAGGCCGGAGGCACTAGTTATTTGGGTGGCATCCACCTCAGATTCCCCCTCCTCCCACTCCAGATTCAAAGATTCAACAAATTTCAGAGCATCCAAGGTACGGCCCACTTTCTCAGCTGTGATGAGCCTTT
Organism: Ambystoma mexicanum; assembly: GCF_040938575.1. Taxonomy (NCBI): domain Eukaryota; kingdom Metazoa; phylum Chordata; class Amphibia; order Caudata; family Ambystomatidae; genus Ambystoma; species Ambystoma mexicanum. The sequence goes on from NC_090933.1 coordinate 117,440,184, forward strand.
CCCAATACTCTTCTTCGTTTTCCTCCGTGATCAGACTCGTATAATTTCCCATATACATCAACCGAATTAGTTTAAGGCTCGGGCAAGTCAACATCACATGCCTTATAGTTTCCAATTGGGCCTTCTTTCTGCAAAATCTACAGTATGCTAGTGATTTGTCAATTTGCCTTCTACGCCACCTTAATTCTCTCGAGTGCCAGATGTTAAACCTACAGCGCATGAGCAGATCACGATAGTGCTGTGAGGGGAATTTCATCAAATATGGAGGTAGTAAATTCAGGACTTTGCGTTCCCAGATGACATTGTGACATAGGTCTCGTGCTGATTTCTTTTCCTGTGTTTCCTCCCAATCTTTTTCCCGATTTGTTCTTTTTGCCTTTTCTGGATTGTTTTTCAGAGTATCTTCGGAAATCGACAGATGTTTCAAAGTTTCTTCACACCTCTTTTTCCAGTCTTGTAGAATTGAATCACTACTGGAATCGCCTAGCTTAGCTAGGATTCTGAATGGTGCAGGTGGATTATCTAAGATGCACTTTCTATAGAGGGATAATGATTTCCACGTCGTGATTGAAATGACGGATTGCAGTCTTAATTCCATTCTTATAAGTTCCAGGGGTAATGAATTCGGAAGGCGCAAAATCTTTCGCCAGAAGTAGGCTTCACATTGGTTCCAGACCTCCCAACGTAGGGCTAGAAGAGCCTCGGCTCCATATGTGATGACGGCTACTACCTTTTGCTTGTAGAAGGTTATAACCGGCAATAAAGAGAATTTCCCATATCTGCGATGTACAAGTAGCCCTTGGTTAACCAGACTTTTTAGTTTTTCTCTGATCAGAGTATAATGAGCCTGCTCATTATAGCTTCGGTTAATTCTTATCCCAAGGTAGATCGTAGTATCGACCACTGCCAGGTTTTCTTTATTTAACGACCATGAGTATATTTTCCCTGCCGATTTCTTTCCGTGACTTGATTTCATGGTCAGGATCATTGATTTTTTCGCGTTTACTTTCATATCATTCATTTTCAGATATTCATTAAAGGCCTCAATCCTGCGCTGAAGACCTATCGGCGTCTGATCCATGAACACTACATCATCCGCATAGAGCATCCAGGGTATATCTATGCCATTGATCTTCGGTGGGAAGGCCCGGATCCGATCTTGTGAGGCTTTCATATCAGCCATGTAAAGTATGAAGAGAAAAGGGGCGAGGGCACATCCCTGCTTAATGCCTCGGGATGTCTTGATCTTCCTTGATAGTCCACCATCTGCATTAATCTGAACTTGGATTGAAGTGTCCGTATACAATGCCTGGATTGCTTCCAGTAGGTCCACAGGGCATCCCCAAGCGTTCAGTTTAGCCCAGAGCCGTTCTCTGTTTATTCCATCAAACGCCTGCTCGAGATCAATAAAGGCCAGGTAGATAGTTGTTTTTCTTTTTAAGGCCTTCGCTTTTAGTATATTGATCAGGAACAGGTTAAGGCAGGTGCCCACTCCACTCACAAAGGCAGTTTGTCGCTCGTCTAAAATTCCGGCTTGAGCTGCCCAGTTCTTTAAATCACGTAGAAGGATGGAGGCAAAGAGCTTGCCAATGGAGTCTAGTAGCGCAATCGGCCTGTAGTTTCTAGGGTTGCCACGATCCCCTTTTTTAAAAATAGGCACAATGTAGGCCTCCGTCCACGTACTAGGTATTTGTTTAGTTCTCGCTATTTGTTTAAAGAGGGCGTGAATTAAACCAGACCAGCCTTCCATACTTTCTTTTAACATTTTGTTGGAGACGCCGTCTGGTCCAGCCGCCCTAGACGAGCTTAATTTTTTGATCAGCATTTGGATTTCTTCTTTATCAAAGATCAATGACCACGTAGCGTTTCCTGTTGTTTTTTCCGCAGCCTTTCCCTCAGTTTTTCCTTTGAACAGGGCAGTATAATGGTCGAACCAGTTTTTCTCGGAGACTTGGTTAATACCTATGGCCGATTGGTTTGAGTCTCTGTTATTAATAAGATCCCATGTGCTTTTTGTGTTGTTAGCTGCTAAGGCTGCCATCATGTGTTCTGCGTCACTTTGAGTTCTTTGATATCTGGTTGATTTTAGCCAGTTCTTGTAGATTTGACGGCATTTTCTTTCCCGATCACGTTTGTCTAGGCTATGAGATTTTTTAATACGCCTAAGGTCAGCTCTGTATCTTTTTCGTCTGGCGACTACAAATTCATTAAAGGCGTGTTTCTTCTTTATTTGCTTCAGCTTAGATGGGTCATACTGAACCTCATAGGCTTTGAACAGCCATTTATAATCGACCACCTCTTTGCCCTTTTCTACCGCTTCCTGGAAGTTTTTCACCAGTGTTGGAATAGTCTGGTCTTTAAGTCGCAGTCTGTTTCTTCCCCAGGATATCTCAGTTTCCATCACTTTTCCTCCCCTTGGGAGAGTTCTTGAATTCCATGCAAGCTCAGTTTCCAGAAGAGAGTGATCACTATTTGCTTGCTTGATCACTCGGAACGAATTTATCCGGGCCAGCGTTTCTCTTCCCACAAAGCAATAGTCCAAGCAAGCTTTCAATTTTCCGCTATGCCAGGTGTCGGCCCCCATTAGATCACCCTTTGTTTGGCTATTTAGCATCATCATATCCCGTGTGCCCATTTCCGTCATCCATTGGCTTTCTTTTCCTGTAAGATTTTCTATCTCTTTGATTTTTCCCCTTGTGTCAAGGAGCTTGATGTTTAAATCACCATTCAGTAATATAAGCTGATCTTCTTCCTCCGTCATGGACTTGTCAATGGCTTTCGTGATTGATTTTAGGTATGCCCCTGGGTTAGGCATTTTTTCCCTCCAGTATGTGTTAATCAATAGCAATTTAGTCGTCTCTTCCTGATTTTCTGTTGTAGAGGCTATTTCCAATATTTGAACATAAGGATTTGGCATTTCGTACTTCAGTATTTGAAGGTTGCTATCGATTTTTTTTAGTACCAGTAAGCCAGCAAACGGTCGACCTTTTAGCCCCTTCTTTGCCGGATTGAAGAAGACTTCAAATCCTTCACATATCGGGGGTTCACACAGCCATGATTCTTGGATACAGATGAGATCATATTTAGTCAGGAAAGCGCTTTCCGTCGAGAACAGATGATGGAATCCTCTGGTATTCCATGAGGCACAGCGAACGGATCCCTGTCCAGCTTCCTCATTCTATTGTTTCTTTTTTGAGTTGTGTTCCTTTGACAAGGGATACCGAACATTTGATTTAATCTCAAATTTGTTTTCATTTATTTTGTCCTTTCTTGGGTTTTGTGAATTATCAACCGTGAACCTCAGGGTTTTTAAGTTTTCGACGTTTTCTTTAGTACTTTGTAAGTGGCTTTCGGGGTTTTTGTTCCCTTCTTTTTCGTTTTCTTTCGAAATCTTCCTCTTATTTTCCTCTTTTTCTTGTCCTTTTTCTCCCCACCTTTTCCCCGTTGATTCTTTTTCGGTGTAGGGTGAGTACTCATTATTTTCCTTTTTTCTATCCTTTGCGGTTATATCGGTACTATCAGGCTTAAAGTCATCCTCCAATTCTGTTACGCGGAACCCCTTTTTTTTAAGGATATCAGCAGCCTTCAGAAATTTCTGCTTGATGTCATTTGAGTTGAGATGTAATATAACTTGGTCCATTCTCTGTTCTTTTGGGAATTCCACAATTTTGATATCTTTAGTAGTTATCATGCGTAGAGCTGATGTTTGGTTGCAAAGTGAGACAACGTAGCTTCTGTTGAGTAAAGCCCTTCTTGGACCATTTGATGTCGTCGCTAATTTCAGACATCGTTCTTTTGATGGGGCTGTCCTCGAGGGGGGAGCGGTCGCTTTTGTTTCTTTAATGCTCTTCTTTGTTTCTTTAATTCTATTTTTACCCTCTTGTTTTAGATGAGAATTTTCAGGGTGAAATTGTACCCTTTTTTCTTTGGTAGCCAACATTTGTCTTTTTTGCTCTAAGGTTTTGAAGTTAGCAAAGTTGTCATCAGCCTCGTTGAATTCTTCTACTTCCCACGAGTCAGATCGTTTTTTTTTCTCTTTTAAGATTATCGGCAGGATATCTCGTTGGGGTGTCTTACGATTGGGGGGGTTAGAACTTCTCTCCACCAGCTCCCAGTTGTCCATAGTTTCCCATTCTGATGGGCTGATGCATTGCCATTTTTCATCCTCTCTATATTCTTCCATAATGTCAATCAAATCACTTAGGTCTTCTCGTTGGCATGATTCATCTCCATTTACCTTCTTGGTCGGAGTCGGGTCATGCCCCCCTCCCACTTCCTTAGCATTCGTATCTGCCGAAATAGTTGTGTCTCCCATTACCAATTCTCTCCTCGGCTTCTTTGCCTGTTGGGGATTTACTCGTCTTGGTGGTGTTCTTAGATTCCTTAAAAAAGCCCTCGAGCTATTTGTCTTCCGTTTTAATCCTTCATTTTTAGTTTTTTTTCCATTTTCATTAGGTTTAGTCTTCAGCTCACTTTCCTTATCTAAGAGCAGGTCTTTGGATGTCCCACCTCTAAAGATGGCGAAGTTTGTTTTTTCTGATTGTAATTTAATATCAGAGGTTCCCATCCCCTTACAGCCAGGAGAGATCAATATTACCTCTTTGGTCATTTGCTCATTTTGCATAGGTTGATATGGTTTAATTTTGCTCAGTTTCATGGGACCTTTACCTCGACGCGGATTTTCAACCACGCTTATCTCATCTTTTTCCTGTTTACATAGATTGCGCATCCACTTGCAGTCTTCCAGGACCGCCTCCATCAATAGGGACTTATCATTAGCATCTCTCCTTGCTAGATCCGTAAGGCGATTTTGCCAAGTGAGCGATTTTTCGGCTTCTTTGTCCATTCGTACATTTAAATTTCTCAAGGACAATTCTGTTTGTATGTTTGCCTCTTTGATTTGTATGTTAGTAGTGGTCATCTCTTTCACAGAATCATTTATCATCTCATACAGTTTTAGGTATGGGGCCAGTGTGATGTTCAAAGAGGTCATAATCACTTGCTGAAGGTGTTTCATATCCTTTTCTCTGGTCATTTGGTAAGCGTCTTTAATTAGGTGTGTAATTTGGTCTTTCGTAGAAGTTTCAGAGCACTGCTCTTGACCGTCCAACACAGAATGGCCTTGTGGTTTTGAGCTTGTCGGTCTCTCTTCGAGGCATGGGTTTCTCCTCTCCGTTAAAGATCTTTGTAATAGGGTCAGTGGCCTAGGGTCTCTTTGGGGTTTTGCAACGAGGAGCTCAGCCTCCGCGACCTCCGACTCCAGAGAGTTCCCTTTTATTTGATCCTTTTCGAGTTCAGCCATTTTTTCGCTTATTATCGAGAAGCTCCTCCTTTTTTCTCTCTCTATTTTCCCCGTCAAAAGGGTAAGGTCTTGCATGATTTTGCTAGCTAAATTTGAGTTGCTCAGATTTGCTAGTGGCAACATTGTCATTCCCTCAACACCTGTAGTTTTTGACGGAATTTCGCTATCAAAATTCCACAGGGTTTCCTTTTCTAGTCTGGCCTTTGGGGGGAGCATCCCCTTTGGATAGGGCGACTCCGGCATATCTCTATGGAGGGTCCAAGAAGGAAATTGATGGGTCGTTAGGTCATTAGGTATCAGGGCAGTTGCCTCCTGCTGGATGTTATTTTGGGGGGTCTTTTCCTTGAGCCACAGACCTCTGTTCTCTTCCCTGTATGGCTGGGAGATGTCACTTATTGTTGTGGGTTCTTCCATGGCTCTCAGATGTTGTTTATTTTTCTCTGTTTCCCTGTTGGGGTCTGGCGAAGCTTTCTCCCATAATTCTAAGTCTTTTGTGGTCCATTGAACCTCCTTTTCCCAGACAGACTCATACAGTAAAGGTCTGTTTGTAGTTTCCTTTAGGGTCAAAGTAGGGGAGGTCAATGGGAGACTAGAGTTTTCATCCGAAATGCTTTCGCACATATTTAGTATAGGTGCAGTACCATAATTGGCTGCATCATAAGTCGGCATGTGGATAGTGTCAATTCCCTTCCTTAGGGAGATTGCAGGTGGTATCGAATCACGTGAGTCTCTCCATATTTCAAAGTTGCTAGGCTGATCTGATATATCCATTGTCTCTTCAGGGCTCAGATTAGCCGAGAGAACTGGACTTTTCTCGGATGATACCCTTACCATTTGGTTTACTTCAACTAATCTTTTTTCTTTGTCTCTTGGGGACTCGGTGTTGGTCGTTTTACTCAGATATCTTTCATTAGAAATTGAATCAGACTTCTTAGCCTGGTCGGCATCCTCGTGCGGGTTCGATGTTTCAACGGGGGGAGAAGGATGACTTATAAGTTCTTTGACAGTAGGAGCTGTGCAAGCCATAGGTAGAACAGGCGATTTTGGAGCTAGCCGCACAGGGTCTTCTATTGCCATACCCAGCCTTTTCTCACTACCTATATCAATCGTTGGGGCCCCCATAGATGAGCTTTTCCGCTTCTTGGTGCAGAAAGGTAGGCGAGATTGTTTCAGCGTTGACATATTCTGTACACACTCTGGGCTGGCATTTGCTTCCGGAAGTGATGTAAATTTTTGCCTTACCTGCAGGCGAGTTCGCACGGCTGTTCCTTGTGACTCCATGTGTACAGCCGTAGGTTTCATCCTGTATTGTAGCTCCTCGGTGTGAGCTTTATTTCCTCAGCTCCGCTTGTCGTTACAATAGGCTATTGCGTACGCAGCCCAGCAGCCAAACAGCACAACAGCAGGATACTCCGTTGAGTCGATGCCCTTTGCGCGCTCGGGCTTAGCGCCGCAAGGGTGCTTGGGAAGTCCTTATATACTTCCTGGAGGCGGTGCACGGAGGCGGGAAAGGGGCGGAGCTGGATTCGCACTTCTCTCTCCTTCTGTGCGCCGCTCCTCGCTCTCTTCGCTCTCCTCGCTCTCCTCGCTCTCCTCGTTCTCCTCGTTCTCCTCGCAGCAACAGCAACAGCTGATCAGGACCGTAATGCAGCCACAGCACAACAGCAGGATACTCCGTTGAGTCGATGCCCTTTGCGCGCTCGGGCTTAGCGCCGCAAGGGTGCTTGGGAAGTCCTTATATACTTCCTGGAGGCGGTGCACGGAGGCGGGAAAGGGGCGGAGCTGGATTCGCACTTCTCTCTCCTTCTGTGCGCCGCTCCTCGCTCTCTTCGCTCTCCTCGCTCTCCTCGCTCTCCTCGTTCTCCTCGTTCTCCTCGCAGCAACAGCAACAGCTGATCAGGACCGTAATGCAGCCACAGCACAACAGCAGGATACTCCGTTGAGTCGATGCCCTTTGCGCGCTCGGGCTTAGCTGGTTGCATTGGTTCCAGGCAACCTTTGTGAGTTATGGTGGGGGATACAAACTGTCGTTTTCTGCGGGGTCTCTACCAGGAACTCTTGTGGGAGTCCAATAGAGCGAGTCTGATATGGAGGTTGGAATATATGGTCATGAGCTCTGCCTGTCTCAGAGTACTGACGCAGCCAGAGCCAGATATGGCTGGATGCTTAACTGGTGTCAAGAGGCAACTCTGAATCAACACCTGAGCCTGGAACTATGCATGTGAAAGTTTGATAGTGGGGACACACATTGATTGGATAGCTGTCAAAAATATAAATAAATACAACCCTGTGATTGGGAGTCAAGTCTGCACTTACCCCATAACATTTCTATAAACTATAGAGCCTGCACCACTGTCTATCCTGGGAACAAGTCCAGAGAGACTAAGACTAAGCCAGCTGGAGATCAATTGTAAATAAGCTTTGCGAGGCCAGCAATATTGCAAAATACTTCAGCTGGGCAATCTCCCCAAGTGTCGCTGACTGGACTTCCAGAGTGCCCCGAGAGAGGACAATTTCTTATGGCTTTTTTTTCGCTTCACCTGGTTAGAACGGTTGAGTCGCCAGTAAGGAATTTTTGCAGCCAACTATCCTTGTAACCAGCCTCTGAATGGGATTGGCACAGAGAGATCACTGGAAACCAAGACCGCCAGTAATTAGCAAAGCTTTGTCACAATAAATGACTAAGGACCTTACCTGTAAACTCCTTTTCTCCAGCATCTGTATCTTTCATAGATTCACATGCTGTATGAATATTGCCGGTCAGGCTGTGAATCTTTGGTAACACAGAGCAGTTTGTTTTTATTAATTAAAGCTACGGTCCCCTTAGTGCTCTAGTAGAGTCATTTTTGGGTTATATTGCCCACAGCCAATGGAAAGGGCTCCGTTAGCTCCACCCCTGGAGGTCATCTTCAGATATGGAACAGCACACTTAAAGTGGCAATAGGAACGAAAAATAGCCATAAATGGGGTAGGCAGGAGGTCCGCATGTGTATCTATGAAAAAAAACAATGCTAGGGAACAGGAGTTACAGGTAAGTAATGTATTCCTTCTCTAACATTGGATCGATCATAGATTCACATTCTGTATGAATAGACTACAAAGCAGTACCACATAGCCATAACGGGCAGAGGCAAGCTCCTTGAAGAAACAATTAACCCAGGAGAGACTCATCTCATGCAAACAGGCTGAGCAGAACCGCCTGGCCAACCTTGGACTCCTACCCGGAATACCCGTCGACACAGTAAAACCGTGTAAAGGTGTGCAGAGATTTCAAGGTTGCAGCCCTGCATATGTCCAGCAAGTGGACTCCGTAGAGGAAAGCTGTTGTGGTCGCAATGCCCCTTGTCGAATGAGTCCCGGGCTTGCCAGGGAGATGCACGCCAACTTGCTCATGAACGAAAGAGATGCAGGAGGAAATCCACCTGGCGACTGAAGCTTTCAAACGTGTTTTTCCCATGCCAGAGGGACTAAAGTCCCAAATAGCTGAGAGGTCTTCCTGACCAACTTAGCGTGGGCAACTTATCTTAAAGCATGCACCACATCCAGAGAGTGCAACAAGCATTCTGTAGAGGAGGATGGCGAACCGAAGAAAATAGTGAAATGCTGAAGGAACTTCGGCACAAAAGAAAGTTTAGTGTACAGCACCACCTTGGACCAAGTAGTGGGGATTGAAGGAAAAACTCTGTGTTGGTGGCCGCCATCACGTCGGCTAGACGTGTAGGCAAGATTCAGTCTTCCAGGACAGGAACTTGAGGAAAGATTAATATAGAGGCTCAAAAGGAGGTCTCCTGAGCCGTGTGAGGATGACGTTCAACTCCCACGCCGGGGCCGGTGCTCTGACTGGGCGGAAGGAGCAGAATAGACCCTTGAGGAAATCCTTGATCAAAAGATGGGACCATAGAGAAGGCCCAGAAGAGGAGCAGGTGTACTTTGATGGATGAAAGTGCCAGGCATGCCTTAGCCAAGGATAGCAAATAGGGTAGAGTGCCTATAGGCAGCATGTTGAAAGGGTTAAGGCCCTGCGTTTTGCATGAGCAGAAAAACCTCTTCATTTACTTTTGTAACAGACCAGCATGGAAGCAGCGCAGGCTCTAGCCAGACTGTGCCTGCAGTCTTGTGGCAGCGGTATATTGCTGATCTCTAGGAGTGTAGTAGGCAGGCTCAGATAGGCAGAGTCCTGGTGTAAAACTGCAGCTTTGCTCCTGGAGAGAAGGTCGCACAGAGGAGGAGTCTTCATTGCGAGGCAGAGGACATGGCCAGGAGGTCAGAGTACCAGAACTGTCTCAGCAAAGTAGGGGCCACTAAAATTAGTTTACACTGATCTTGTTTGAAGACATTTAACACCGAGCCATAAAGGAAATCAGGGTTGGAGGAGGAAGCGTAAAGGAACTTCCCTTCCCAGGGGAATGTGAAGGCAACTCCCCAGCTCTCCGGATGATGGAACCTGCTTGCAAAAGCCACACACCTCTTGTTGGCATGGGCGGCAAAGAGATACGACTTCTGGTGTGCCCCATTGAATACAGATCGAATGAAGTTGACATTCCTGGAGTTCTCATTTGTGACAGGAACTGAGCTCCCTGTCGAGGGAATCCGCCATTGTGTTCTGAACACCCGGCAGGTGGAAAGGAATCAGGAAGATGTGTTCCAGCGTCCGGTGCCGCAACGCCTGGCTTCTGCTGACAGCACAAGAGCCCTTGTGTCCCCTTGCTTGCAGATAAGACATTGTGGTGGTGCTGCCCCTGCCCATGAAAAACCCGGACCACCTGATCGCTGAAATGAGGAAGGAAAGTCTTGAGGGCCCAAAACACAGCGTGCAACTTGAGAAGATGTATATGAAAAGTCTTCTCCTTGTGTGCCCAGAGACCACTGGCCTGTAGATACACTGTGTGTGCCCCAGGCCTCCAGAGAGGCGACTCATGACAGTGACTAGATGTGAGGCGAGGCGAATGTAGAGCCCTGAACGAGATGAGCCCGGACTGACTACCAGCATATAGTATCCTTGAATTGCCTTTTCAAAGAGATGTTGCCCTCCCACGAAGCCGAGGCCTGCCACAAGCGTACATCAGGGACTCCTGGAGTGGCCGCATTCGAAACCGGCAATATTGAAGCAGATGAATGCACAAGGACATCATCTCTAACTGGGACTTCAGGAGGCGGATTTACAAACGAATGTTTAGGACAGTAACATGACTTTGGCAAGAACGGCTTGCACCTTCTCTGAGGGAGTAGCCATGCAGGAATGTGTGTCCAGTTGAGCCCTCAAATAGAGCGCTCACGGAGATGGGTTTAGACCGTATTTCTGAAAGTTTACAGAGAATCCCAGAGACGGTAGGTATTGGATAGTGTTTGCAGTATGGTGGGATGCCAGGGGGAAGGACTCTGCCCGCACCAGTCAGTTGTCTAGGTACGGTTAGACGTGTGCACCTGGATGACAAAGGTGTGCAACCACCGCAGCCAGGCACTTGGTGAACACCCTTGTGGCTGACCGAAGCTCAAAGGACAATACCCTAAATTGGAAGTGGTGACCTGCAACTGTAGGTGGCAGCAGTGTTTTGGATGAATAGGGAAGTGAAAATACACATTCTCCAAATCCAGGGATGCCAGAAAATCCACTTCTTCAAGTTGAGAGAAGACATGCTTTAGAACCACCATCCTACAGTTCTGGCACTTGAGGAATTGGTTGAGGACCCAGAGGTCGAGGATGGGCCTCCAGTCTCCAGACATCTTTTTGACTAAAAAGTACCTGAAGTATACTCTCTTTTCCCACTGACCCGATGGGAAGCTTTTGATGGCTCCCACAAACCAGGAGTTATTGTACTTCCTATAATAGTATGGGCACATGTTTCTCTACCCTTTGCAAAGGAGTAATCATGGGTGGTTTTTTGGCAAATGTATTTGTATTTTATTTATTTATAAAGCGCAAAAGTTTGGAAGGATCAGGGTGCTACATGTACACAAAGGACTTGTAAAACGGTACAGAAACAAACTTCCAGAAAGAGGTCGACAGACAAACGACTAGTGATCAAATAAGGGTCAGTCAAATAAGTGTGTTTTTAAATGCTTCCGGAACATTAAGTAGCATGTGTCCAAACAAAGTACTAAGGGTAAAGTGTTCCAAGCTTGGGCATTAAGGACAGGAAAAGATCGCCCAAAGCCTATGGTTTTGTTGGTCCAGGGAACAGTCAACAATCCTCTCAAACGAAGTCGCCTAGAGAGAACATAAGGTTTCATTTGTTCCTTTAAGAAAGCTGGGGCATTGCCATAATTTCACATGTGGGCCAAAGAAAGGGCCTTGAAACATATTCTTGCAGAAACAGTCAGCTAATGGAGTTTCTTGCTAGCATATGAAACATGCTCTCTCATAGGGATATCGTAAATGATGCGCACGGCTTCATTTTCGTGCACTTGCCGTTTCCTTACACTGCTGTTACTTGCACCAACCAAGAGGGCATTACACTAATAATTGCCCTAACCAAGGTTACGCGTTTTTTTGAGAGGCAGAATTTGGAGTGATTTCGCTTTGAGGAATCGGAGACGAGTGATTCGTGTAGTGATTCAAGGAGTCAGAAATCTAGGTGCGAGCAGATGTGATTCTATTTGTAGAGGCTTGATGCACCATGTTAAAGTCCTCGTCAGTTGGCACAAACTGCTGGGATTGTAATCTATACATTTCAAATAATTTCTTTAAATTGTTCTCTGTGGACTCAATTTCATTATTGGAAAAGTTCCTTTTTGCCTCGTTAATTTGCTGTTTATAGGCTTTCTGCAGTGACGTCCATATTTCCTTATTTTCACTAGTTGGATTTTTTTCCCAAATCCATTCATGCCGTCTCTTCTCAACCTTTAACTTAGTGAGGGCTGCAGTATATCAAGATTGTTGACAAACCCCTTCCCTGATTAATTTGGACTTTGAAGGGGCCACTCTGTCCAAAGATCACTTTAGTTGAATATCGCAAATGGTCGCCAAAATCAGCGGGGTGTCAGATTTGTGAGTAAGGTCCATGGCCTAAGACAGAGCCTCATTACGAGTCTGGTGATATCCCACCGGTAATTGCGCTGGGATAACACCAGCGCAAATAGGGTTACCGCTACTTGGCCCGGATCACAAGTAGCGGCTGGGCGGTTAAGCCCCATTACCCATTGGGTCCTTTGGACCAAATGGGGATTTCATGTCACAATTAGTGCCAGCGCAATTTGCGCTGCACTAGTAGGGCCCAAAACGGACGGAAAGAAGATTTTTTTTCTCCAGCAAAAAGCTGGATGTAAAACTCGAAACTTTCCACCTAACTCCTAAAAGGGCCAGCCCTTAAATGCGGTGGTGATAGCGCTACCGCCGTATTTAAGGGTTACCTCCCAACTCGTGATGAGGCCCATAGTTCCAATTCCCTTTTTAGATTCTTACTGCTTATTCTTTTTGTCAAGGGGTGCGCTTTTAGGGGTTTAAAGGGAAGATATATACAGCATTTGACAAAAGAGTGGTTGGACCATGGACAGGCTCTAGTATTGGTAATTTTCATGGAGATGTTTCCGAGGTAACCCAGTCTAGGATGTTACCTCCTGAGTGGGTTGGCTCGGTATTAAGAATTGTAAAGTCCATGCATTTAAGGAATCTTTCTAACTCGCATGCATGTTTATGTCCAGGATTTCCCAGCCAGCGATTTATGTCCCCAAAGAGAATAGTAGAGCTGTTTGGTTTATTGAAAGGGGCAAGCAAATTTATCAAGTCCTCATTAAAGCTTGGCATGGTCTCAGGTGGACGGTAAATCAAAAATAAAATGAACGCAACAATTTTCGTTTGAAAGAAATGTTAAGTGGAAAATTTCACAGCCAGCACAATCAATAGAGCATTCAAAAACGTGCAGGTCAGATTTTACCAGCAGGGCAACACCACCTTTAAGTCCATGTACCCGATTTTTCCCCAAAAAAGTAGAAGCCTGGGGAGAAAGCCAAGCTTATTTTTGGACCCCAAGAGTCCTTTAACCAGGTTTCTGTAACATACGCCTAAAACCTTTTCCTGGATATAGTCATGTATTTTAATAGCATTCCTGTTTAATGAGCGGGTATTTAGTAGGGACATTTTAATGGTAGCAGGTTGTAAGGATTTAACTACAGGCCTCATTTGCTGCTTGTCCTTTATTTCAACGCTGATGAGATCATCAGACTGCAATGTGGGGGTGGGGGGGTCCTAAAGCTTTCTGAGACCTGGTCTTTAGTATTTATAGGGTCCAGTATGTAATTACATGCTTTTTCTCTGAGAATGATTGAGGACGAACTGTTTGGACAATAATTGAGTGATCTAAAAATTGTAGTTAATCTAAACAGATAGTGCAGGGAGGAGAGGCCACTGGGATGAAAGGGGACGAGATGGGTGGAACATACGCGATCAGACCAGAGGATGTTGATGTATTAGACTCCTCCTGGAGTTTGGGCACAGCATCATGATAAAATTCAGCAATATATTTTCTCCACTAATCTTTTGCACCGCAATTTCTCAGCAGCAAGCACCAAGGCAAGCACGGGATGACGACCCATAATTGGGGACAAAAACAGTAGGACAAACCGAACCATGAGTATAGTACCATGTGGTCCTGCTGGATGAGGGACAACACCCATCCATCTCTGGTGATGGTTTTCCACTGGCCGACAAATTGGGAGAGCCTCCCACCCACTGGGGTATGGAAGTGGGGGGGGCTGGTCCTAAAACAGGTCAGGCTTGTTTAGTTGCTGGCTAGCTCCTAGCTTGCGAGGAGCCATGCCAGAGCTGGTTTCCCTGGTAGAACTGGGACATGGACTTATAGGTGTCTGGAGTGGAGTATGCCTGGGTGCGGTATGACAGCAACTGGTACAAAGGACGTTAGTCTTGATGTTCAAGAGAAACGTGATTTTTCAGATCGAAAGCACTGGTGCCGTTGAAGCAGAGTGCCTGGGGAACATGCTGTTTCCATGTCCACCTTGATGGTTTGCAAGGTCTTGTCCACCTTCTTTTCAAACAAATCTACCCAATTAAAGGGCATGCCTACTTCTTTAGATTGGACTTCCAGCTGGAAGTTGATGGCCTTAAGCCATCCTTTTCTGCGTAAGGCAGCGCTGTTGCCCAGTTGTCTGAAGCCAGTGTCGACTGAGACTGAAATGTTCTTTCACTGAAGCACCTTTGCTCTGTCGAAGCAGGGTGAAAGCTTCTGCCTCCTTATCATTTGGTAGGAATTCGAGAATGGGACCCAACTTGAACCAAAGTTCTCTGTCATATAGTGAGAGGATGGCCACAGCATTGGCAGCCTTGATGGTGGCTGCAGCCATAGTAATGATACGCTTACCGAAAGTGTTGAGATGCTTTGCCCTCTTTATAGAGGGGGAAAGAACATGGCGAGGAAGAGTTTGACAAGAGCTCGCATCCAGCAGCTGAGACCACCGAGTCAGGATTGGGTTGTGATCGGAGGCACTTAAGTGCAGAATCTGAAACCCAGTATTTCTTATTGAACCTCTCCTTTTTTGGAGGGGCCGAGCAAGAGTTGGTCATGGTCAACAGACTGCCCTCCCATTTGTCTTCCAGCACTGGAATTGCGGCCACTGACTTTCTGGGTTGTTCGTGCCTCTGGTACAGGAAACCCTCCCTGCTCTGCTCCTCGTGAACCAAGCCAAACATCTCTGTAGCCCTTGACATTAGGGCATAAAAGGACCCAATTTCATCAGGGGCGAATCACAGAGACGACCATCGTCTGGTTCCCCATAACCTGGCACCCGGTCGTCATACTCATCCGCTCCTGTGGTGTGCGTAGCATCTCCCTGAGAAACATCTTCCAATTCAGTGTCCTTATTATTATGTATTGTGCAAGAAACATTTTTTCTTGTGGAGGACGAGGAGGTGCATCCCGTGATCCACCTGGTTCTTGCTGTGGTGTGGCTGGGCCAGATAGCCTTTGCTGCAGTTCTAACACGAAGGACTTCAGTGTGGTTAGAATGTCGAATGAAACATCTCTACATCGTGGTGAGCCAGTTGGAGTGGGAGGCAACCTCCGGAGATGGGTGACTGAGGACCAGTCTGTACAGTCCCAAACCCTACATCGTCTGTTGCACTCTCAGAAAACCCCGACGGGCTCGTAAGGTTCAGTATACTGAGGGAAATGCTCAGGCGGGGACACCAGCAAGCTTGTTGTAGCTGTGGTGACGCCTAGGGCCAGTGGCAATGGGTGTGGAGGCCTGGGCAGAGCAGCCAGGGTGGACGAAGCTTAAGAAGAGATTGTCACTGAGACTTTTGCCTTGTGGTATAAAGTCTTGTCAGTCGATTACAGGGTGGACGATATCGCCTTCTGTGCCATCGACGTCATTGACAAAGAGTTTGTTGACATAGTGGTAGTCACCGATTTGCTCAGGGCCGCCATTCATGCATCGACGATGTGCCCTGACTCATTGACGTAGACTTGACTTGATGAGGACCTGGCTTGGGTTTGTCGACGGAGGCGTAGACTATGAATGAGGCCTGGACTGTTTGCTCATTGACGTCCTCGGTGAGGAATGCTTCTCAGATGCTGAAGGAACCGTTGGTGCTGTTGTCAAAGTCGTGCAGAGGCAACTTTGGCAGAAGTCGACTGGACCCTTTTAGCCATTTTACTCTGAGATTTATCCTTGTGTGATCTTGACCTCTTAGAGCAAACCAGCCCAGTGTGCTTCCTCTTCAGTCTGAGGAAAGCATGACTCCGAAATGAAGCAGAGTGAGAGGACCCCATGTCACCGGGACAAGTCACTAACCTGCAATGGCAGTTTTACTTAGAGAGTCTTGTTCGAGAATGACTGTATCTGGCACACAACTTCAGGACTGTTTAATCTGTCAGACAGCAGAGACAGTCTTAATGGAAATCTTCCACGTAGACATTCTTGAGGCCACAGGTGGCATAGGCCTTGAAAAGACTCGGTTTGGCATCCACCTTGGACGAGTGAAAGGCTTACACTTCAAGCCAAGAATCTGCTATAACGGGATGTAGGCCACGAGAACCGGATCAACCCCAGACAACAATGGGGCTAGGGATTCAGGAAATCATAATGAAATCTAAAACATTTGTAGAAATGTAGGCATAAACGTCAAAGAATTATCGAGAGAGAGCTGGAAGGACTCCCAACACATAACGTGTGGTAACAAATCTGGGGATGGCCTCCAGGGGTGGAGGTTAGGGATACCCTTGCTCTACTGGAGCACTAAAGTGACACTAGTTTTATTTTCTAAAATAAACTGGTCTCTGTTGTGAATCTATGAAAGATCCAATGCTGGAGAAGGAGAAATTACTTACTGGAAATGTTCTTTCTATGGATTCTTGTTCTGCAGATTCCTCAACAGAGAGATATACATTCCAGCGTACACTGCTCAGAAATCTCATCGACAGGTGGTGTGGTACGACTCAACATTTGATCCCTATCGACTCAACCGTGACACTCGTCGGCTCCAGGCGTGACATTGGCGGCCATAAATACGACATCACTAGGCCCCCGTACCTCAGTCCTCACCTTCTCCCAACCTCTCAAGCTCAGCAGCCGTGGAGCAAGAATCCATAGGATTCGGGCTGAAAATAGAAAAAAAAAACATTCTTTTTTATTTGTATTCATTAATGAGGAGCAGGAACGTAGTAAATGTCAGTGACTGACAGCATTACAACAGCAAGGCATCAAAATGTGCCTAAGACATAACTATTCATAACCTTATCTCAGTAGAAGAGGGCAACCAATTATAGACTGCAGATCACTTTCACAGCGTGCCGGATGGGAGGGTGATGAGGAATCTGCAGGAGAAGAATGCATAGAAAGAACATTACCGGTGAGTAATTCTCCTTCAAAGGATTGCATCATCCCGCAGATTCCATATCAGAGAGACTCCAAAACGAGTACAGATTGCAGAGGCGGGATGAAAGCCCTTAAACAATAAAGGTCTGCAAAAACGCTCTGCCAAATCTGAACCAGGTGCTACATCCAGGCAGTAATGCTTGGTGAACGTGTGGAGCGACTACCACATCGCTGCTTGACATATTTCCCATACTGGTGCACCCCTCTGCAATGTAGATGATGCTGCCATACCTCTAATAGAATGTGCCCAGATGCCTGGTGGCAGATCTTTACCTGCTCTCTGATAATATTTTGCAATGCACAGAGTTATCCACTGAGAGATTGTGTGTTTTGACACAGCTAGACCGTTCCTGGATAGAGAGAAACCCCAAAAACAGTTGGTCTTCACACCAAAATTCCAGTCGTAGCCACATGAACACTGAGCCCAATTTGGGTCCGGTCTGTGCAGCCCTTCCTCATCTTTAGATGGATGAGGGTGTGTGTTTAAAGAAATTGGCAAATCAATGCTGTGGGACATGTTGAATTCTGAGAGCACTTAAGGTAGGAATTTAGGGCTCTTCCCGAGTAAAGCTTTCTACTAAAGGAAACGCGGCTTGCAGGGTAATGCCTGCAGCTCGCTGACGTGATTGCCACCAGGAAAGCTTTTTTCAGGGTAAGTATCCCGACAGGACATTAATACATATTCTTAATGGCAGCTCCGTTTGAGCCTGTCAAAACTAAGTTTAGGTCCCTGCCTGGAACCATAAACAGGATAGGCAGAAACCTATTTACAAGGTCCTTCAGGAATTGAGTCATAGCCATGACCATGAAGAAAGACCCTTGAACCAGAGACCTCTTAAAAACAGACAACGCCGCCAAGTAGCCTTTGACTGTACCCATCTGAAGGCCTGATGAGGCTATTGATAGAAGGAACTCCATCACTGCAGTGGTGGGACAAGCGATAGGCTCTATCCTGCGTTCCCTGCACTACACCTCAAATCATCTCCATCCGCACACGTACAGAGATCTCGTAGATGGTCTGTGTGCATCCAGTAGCACCTCAAGAACCTCTTTTGAAAGGTCCCAGTTATCATATCTCGTCCTCTCAAGAGCCATGCATGTAGGTTGAGGAATTCTGGGTTCGGATGAAGTGGCTGACCTTCCAACTGGGATAGGAGGTCTGGCTGTCAGGGTAACTGGAGAGGTGGGCAGATGGTTAAGCCCAGGAGGTCTGAGTACCATATTCTTCTCGCCCGATCTGGGCAATCACGATCATGGAGGTCGAAGCCTCCTCAACCTCCGGACAACCAACGGGATAACAGGTATTGAAGGGAAATCATAGTGGAGTTCAAAGACCCGATTCCACCAGGAAGGCATCGCCTACTGCACCTTTCACTGGGAATTCTCTTGAGCGAAACTGTGTGCACTTGGAGTTGGACCTCGTGGCACTCATGTGAGACCGTGCTCTGCCTGCACAGAGCAACTGCCAGCCCGTTCTCTATTCCTGCCAGATGGGCATCTTAAGTGGAGATCTGGTTCTTCAGCAACCAGAACCATAGTTGCAGCGCCTCCTTGAATAGGGGCAGAGACTGAACATGCCCCTGTTTGTTGAGTAAGTGCATGGCCACTGTGTGTTGTCAGTCAGAACAAGGACGTGCTTTCCTTGAGGGAAGGCGCAAAGGCCATCAGAGATAGTCTGATCGCCCATTTTTTGGGATGCTCCGAATTCACAGCTGGGGTGAGGAAGGTCTCAGCCACAGAGTAGAAATGGGGTCTGCAATGGCAGCCTTAAAGGGTAATGCCCACTCCATTTGTGGGCCTTTGTCAAGGATGTCTGAGGTCATAGGCCGACAGGGGCTTCTCAGAGGCACTCAGACCCAAGGCCTCAACCACCCTCTCAACAGTCCTTCAGTACTGAGCATTAGGGTATCTGTAAGGAGCGGGATGCTGCATTTCAAGGTCAGGGGATGTGTGCAGACCACTTGCGTCATGGTGCCCTTCAGCAATGGCAACCAAATAAGCATGATTGGCAAAATGATCATCTTCTGCAGACCCTTCGCCCATAGGCTTAAAGCCAAAAGGTACCTGGTCCCCCTAGTCATCGGAAATTGACCGCCTAGTGTAAAAAAACAGCGAGCGAGAATAAGGGACAAAGGAACGATCGTCTGTCTGCACCGACATCTATGGCATTGGTCCCACCAGAATTGATGGCGCCGTACCTCAGAGCTTTCAGCACTACGGCCAGATTCCTAGTAGTCATGGTCGAGCATGGCGGTGTCGGACCTGACTTAGAAACTTTTGTGTCAGAACCTTTGGGTGCAACTGGTGCCGCGGGAGCCTGCAGCGTCGAGACCAGAGTCGTATCGGCAGCAGCAGTCTCAAAAAGTTGGAGCATTTGCTCCTTGAAAGCCTCAAACTCTGCCTTCGACGTGCCCGCATTCAGGCAGGTCCTACCACGCTCTTCCGACAAAGCAGAGTCACTATTTATTTATTGGACATTTGTATGGCTCCTATAAACAGGTATTTCCAGGCACCACAAGACAAGATGGGAGTGGGAGGAGAGACATGATAATCAAAAAAGTAAAGCTTGAAAAACAGTTATATTGAACTTGTGACAATGCTACTGTGCAAGTGCATGACAAGGTTTTAAGTCCATGTGGAGGTACCCGCAAGGGTGGGGGCGGGCAAGTGGTGGGCGGGCCAAGGAGGCAAGTGCTAGGGAAAATGGGGGGAGAGGATGAGTGTGGTGGACAGGGAGGACCAATTTGGGCTAATCCGGGGAAAGGAGGCTAAGGGCAAGTGCTGGCAAAGGATGCTGGGGGACTTGTAGGGGTGGTCTGGCCCCTGTATAACTCTGAAGGGACCAGGCCGCAGTGGCAGGTGGAGAGTTACCAAGGGAGGGGGAGAGGAAAGGAAGAGGAGAAAAGGAAAGTCTTGAGAGTTTTTTGGAACTTAAGAAGATCCGGCTCAAGTCTGAGGGGGGAGGGAGGCCGTTACAGAAGGAGGAGCCAGCCGAGGAAAGGGATCTACCTCCCACTCGCTGCATGGAGGAACTGTTGACCTGCCGAGAGTTGGAGCCAGAAGACCGAAGGACTCTGGCCGGGAGGTATTTAGGGAGGGGAAAGCTGGATGTAGAGAGGTCCCAGGCCCCAGTTAGCCTTGGGGATGATGCAACAGGTCTTGATTTTGATCCTTGGGTCACCAGGAGCCAGTAGAGAGATTTTAGGCCTGGAGAGATGCAGTGCCTGGGCTTCAGATCAAGGATAAGTCTTTCAGTCCTATTATAGATTAGCTGAAAGGGGCAAAGGGAAGTAACAGGCAGGCTGAGGAAGAGGCTGTTGCAGTAGTCTGGCTCTGGAGACATTGAGCTACTGGGTGAAGGTGAGGAAAGGTAGAATGCCCTGAGCAGATGTAACTGAAAATGTGACTGTTTGGCAAGGCCCATGATGTGTGGAGAGAAAGAGAGGAGTCAAATATGATCCAAAGGTTTTTTGCCTCACAGGTGGGACCCACGGAGTCAGGCCAGAGAGTGGAGGGGGAAGAGAAGGAACCATGCCTGCATCAGTGGCATTGCTTCTTATGGAAAGACAAGGATAATGAATGGCTTCAAGAATGAGACAATTTCCTCAGCTTCTTCTGACACATGTACTCTTTTTTCAGGCGTGGGGCCCTCTGACACAATCCTTGACATCATGATCTTTATCGATGCACCAAACGCAAATGCCATGTGGGTCGGTGATTGACATCTCATGGTTGTAGTCTTGGCAACGCTTGAACTTGGACGCCACAGGAGCCGACATATCGACGAAAGTTGATTGAATCTGACAATTTTATTGAATTTACATGTTCTTTCACGAGAAGCGTTCCGAAAAGCAGCATGCTGAGCATGTGGAAAAAAGGAACTGAGGTATGGGGTGTAGTGACGTAGTATATATGGCAGCAGACTTCACATCCGGAGCCAACGAGTGGCACGGTTGAGTCAAGAGGGATCAATGGTCGAGTTGTACTACGCCAACTGTCAAGGTTTTCGAGCAGCTGACACGCGAGTGAATATCTATCCGATAAGAAATCTGTGGGAGAATGCAATCCACTGAAGTGGGATTTGCAAGCTTATACTGTCTGTAAACCTTGTTTGCTTTATTTACAGTACTGGCACTAATAAAATAGAGGCAAGAGCACTTGAATACAGTTACATAAAACTGGTTGAGCTTGCAGTGAACAGTCAAACTACATGCAGGGCCTGTGAGGATGCCCATTCCAATACCCTCATCAAACCCTGCATCTCTTGTGAGGACATTGTTGGGTCATCAGCAAATCACCCACATTAGCACAGTGGACAACTCTAGCTAGTAGTTCATGTGCTAAAAAGCACCCCTGCAGACTTTCTGAATATCGTAATTATACCCGTACTGATATCTTAATTTCCCTTAAATAGTAGATTAAGGAGATCCATTTTATAATAGCTCTGCCTACACCTTCCATTAGTCAATGAGATATTGTTTTACACTGCATTCATGTCTGCTATGCTTCCATCTTGAGAGTTGCCATTATCTGCTCGACCACAGTTACCATTCGGCGTGCAATGGAAATCATGAGGGAAACTGCAGGCAAAGGATTGGTGCAGGTTCTCAGGGTTAAGAGAAATCACCTTAATAGCTGAAGTTTCCCTAGGTCTCTGAGCATTTGCTTACAGTTATTACTAGCATATACATGTGTGCTGCTGTGTGCTAGCACTATCCCACCTTAAAGTAGTAAATAAACAAGTAATTCTGTCTGGGAGAACAGTTAGAAAACCATCCCCAGGGATGTCATGAAACATTCCCTTTTGCTGACAATCCCAACAAATTGGATGTAGGTTTCAGTGTCAAAATAATATATTCAACGAAAATCGCTTTAACATACTCAAACTAAAACTGCAAACTTCTCCAGTTCAAATGTTATCTACAAAGAATGGAGCATCATGTTCCAAAGTTTTCATCGCACTCGCATGATATTGCCTGCAAATCACAGGAGTACATTTTCCCATCCTGTTTTAGAACATGTAAAGGAAGTAAGAAGCAATCATGGTTGTGTATGAGTTAGTAAAATATGATGGCAAAAGAGAAGAAATTACACTTTGACAATCAATCAATGATGAGCTGCTAAGATGGTGATAAGCCTTTTGTCTAAAAGTTTCATGATGGAAGACCATACCTTTAATTAGAGTTTGGAAGTCATTGTGAGTGATCTTCTTGGCCTGCAAGTCAATCTTCAACGCCATCAGAAGAGTGAAGAGAAATTTGTGATCCTCATAAAGCCCTCGTGCTGTGTACCTGAAGACCTCAAAAGTGAGGTACTCAATGATGTTGCCAATTCGCTTGGAGGTTAACTGCGACTTTGCAGATCTTTCCATGGATATGTCGAAGATGCCCAGGAATTGGCGCAGAGATGTCTGGTACATTACATTGACCAGACTCATCTCCACAATGAGGAAGTAAAGAATGCTGCCTCTGGTTGCTACAGGGCGATACTCTTCACGGGCAGTATTGATTTTCAGTTCTGTCTCTGCTGCAATAGTTAGTTTTTCATTGATCTGAAATGAAATCCAGACGAAGCGGTGAGAGAGAAGTATAGATTAATGTATTCCTCCTCTACACTTAAAATGACAGGCTGAACCTTATATGTCAATGTGCTTTCAGCTCTGTGTAGATCTATGCTTTAAACATTGCTAAAGGCCGTTCAGTAAACATTAGCCCAATCAGTTTATCAACATTTTATGTATTAGTTGAGATAGCGTACAATGCCAACTAGATCATCTTTAGGCATGTTCAGCTCCAATGTAGAAAAGTTGAAGGGAGGGGCAAACACGCTACAAGGTGAGTTAAGAGAGCTTGTTGTTGCCTGATGTGAGGTGGCAATTGGTTACAAATGATAAAGGCTGCAACTGGAATGCGTTTCTGATGTGAAGTGGGGGCTATTTGGTCCCAAATAGTATCAGAATAATTAAGTGCTTTTTGCTCGGTCTAACTAATTTCATAGTATGTAGACAATGAGATGATGGGTGGAATAGATTGTTCTTTTGAGGCTTAAAATTTACTATGTATAGCAATAAGGGAGGTGCTATGTGTGGAATTGATTATTGTTCATCCTGCAGGGAGCAAGGGTAGTCATGTTTGGACCTGTTCGGAACCAGGAGGACCCAGGGCCCGAACCCTGGATCAGACAGCAGGTAAGCATGCACCAACATGTGTTTACTCCCTCTGTCCCCACAGGCCATTCCCACCCCTTCTGGCCCCCTGTGATGTTCTCTTGTGCCCCCACCCTTCTCGCACATAGGTGTTACCTGTTTTGCTCGATTCTTCTACCCTGCTCCCCCTACCTCCTCCTCCAGCCTACTTCTGCAGGAGTCTGCCCTGATACATTCTGGTTTGACCATCACTGTCTTGTGGCCAATGCTGGACTTGACTTTTATGGACTTCATTGTTTCACAGTGTGTCACCCTTTCGCAAATTTCATGCTTTGCATCTTGCACTCATGGTGGCCCTGAATCATGCTGTTCCCATCTTCATCTTGTATTCTGGCTAATGTGTTACTACGGACTTCTGCAATTGTATTTGCTCTCTCCTCTTGCTTATCCACTCCTTTTGGCTGCTTACTCTATGTCCTCTCCCTTTTCTTATCTCCTCCCCTTACTCTCTTCTATGCACTTAATCTATCAGAATTGTCCCATGACCTAGTATGATAGAAACCTCGTCTGTCTTCTCCCCCCTCCTCTTACTTGCCGTCATCACCCTCCCCCCCAGCACCATCTGAAATGTCATCAGGCCTAGTACGATAGTCGCTTGTTTTGTTCCTCCCCTCCCTTTCTGCACCCCTCTCCCTCACCCATTGTTTGCCTCCAGCTCTACCAGAAATATCATCAGGCCTAGTACGGTAGTCGCCTGTCTGTTTCCATTTCCTTCCCACTCTCCCCCTCCCTTTCTTATCTATATCTTAGCACTTGCACTATCTTAAATGTCATCAGGCCGAGTACGATAGTTAATTTCACATCCTTATTTTTCATGGCCTGAAGGAATGTCATTGTATTTTCCCCTGTTCCCTCGCTTATGTTGAAGCACTTTGAAACACATTGTGTATAGGCGCTATATAAATAAACTATCATATCATAATAACAAGTGTTGGTGGGAGGAAGGGGTGATCTTTTCAAGGGTGACAATCTGTTAACCAGCAACCTTTCTGTCCTACTACAGTTGGTGGTCAACATAAATGTTTAGGATGTGAAGAGTAAGAAGGGACATTTGGTAGAAAAGTATTCTGGAGTGGGAGAAAAAAAACTCAAAGGCTTTTTCTAAAATTCTTCTCAATGTCAGACCCTGAATTTTGGATGAAAATTGGCCTTTTTTGTAAATCAGGTGCCACCTATTTAGTATTAAAGAAAGAAGTAAGATGTGCCCGATTTCTTTGGGAACACCCTTTTGAGGAAGTTAAAACCACACTTAGAAGTCACGTATCCTTGTAGCAATAAAGGCATTTTTTCGACATCAGCTACACAATTTACAAAATATGTCTGTTTTAGTACTTTCAATTTTCAATTCACAGACATTTTAGGTCCAAATGAGGAACAAGTTGGTTTAAAAAATATAAACCCTTTAAGAAAACAATAATAATATTTTCTATGTAGAATTTCAAGAACAAAACATGCTATGTCAGGGAAATAATGTAAATTCTGGTGACTATGCAAAGTCCATACTAGCCTGTTTGGAATGTCAATGGAGTGATCAGTTTAGCCCACAACAGCTGCCCTTTGATGTCAATTTCTGTAGTATGGTTATTTGCTAAAATATGTCCTACCTCTTCAGCTGTGGCTTTAGTGATCCTGAGAACCTCAATCAGAGATTCATCTTCCACCAGTGAGCCTTCTGTGCTGGTGAGGCGGTATAGAAGGTTGTCTTCAAGTTCTTGCATTTTCCTTTTGTTGGATGTATTTTCCTCCATTAATTTGACTCTTTCTGCCTCCAACTCCTGCAGGGAATACAAATAATATACTTCATTAGATTTTAGATGGGATCATTCTTCAAAATAAAAATACTGCAAGATCAAACAATTGTACCCAGAATTCAAGAGAAATGCAGTTAACATGCTCAACATCTACAGAAGCGGCACAACGTAAACATGAGTGGGGGTGCACAATTACACACCTACTCAAACAATTCAACCAGTGATAAATATTAAAAAAGGAATGCCATAAATCAGAGAAAACTCCAAAGAAATATGCATGCAGTTATAACTCGCCCCGAAAACATAAAAACTCTCAAATATGGTATTTTAAAATACAAAAATAAATGTATGGAATATAACGTTCTTTGGTGGCCGATTATGACCTCATAATTCATGCAATATTTACTGCATACAGTCTTTACTACATGGGGTGTCCCTGGAATATCACAGGAGTTAACAGCTCATGACCCCCTAATCAGGCTGACGTTCAAAACAGGCAGTATTCTAAATACTCTTCCTTGAAAAAGAACAGTGTTCTGTTTGAAACACTGTTACAGTTGTAACATTTCCTGTGATGAGTGAAGAGGAGCAGATGGATACATCATCCCTAGCTCCCACCTCCTCACTATCATACTGGAACAACAGGAGAAGAGCTCTATGTGGAACACAAGGTATTGTCCCAATACCGCATCGAGTGTATGAGAGACGATATGCACGCTGACAACAGTATCGAATGTGCCCACGCACTGTAAGGATGTTTGCATACACCATTAGACATCAACAAGCTATAAGTGAAATCAGACGAGGGCAGAGTCACGCTATGAAGGAAGGTTTAAGTTACTTACCTGTAACTCTTGTTCGTCAGCATGGGTCTGGCATGGATTCACATGCTCATGAATATTTCCTGTCATCAGGCTGGGAATCCTCAGTAAAAGAAAAAACTGTTTCACTTTAGCTTTAAAACAGTATTTCTCCTCTAAATGAATCACTGTCCTCTGGGTCATACTGCACCTGTCCAAAGACAGTCCTCGCTCTATGCTCCACCCGTGGTGGCCATCTTCAGATCTGGTAAGCACGTCAAGCGGCAGGATGAACCAAGAAGGGTCACAGAGGGGAATGAGGGAGGGTTTGTATGTGAATCCATGCCAGACCCATGCTGTAGAACACGAGTTACAGGTAAATAACTTAAACCGTCTCGAGCATGGGTTCTGGCATGGATTCACATACTCATGAATAATGATTACACAGCAGTACATATACACAACCACATGAGGTGGCAAGGCTCAACAGAATAAACACTTACCCCAAGAGAACAGGTTGCGTAGCACCGCTTGGCTGATCGGGGACTCCTCCCTGGAATCCCTGTCGATGCAGTAGAACCTTGTGAAGGTGTGCGTGGACCTCCACGTAGCAGCTCTGCAGATGTCAAGCAGTGGCACACCAGAGAGAAACGCTGTAGTTGCTGCAATGGCTCTGGTGGAGTAGGCTTTCGGGCGGCCCAGAAGAAGCCTATTTGCCAGTCGATGACAGAACATGATGCAGCTGGAGAGCCAGCTGGAGAGCCACCTGGAGATGGACGCCTTTCGACAAGGCCTTTCCATGATTCACAGGTCCAAAATTGACAAACAACTGACGTTTTTTACGAAAACCCTTTGTGCGTGCCACATAAAACTTCAAGGCATGAGCAACATCCAGCAAATGCAACAGCCTTTCCACTGGCGACGAGGGATTCAGGAAGAAGACAGGCAACACCAAAGTCTCGTTGAGGTGGAACTCCGACAACACTTTCTGCATAAAGGTGGGGTGTGTACGCAGTACCACACTTGTAGCGTGGAAGTTTAAGTACAGCTGTTTGAGGGACAGGGCCTGTTCTCCCCTACCCAGCTGATGAGGTGATCGCCACAAGGAAAGCAATCTTCTACAAGATGAACTTCAGCAGGGCTAGATGCACTGACTCAAAGGGTGCCCTGATGAATTTAGTCAATACCACATTGAGTTCCCAAGCCAGGAGCCAGAGCCTTTACCAGCGGAAAAGTCCTGAAGACGCCTCTGATGAACTCCTTGAAAAGTCTGTGAGACCACAGAGAAGGCCTACCCAGAGTCCTGGTGTAACGGAATATGGTGGCCAACTGCACATTGGTCAAGGCTGGA